>NC_140612.1:150288-432788 GCF_057381915.1 Diplotaxodon limnothrissa
ACCAGGGGCACGGGGAAAGGTTGTTGTACCATAGGCACGAGGAAAGTTGTCGTACCATAGGCACGAGAAAAGTTGTCGTACCATAGGCACGAGTGGTGTGTGTGTGTGGCAAAGTGCTACTGAGCGGTGTACCAGGGGCACGGCGAAAAGTTGTTGTACCATAGGCACGAGAAAAGTTGTTGTACCATAGGCACGAGAAAAGCTGTCGTACCAGGGGCACGGAGGAAAGTTGTTGTACCATAGGCACGAGAAAAGTTGTCGTACCATAGGCACGAGGAGAGTTTGTGTGGCAAAGTGCTACTGAGCGGTGTACCAGGGGCACGGCGAAAAGTTGTTGTACCATAGGCACGAGAAAAGTTGTCGTACCATAGGCACGAGAAAAGCTGTCGTACCAGGGGCACGGAGGAAAGTTGTTGTACCATAGGCACGAGAAAAGTTGTCGTACCATAGGCACGAGGAGAGTTTGTGTGGCAAAGTGCTACTGAGCGGTGTACCAGGGGCACGGCAAAAAGTTGTTGTACCATAGGCACGAGAAAAATTGTTGTACCATAGGCACGAGAAAAGTTGTCGTACCATAGGCACGAGAAAAGTTGTCGTACCATAGGCACAAGCAGTGCGTGCGTGCGTGCGTGCGTGCGTGCGTGCGTGCGTGCGTGCGAATTTCTGCTAAATGTAGTATTTCTGAATAATTATAGTTTTTCTACTAAATCATAGTACAGTATTTCTGCTTTTTATGGGATTTGTGCTTAATATAGTATTTCTGCTAAATTATAGTATTTCTGCCAAATTATAATATTTGTGCTAAAACATAGTCTTAATTTAAAATTACAATATTCATAGTTCATCACAGTGTCTCTGGTAAATCACAATATTTCTGCTCTGTTGTACTATTTTTCTAAATCATAGTGTTTCTGTAATGTTTAAGTATTTTTGGCTAAATATATTCTTTCTGTTATCTTATACTATTTCTCCTAAATTCTTGTATTTTTGAGAAGTTATGTTTCTGGTAAGTTACAATATTTCTGCTAAGTTCTGCTATGCTATTGTATTTCTGCCAAGTATTATGTTTCCTCTAAGATATTGCAGTTCTGCTAAGTTATTCCATTTTAGCAAAGTTCCTTTGCTTCTGCAAAGTTTTTACAATTTCTGCAACTTTTCAGCTTTTTCAGCTACTTTTTGCATACAGCTTCAGCTTTAAGCATCCACACTGCATTTTCGCAGGAAATGCAAATTTTTCTAGTTGTGTGGATGCTTTAAGCATCCACACTATTGAGTTCCTGTTTCTCTTTATTCTTTATTATTCTAGTTGCTTCCGTACACTTTTTGGCACTTAACTACTTACACAATTTTCAGCCGATTTTCACCGTTCAAATTTTAAACTATTCTGCTATTTCTGCTAATTTACGCTATATCTTTTGGTATTTTTCACTATTATACTTTTTAAAATATTAAGCTTTTTTCCTTTAATTTGTCCCATTGAAATGAATGGGAAACTTCAGCAATTCTGCTAAAATTTGCTTGTTTTTGAAACTTAACTACTTCCTCATATTTTCACCTAGAACAACCATTCAAACTTTAAAATGTTCTCAAATTATTGGGCTATTCAGGTATAAATCAGCTTTTTCAAATCTTTTACCTTTTTACTTTTATGCCTCTTAAAGTTTTGAGTTGCAAAATTGTGATTTTTCACAAAATACATGCGTTGTTATGGTTGCTATGCTCTTGGCTTCCAGTGTGACACTGAAGCTTTTGCAGTCTTCTCTTCATGTCCGAACAACTGTTTGCTACTTGCTCAATTTTCACTCAACTTCCACAAATTATACATCAAAACGTAGGTATTTTTGCTGGCTTTCAGGAAATGTCACTATCATTGTTGTGGGATTTATAGAATTTTCGCAAATCTCCTCAGACCAACACAATGTCAGAAAACTCTCCATATAAAGTGAATGGAGAGCTTGTTCAAAATCACCGCTGGATTTCTGTAATGAGAGGCATATTCGAATCGTCATATCTCCTTAACGAAGCAAAGTTAAGACATGAGGCTTGTCCCCGAATATCTTCAGACACCCCTGACGCTCACAATTCAAGAATTTCTTTCTCACCTATTACCGTTCTGAAATGAGTTGGACTTGTTTGAGGGTAGGAAATTCGTCCTTCGCTCAGATTTCTTCAGATTTCAAACTGTGGAAATGAACCACTTTTTTCTCTCGTCATAACTTTTTGTTGGATTTCCACAGAGACCTGAAAATTTCCATGATTGTTCACCAAAGCCTGCTGTCTCTTACGGTGAAAGAATGATATCGATACTCCAAATAGATTTCAAGTCACAAAGCGTTGTTTAAGGGAAAGTCAAGGCAGTTTTTGCTTCGCTCTACTCAGTTATGGTGCATTAGAAGTCAAATATCTTTAATAATTCATATTTTAATGATAAATTGTAAACACTGGAAGATTCCCCCATCTCTTCTGAACAAAACGGTGTAAGAATGACCGCTCTAGCCCCTACGGTTTGGAAATTATGGTCATTTGTTTGAGGGGAGTCCTCACTATGAGAAATAGGCTGCAATAATCCTGTGCCTCTCTGTGCTGCGTGTGTAAAAAGATGCACATGTTTTGGCGGGAAAAAGTACACAGGCTCTCTGATTGGTGGATTCAAATTTAGCAGCTCCCAGGCTGACCTAGAAACTTACTTCTCTCTCCCTGTGCATCTTTTTGCTGATTTTTTCATTTAACAAGTATATTTGAGGGACCCTCAGCATGTTCAGCATTTTTTCAGCTGTCCATTTTGCTTTTCCAATTTTTCTGTTTAACTTATTACTATTGTGCTAAATCATCCTATTTCTGCTATTTTATAAGATTTGTGCCTAATATAGTATTTCTGCTAAATTACAGTATTTCTGCTTTTTATACTATTTGTGCTAAAACATAGTATTTCTACTAAATGTAGTATTTATGCTTAATCATACTATTTCTGCTTTTTATGGGATTTGTGCCTAATATAGTATTTCTGCTTTTTATAGGATTTTTGCTCAAACATAGTATTTCTACTAAATGTAGTATTTATGCTTAATCATACTATTTCTGCTTTTTATAGGATTTGTGCTTAATATAGTATTTCTGCTAAATTATAGTATTTCTGCTTTTTATAGGATTTGTGCTAAAACATAGTATTTCTACTAAATGTAGTATTTATGCTTAATCATAGTATTTCTATATATTTCTGCCTGGTCCCCAGGCAGCCAATCCTCTGTGAGGACTTAGACATTCAAATTTTCAAATCAGGTCCTGCACGGTTTCCCAGCCAATCATATATGTGTCCTGAGGCATTCAAATTTGCATATTGGGGACTTCATGGCTTCTAAGCCAGCCAATCATATCTGAGGGCTGAGGAATTCAAATCCACAAATCAGGGCCTGCACAGCTTCCCAGCCAGCCAATCATGTATGTGGGCTCCAGGTATTCAAATTTGCATATTGGGGAATTCGTGGCTTCTAAGTCAACAAGTCATCCGTGTCATATATCTCTAAAAATTCATATTTTAATGATAAATTGTCAACACTTGAAGATTCCCCCATCTCTTCTGAACAAAACGGTGTAAGAATGACCGTTCTAGCTCCTACGGTTAGGAAATTATGGTCATTTGTTTGAGGGGAGTCGTCATTATGAGAAATAGACTGCAATGATCCTGTGTCTCTCTGTGCTGCGTGTGTAAAAAGGATGCACCTGTTTTGGAGGGAAAGAGTGCACAGGCTCTCTGATTGGTGGATTCAAATTCAGCAGCTCCCAGGCTGACCTAGAAACTCACTTTTCTCTCCCTGTGTGTGTGTGTGTGTGTGTGTGTGTGTGTGTGTGTGTGTGTGTGTGTGTGTGTGTGTGTGTGTGTGTGTGTGTGTGTGTGACAGAGAGAGAGAGAGAGAGAGAGAAAGGCTTTTACTGGGATGATCTCATTCTAAGATTCAAATTCAATATATTTAGACTGGTTGACTGAATTGGATCTTGTGTGTGTGTCTCTCTGTGCATGTGTGTTTTCTTATGTGTACATATTTGTGATTGTGTGGCTGTTCTAGATTTTTTTGCTGATTTTTTTCATTTAACAAGTATAGTTGAGGGACCTTCAGCATGTTCATCATTTTTTCAGCTGTCCATTTTTGCTTTTCCAATTTTTCTGTTTAAGTTATTACTATTGTGCTAAATCATACTATTTCTGCTATTTTATAAGATTTGTGCCAAATACCGTATTTCTGCCAAATATAGTATTTCTGATTAATTATAGTTTTTTTCTACCAAATCATAGTACAGTATTTCTGCTTTTTATAGGGTTTGTGCTTAATATAGTATTTCTGCTAAATTATAGTATTTCTGCTTTTTATAGTATTTGTGCTAAATTATAGTATTTCTGCCAAATTATAATATTTGTGCTAAAACATAGTCTTAATTTAAAATTACAATATTCATAGTTCATCACAGTGTCTCTGGTAAATCACAATATTTCTGCTCTGTTGTACTATTTTTCTAAATCATAGTGTTTCTGTAATGTTTAAGTATTTTTGGCTAAATATATTCTTTCTGTTATCTTATACTATTTCTCCTAAATTCTTGTATTTTTGAGAAGTTATCATGTTTCTGGTAAGTTACAATATTTCTGCTAAATTCTGCTATGCTATTGTATTTCTGCCAAGTATTATGTTTCCTCTAAGATATTGCAGTTCTGCTAAGTTATTCCATTTTAGCAAACTTCTTTTGCTTCTGCAAAGTTTTTACAATTTCTGCAACTTTTCAGCTTTTTCAGCTACTTTTTGCATACAGCTTCAGCTTTAAGCATCCACACTGCATTTTCGCAGGAAATGCAAATTTTTCTAGTTGTGTGGATGCTTTAAGCATCCACACTATTGAGTTCCTCTTGGGACTTCCGTACACTTTTTGGCACTTAACTACTTCCACAATTTTCAGCCGATTTTCACCGTTCAAATTTTAAAATATTCTGCTATTTCTGCTAATTCCTGCTATGTCTTTTGGTATTTTTCACTATTATACTTTTTAAAATATTAAGCTTAATTTGTCCCATTGAAATGAATGGGAAACTTCTGCAATTCTGCTAAAATTTGCTTGTTTCTGAAACTTAACTACTTCCTCATATTTTCACGTAGAACAACCATTCAAACTTTAAAATGTTCTCAAATTATTGGGCTATTCAGGTATGATTCAGCTTTTTCAAATCTTTTACCGTTTTACCTTTATGCCTCTTAAAGTTTTCAGTTGCAAAATTGTGATTTTTCACAAAATACATGCGTTGTTATGGTTGCTATGCACTTGGCTTCCAGTGTGCCACTGAAGGTTTTGCAGTCTTCTCTTCATGTCCGAACAACTTCTTGCTACTTGCTCAATCTTCACTCAACTTCCACAAATTATATATCAAAACGTAGGTATTTTTGCTGGGTTTCCGAAAATGTCACTATCATTGTTGTGGGATTTATAGAATTTTGGCAAATCTCCTCAGACCAACACAAAGTCGCAAAACTCTCCATAGAAAGTCAATGGAGAGCTTGTTCAAAATCACCGCTTGATTTCTGTAATGAGAGGCATATTCGAATCGTCATATCTCCTTAACGAAGCAAAGTTAAGACATAAGGCTTGTCCCAGTATATCTTCAGACACTCCTGACGCTCACAATTCAAGAATTATTTTCTCACCTATTACCGTTCTGAAATGAGTTGGACTTGTTTGAGGGTAGGAAATTTGTCCTTCGCTCAGATTTCTTCAGATTTCAAACTGTGGAAATGAACCACTTTTTTCTCTCGTCATAACTTTTTGTTGGATTTCCACAGAGACCTGAAAATTTCCATGACTGTTCACCAAAGCCTGCTGTCTCTTACGGTGAAAGAATGATATCAATGCTCCAAATAGATTTCGAGTTACAAAGCGTTGTTTGAGGGCAAGTCAAGGCAGTTTTTGCTTCACTCTACTCAGTTATGGTGCATTACAAGTCAAATATCTTTAATAATTCATATTTTAATGATAAATTGTTAACACTGGAAGATTCCCCCATCTCTTCTGAACAAAACGGTGTAAGAATGACCGCTCTAGCCCCTACGGTTAGGAAATTATGGTCATTTGTTTGAGGGGAGTCGTCACTATGAGAAATAGACTGCAATAATCCTGTGCCTCTCTGTGCTGCCTGTGTAAACAGATGCACCTGTTTTGGCGGGAAAACGTAAACAGCCACTCTGATTGGTGGATTCAAATTCAGCAGCTCCCAGGCTGACCTAGAAACTTACTTCTCTCTCCCTGTGTGTGTGTGTGTGTGTGTGTGTGTGTGTGTGTGTGTGTGTGTGTGTGTGTGCGTGTGAGAGAGAGCGAGAGAAAGGCTTTTAATGGGATGATCTCATTCTAAGATTCAAATTCAATATATTTAGACTGGTTGACTGAATTGGATCTTGTGTGTGTGTCTCTCTGTGCATGTGTGTTTCCTTCTGTGTACATATTTCTGATTGTGTGGCTGTTATATATTTTTTTTGCTGATTTTTTTCATTTAACAAGTATATTTGAGGGACCCTCAGCATGTTCAGCATTTTTTCAGCTGTCCATTTTGCTTTTCCAATTTTTCTGTTTAACTTATTACTATTGTGCTAAATCAAACTATTTCTGCTATTTTATAAGATTTGTGCTTAATATACTATTTCTGCTTTTAATAGGATTTGTGCTTAATATAGTATTTCTGCTTTTTATAGGATTTGTGCTTAATATACTATTTCTGCTTTTTATAGGATTTGTGCTTAATATAGTATTTCTGCTAAATGTAGTATTTATGCTTAATCATACTATTTCTATATATTTCTGCCAGGCAGCCAATCCTCTGTGCGAACTCAGACACATATCACATATCAGGGCCTGCACGGCTTCCCAGCCAGCCAATCATGTCTGAGGTCTTCCGTTTCCTCTCTCGTCATATCTCAGCGACGGTTGTACAAAGCGCAATGAAAATCGCAGTCAAAGTACACCAAAGTCCGCTGATTCACCCAGCACAAGAAATATGCCTCTAGTCCACCTAGTTTTTGAGTTACACAACGTTTTGTAACTCCAAAAAACTGCGTTTTTCGCCTCTCACCGCGATCTAATTCTGACTCCTCATCACCCTGTTTTTCAAGACGGCTCCTCTCTTTCCCAGTGGCGCAGTTGGTAATGACACGGGTCTGCAAGCCAAAGATCGTGGGTTCGATTCCACCTTGGTCAACATGTTTTTTTCCCTACAAATTAATACACTGTCACAGACCAGTAATTCATATTCATCATTTATTACAATTCTGCAAACTGTTATGATTTTACCAGCTTTTCTAATACGGACCTCACATTCTTAACACTCCATGGCACAAATACTCTTCCCTTTAGGCTCTGTGTATGTGTGTGTGTATCAATATTTCTCCCATTTTAAAGTATTACTCCTCTATAATTGTATTTCTGTTAAATCAAAGTACTTTTACTACATCTTAGTACTTCTGCTCAATCATAGTATTTCTGCTAAATCATAGTATTTCTGCTACTTTTTGGTACTTGTGCTAAATACAGTATTTCTGCTAAATCATACTATTTCTACTATATTATATTTTTCTTTCTAAATATAGCATTTCTGCTATATAATTGTATTTATGCTATGTTATAATATTTGTGCTAAACCAGAGTATTTGTGCTGAAACATAGTATTTCTGCCAAATGATAGTATTTCTGTCAAATTATAGTATTTGTGCTAAAACATAGTATTAATTTAAAATTACAATATTCATAGTTCATCACAGTGTCTCTGGTAAATCACAATATTTCTGCTAAGTTCTGCTATGCTATTGTATTTCTGCCAAGTATTATGTTTCCTCTAAGATATTGCAGTTCTGCTAAGTTATTACATTTTAGCAAACTTCTTTTGCTTCTGCAAAGTTTTTACAATTTCTGCAACTTTTCAGCTTTTTCAGCTAGTTTTTGCAGACAGCTTCAGCTTAAAGCATCCACACTGCATTTTCGCAGGAAATGCAAATTTTTCTAGTTATTATTGTGTGGATGCCCTCAAAGGCATCCACACTATTGAGTTCCTGTTTCTCTTTATTCTTTATTATTCCGGGTGTTTCCGTACACTTTTCGCCGTGGAACTACTCCCACAGTTTTCATCCGATTTTCGCCATTCAAACTTTAAAAAATTCTGCTCTTTCTGCTAATGCCGGCTATGACTTTTGGTGCTCATAACTTCTATACTTTTTGAGATATTGAAATTTTTTTTGCAATATTTTTTGCCCATTTCTGCCATATCATCAGTGGCCTCACTGATTTTCCTTGCCAGGTTGACCTGTGTTTTAGCTCAGTGAGATGAGCATCCATTCTCAGACTGGGAGGCCCGGGTTCAAATCCCGCTTATGGCAACATTTCTTTCAGTTAACAGTTAAACTTTTTTTTAACTCTCTTCAACACAAATATCAGCTTTTTGACCCCTTTTCATTAGAATTTTAAGTTTTTTCACCACTTTTCAGCAAAAATACCAGCTTTTTCAGCTGTTTTCAGCAAAAACCT
This sequence comes from Diplotaxodon limnothrissa, assembly GCF_057381915.1. Taxonomy (NCBI): domain Eukaryota; kingdom Metazoa; phylum Chordata; class Actinopteri; order Cichliformes; family Cichlidae; genus Diplotaxodon; species Diplotaxodon limnothrissa. The sequence goes on from NC_140612.1 coordinate 158,836, forward strand.
CTTTTCAGCAGAATTTCTGCTGATTCAACTCTTTTCAGCAGAAATTCTGCTGATTAACCTCTTTTCAGCAGAATTTCTGCTGATTAACCTCTTTTCAGCAGAATTCTGCTCATTCAACTCTTTTCAGCAGAATTTTCACCTTGTTTCTGCAGAAATTCTGCTTATTCACCTCTTTTCTGCAAAATTTGCAGCCTTTTCACCTCTTATCAGCACAATTCTCAGCAGGTTCTGCTCATTTCAGCAAAATTGGCAATCTCTCCACCTTGTCTTTGTGAGAATGAGTTTGGCTCAGTGAGTTAAATAACCGCCCTTAGACCAGGAGGGCCAGGTTCGAATCCTGCTAACAGCAGTTTTTTTTTTTTTTTTTTTTTTTTGTAAATTTCAATTTTTTCAGCTTTTTTCAGCAGACATCTTCAGCGTTAAGGCATCCACACAGCATTTTCGCAGGAAATGCAAATTTTTCTAGTTATTATTCTAGTTGCTTCCGTACACTTTTCGCCGTTAAACTACTTCCACAATTTTCAGCCGATTTTCACCGTTCAAATTTTAAACTATTCAGCTATTTTTGCTAATTCCTGCTATGATTTTTGCTATTTTTAACTATTATACTTTTTAAAATATTCCACTTTTTTCCTTTAATTTGTCCCATTGAAATGAATGGGAAACTTCAGCAATTCTGCTAAAATTTGCTTGTTTTTGAAACTTAACTACTTCCTCATACTTTCACCTAGAACAACCATTCAAATTTTAAAATGTTCACAAATTATTGGGCTATTCAGGTATGATTCAGCTTTTTCAAATCTTTTACTGTTTTACTTTTATGCCTCTTAAAGTTTTGAGTTGCAAAATTGTGATTTTTCACAAAATACATGTGTTGTTATGGTTGCTATGCTCTTGGCTTCCAGTGTGCCACTGAAGGTTTTGCAATTTTCACTTCATGTCCGAACAACTTCCTGCTACTTGCTCAATTTTCACTCAACTTCCACAAATTATACATCAAAACGTAGGTATTTTTGCTGGCTTTCAGAAAATGTCACCATCATTGTTGTGGGATTTATAGAATTTTTGCAAATCTCCTCAGACTAACACAAGGTCAGAAAACTCTCCATATAAAGTGAATGGAGAGCTTGTTCAAAATCACCGCTGGATTTCTGTAATGAGAGGCATATTCGAATCGTCATATCTCCTTAACGAAGCAAAGTTAAGACATGAGGCTTGTCCCCGAATATCTTCAGACACCCCTGACGCTCACAATTCAAGAATTTCTTTCTCACCTATTACCGTTCTTTCGAGTTAGAAAGCGTTGTTTGAGGGCAAGTCAAGGCAGTTTTTGCTTCGCTCTACTCAGTTATGGTGCATTACAAGTCAAATATCTTTAATAATTCATATTTTAATGATAAATTGTAAACACTGGAAGATTCCCCCATCTCTTCTGAACAAAACGGTGTAAGAATGACCGCTCTAGCCCCTACGGTTTGGAAATTATGGTCATTTGTTTGAGGGGAGTCCTCACTATGAGAAATAGGCTGCAATAATCCTGTGCCTCTCTGTGCTGCGTGTGTAAAAAGAGGCACATGTTTTGGCGGGAAAAAGTACACAGGCTCTCTGATTGGTGGATTCAAATCCAGCAGCTCCCAGGCTGACCTAGAAACTTACTTCTCTCTCCCTGTGCATTTTTTTGCTGATTTTTTCATTTAACAAGTATATTTGAGGGACCCTCAGCATGTTCAGCATTTTTTCAGCTGTCCATTTTGCTTTTCCAATTTTTCTGTTTAACTTATTACTATTGTGCTAAATAATACTATTTCTGCTATTTTATAAGATTTGTGCCTAATATAGTATTTCTGCTAAATTACAATATTTCTGCTTTTTATACTATTTGTGCTAAAACATAGAATTTCTACTAAATGTAGTATTTATGCTTAATCATACTATTTCTGCTTTTTATGGGATTTGTGCCTAATATAGTATTTCTGCTTTTTATAGGATTTTTGCTCAAACATAGTATTTCTACTAAATGTAGTGTTTATGCTTAATCATCCTATTTCTGCTTTTTATAGGATTTGTGCTTAATATAGTATTTCTGCTAAATTATAGTATTTCTGCTTTTTATAGTATTTGTGCTAAAACATAGTATTTCTACTAAATGTAGTATTTATGCTTAATCATAGTATTTCTATATATTTCTGCCAGGTTCCCAGGCAGCCAATCCTCTGTGAGGACTGAGAAATTCAAATTTTCAAATCAGGGCCTGCACGGCTTCCCAGCCAATCATATATGTGTCCTGAGGCATTCAAATTTGCATATTGGGGCCTTCATGGCTTCTAAGCCAGCCAATCATATCTGAGGGCTGAGGAATTCAAATCCACAAATCAGGGCCTGCACGGCTTCCCAGCCAGCCAATCATATATGTGGTCTCAGGCATTCATATTTGCATATTGGGGAATTCGTGGCTTCTAAGTCAACAAGTCATCCATGTCATATATCTCTAAAAATTCACATTTTAATGATAAATTGTTAACACTGGAAGATTCCCCCATCTCTTCTGAACAAAACAGTGTAAGAATGACCGCTCTAGCCCCTACGGTTAGGAAATTATGGTCATTTGTTTGAGGGGAGTCCTCACTATGAGAAATAGGCTGCAATAATCCTGTGCCTCTCTGTGCTGCTGCGTGTGTAAAAAGATGCACCTGTTTTGGCGGGAAAACGTAAACAGCCACTCTGATTGGTGGATTTAAATTCGGCAGCTCTCTCCCTCTGTGTGTGTGTGTGTGTGTGTGTGTGTGTGTGTGTGTGTGTGTGTGTGTGTGTGTGTGTGTGTGTGTGTTTAGTGGGAGAGAGAGGACCCTGCCCTTATTTGGCAGCATGTCATTGTAGGATTTAAATTGAACATAGTTAGACTGGTTGACTGGATTAGAGCCTGTGTTTGTGTGTCCCTCTGTGCATTTGTGTTTCAATAAGTTATTACTATTCTGCTAAATCATAGTATTTCTGGTACTTTTCGGTACTTGTGCTAAATACAGTATTTCTGCTAAATCATACTATTTCTGCTTTTCATAGGATTTATGCCTAATATAGTATTTCTGCTAAATTATAGTATTTATGCTTTTTATAGGATTTGTGCCTAACATAGTATTTCTGCTAAATTATAGTATTTCTGCTTTTTATAGGATTTGTGCCTAACATAGTATTTCTGCTAAATTATAGTATTTCTGCTTTTTATACTATTTGTTCTAAATTATAGTATTTCTGCTTTTTATAGGATTTGTGCTTAATATAGTATTTCTGCTAAATTATAGTTTTTCTTCTTTTTATAGTATTTGTGCTAAAACATAGTATTTCTACTAAATGTAGTATTTATGCTTAATAATAGTATTTCTATATATTTCTGCCAGGTCCCCAGGCAGCCAATCCTCTGTGAGGACTGAGACATTCAAATTTTCAAATCAGGGCCTGCACAGTTTCCCAGCCAATCAAATAAGTGTCCTGAGGCATTCAAATTTGCATATTGGGGCCTTCGTGGCTTCTAAGCCAGCCAATCATATCTGAGGGCTGAGGAATTCAAATCCACAAATCAGGGCCTGCACGGCTTCCCAGCCAGCCAATCACATATGTGGTCTCAGGCATTCAAATTTGCATATTGGGGAATTCGTGGCTTCTAAGTCAACAAGTCATCCATGTCATATATCTCTAAAAATTCATATTTTAATATTAAATTGTCAACACTTGAAGATTCCCCCATCTCTTCTGAACAAAACGGTGTAAGAATGACCCTTCTAGCCCCTACGGTTAGGAAATTACGGTCATTTGTTTGAGGGGAGTCGTCACTATGAGAAATAGACTGCAAAAATCCTGTGTCTCTCTGTGCTGCTGCGTGTGTAAACAGATGCACCTGTTTTGGTGGGGAAAAGTGCACAGCCTCTCTGATTGGTGGATTCAAATTCACCAGCTCCCAGGCTGACCAAGAAACTTACTTCTCTCTCCCTGTGTGTGTGTGTGTGTGTGTGTGTGTGTGTGTGTGTGTGTGTGTGTGTGTGTGTGAGTGCGTCTATGTGGTATGGATTGACATTTGACCTGCGCTGTACCTGGGCTCCGGGGACATTTCGACTTTTTGCTGTGTATTCATGTGTCCCCCTAAAACATGACTTGTAAATGCATTTTTAAGTGTCTAAATAATAATTTTTTCTACTTCTTATGAGGTCATTATTTATCTTTTGACCTGTATTTGCTTAAACTGTAGTGTAAATTCATTTATTAAACTATAATTAAAAGATTTTCTGATTTTCTTAAAAGTCCACCTATACCCCTCACCTGATTTTTGTGTATTCCAGTGTATTGCACAGCGACGTTTCGAGTTAGAGTGGATGTGTGTAGGTACTGCAATTTAATACACATTTTCAATACACACGGCCGGAAGTCATTGTGATTGGTAGGCTATATATATAGGCGGTACCTACAGGAAACGGCGCCACAACTTTCGCGCGCGTGCCCTTTAACAAGTGTATGTCGACGGCAATACGAAGACGGATTAAAAACACAAAGGTAAGCCTTTTTTAATGTAAAATGCACCATGACTTTAATACTATATGAAATTATAGGTGCACAGGCCTATATTAAACTGGTTTAATTTATGCTTTATGGACTGTTAGTGAGTCTTTGAAGAAGTAAAACGGCCCCAGCGTTTGTCATTGAGTAAATAAAATAGGGCTGACGACTAACCGCGTCAACGCGATAAAGCGGGCTAACCCGTGTTAGGATTTACTCGGTGTTAAAGCATTATTGTGGCTTAAACGTGTTAATGCCGACATCGCGACTAACGCGATTAACAATTAAACCAGCGCAGTCTGAGTCAAAATCCCTGATGTCGCTGTTAGCTAATTTCGGGCAGTTTGTCCAATGTCTGTCCATTCTGCTGACAGCCCTAAAATAAAAGCAAGGGTATAAGTGTATTTAGTCGTGTATTTATTTATATGCCTGAAGAAAAAACTTCTTACAGTTTTGATGCCTAAGCTTTCTCAGTACTTGTATCACTCTCTGCAGTCGCCATTACAGAAATGTCACATGTCGCCATTTTGAGTACTAGGCCTTTAACATTTTAAAAGAAGGCATAAATTAGCACTATGAATAAGTCAGCTGTGTTTATGCTGTAAACTACACTACTGCTAGTTCTGCTACTACTGATGATGATGACAATGATGACGATAATCGTAATACTTTATATGCTTTGGTAATACAGCCAATCGTACAGGAGAACATGCGAAGGAGACGCATTCCTCCACGGGAGGATGCAGTCTGTCATGTTTCTGCTGGAAGGGACAAACTGGGACTTGATATCCACTACATAAATGCCTTCAAAGGTAAGTTGGTCTTTAGTTTGGATTAGATTTGGAGTTTGTCACTTTGTCTTTTGTCACTCACTTGGTATGCCTCTGCAATTCAGGTCGGGGCATTTTCACGACTGTTCCATTCCAAAAAGGAGACTTTCTTTTGGAATACAGAGGTAAACTCATAACAAAAGAAGAATGTGAGCGGAGACACAGAGTTTATCATGACAGCCTGAAGGTGTTCATGTTTGAATTCAAGTTTGATGGAAAACTCTGGTGGTGCGTATTATATCAGTGTAGTTTGATTAAGATTAAATGACACATTGCTTTTGATTTATGAAAAAAAAAGCTTCCTAACTAACTAGTTAAGCTAATACTTTTTTGCCTAACCCCACAGTGTGGATGCATCTCAAGAAGATGGGTCATTAGGCAGACTTGTCAACGACAACCACATCAGTCCAAGTGCTAAGATGAAAATATTAAATATCAATGGAAAGCCCCATCTATGCTTATTTGCAAGCAGAGACATAAGTCCAGGCGAAGAAATAGACTATAATTATGGTGACTCGGATTGGCTCTGGAGATGCAAGGTATTTCTACAATTGTACTTTTTGGAACTGATAAATTGCATACCCTAAGCCATTTTTACATTTGTACCTACTCAAATTGGCTTAACGTGACTTAGGGCATCTAGTTTTTCACTGAAATTGAGTATCACCTACTGTGCCTGGGGTAACTATAGCAATGCAGCCGAGCATCCAGTGATATAAATGCCACAGCAAGCATGGACGTCAAGGTGACAAAATGCCTGCTGCTCAGTCTATACTTTAGTGTTCAATTCAGGGATCACGCTGTTAATTTTGGTCGCTATTTCAAACATTTCAGAGTTTCAAAAATGATGGCTTGGATTTTCACGAAGGAGGCGCACTCATAACTTATCGAGTGACACCATTGACCAGCCACCTGGTGGCATTCAGTCTATGTCAAATTTTCTGATCACTTTGGATCACTTGGAACCTTGGTGCAGTAGTTACTGAAAAACTACATGGTACTATAACCTACTGGAAAAACAGGGGTAGGTACTAATGGAAAACAGGCAATTGTGATGGCTGCCACATCAAAGCCCTCTAAAAGCACTAAAAAAATATCAGCAGGTATGCAGAAATAAAAAATGGCTTTCGGTTTCTAAATTTTAACAGTGATTGATGTTTAATGTGATTCTACACAGCAAAATCTCCAGTGTTAAATTAACACTGGAGAGTGTCTATAAGGGTCCACACCTCTGAGTGTTAAATACAACACTGTTGAGTGTTAAATTAACACTTTTGACAGTGTTATATGTTTAAAAGTAACCTAGTCAGTTTTGAAGATTAACAATGGCTAACACTGAGCAGTGCTGATTTTCTAACACTGGAAAATAACTCAAAATGTTAGAAATATTCCAGTGTTAGAAAATCAGCACTGCTCAGTGTTAGTCTTTGTTAATCTTCAAAACTGACTAGGTTACTTTTAAACATATAACACTGTCAAAAGTGTTAATTCAACACTCAACAGTGTTGTGTGGACCCATATAGACACTCTCTAGTGTTAATTTAACACTGGAGATTTTGCTGTGTAGCCTCTTTAGTTAGATTCATTTTAAATTTTGTCCCTTGAAGATAAATGGGCCCTAGTGACAGTTCGTTGCTGCTACAGGTGATTGTTTTACTCCTTTAGCAATGGCTTAAAAAATAAAGAAATCACACTGACTATTTGTCTCTTAATCATAGGGCCTTAAATTCTCTATACATGACAGTGAATATTTTAAAGACAATAGCTTGAAACTTATCTTTCTCATACAGTTTATTTAATGTTTCAAAAGCCTCTTCAAAAATGCACTGTATATTCATTTTCTATCTGTTACACACGAAGACGGAGACCAGCCAGATTCAGAAGACTGTGAGCTGCCTAAAGCCGCAACCAAACAGCTTTCCAAACAATGATCTGGACCTGAAACATCCAGAGCCTGAAAGGGTAAATATAATCCAGTGTACCACTTAATGAACTAATAATTTAATCTATCATCATTCTTTATGGATGCTGTGTGTGTGTGTGTTTGGCAGTCACCTGGGTGTGATGTGATTTACATGGACCGTGGCTTGTAGGTCCTTTTCATTGTTTCAAAGTGCAAGTCTGGATAACATCTGAGTGTGTGTGTGTGTGTGTGTGTGTGTGTTAACCACCCAAATGTGACTTAGGAGGACCACACTGTTATTGGGGGACTCCGTCAAAGTTTGCTTCATGGTGACATCACTCTGGTTTTAGGAGGGGTCTTCTCGTATGTCTTGACAGTTTGACCTACAGCATGCAGAGCTGACTGCATGTGCTTTGTTTCTATGTTGAAATTTTTTGAAACTCAGGCTTGAACATTAAGATAGATAGTACTATACAACTTCTTAACTTGTTTTAGGCACTTTTTACTGCTGTAGTGCATGGGCTCTCTCTGGCTGTGTACTCTGGCTTCTTCCCACAGTCCAAAGATGTAGCTTATGGGGTTAGGTTAACTGGTGATTCAAAACTGCCCTTTGGTGTGAATGCAAATGCTTGTCCTTCCATGTTAGACTGGTGATCTGTCCAGGTTGTACTGCCCTATGGTAGCTGGTATAGGCCCCAAAACTGCTACCCCACAATCCTGATAAGGATAAGTGGAAGAGGATGGATGATTGCAAAGGAATCAGTTGTTAATTATTGTAGCCAGTATTTTTTTCAGAAGAAAACATTTCTTGAGTGAAAAGCCCCCCCCCCCACACACACACACACACACATGCAAATTAAAGACAGAAGCACAGGCCTGCCCAGTACAGTTGCAAGAAGAGCACTTGGTCTAATCTTTGTGCCATCTTTTCTTTGTTGCAGGATCTTGATGAAGAAATGCCTCAGCAAGGCTCAGAAGCCATGCATTCTTCTTCAGTGCAAGATTTTGAAGAGGTAACATTGACCTAGGACAGATTTTAATGAATGTTTCTCATGCACGATGTGTACCTTACGCTATTTGCCGATAGTGAAATGGTCTATTCATCCTCTTGAGTGATGCATTTTTAGTAACTGTCAGATTACTGTTCTTTTGTCTTCATTCTCTATCTGTTACACACGAAGACTGAGACCAGCCAGATTCAGAAGACTGTGAGCTGCCTAAAGCCGCAACCAAACAGCTTTCCAAACAATGATCTGGACCTGAAACATCCAGAGCCTGAAAGGGTAAATATAATCCAGTGTACCACTTAATGAACTAATAATTTAATCTATCATCATTCTTTATGGATGCTGTGTGTGTGTGTGTTTGGCAGTCACCTGGGTGTGATGTGATTTACATGGACCGTGGCTTGTAGGTCCTTTTCATTGTTTCAAAGTGCAAGTCTGGATAACATCTGAGTGTGTGTGTGTGTGTGTGTGTGTGTTAACCACCCAAATGTGACTTAGGAGGACCACACTGTTATTGGGGGACTCCGTCAAAGTTTGCTTCATGGTGACATCACTCTGGTTTTAGGAGGGGTCTTCTCGTATGTCTTGACAGTTTGACCTACAGCATGCAGAGCTGACTGCATGTGCTTTGTTTCTATGTTGAAATTTTTTGAAACTCAGGCTTGAACATTAAGATAGATAGTACTATACAACTTCTTAACTTGTTTTAGGCACTTTTTACTGCTTTAGTGCATGGGCTCTCTCTGGCTGTGTACTCTGGCTTCTTCCCACAGTCCAAAGATGTAGCTTATGGGGTTAGGTTAACTGGTGATTCAAAACTGCCCTTTGGTGTGAATGCAAATGCTTGTCCTTCCATGTTAGACTGGTGATCTGTCCAGGTTGTACTGCCCTATGGTAGCTGGTATAGGCCCCAAAACTGCTACCCCACAATCCTGATAAGGATAAGTGGAAGAGGATGGATGATTGCAAAGGAATCAGTTGTTAACTATTGTAGCCAGTATTTTTTTCAGAAGAAAACATTTCTTGAGTGGAAAGGCCCCCCCCCCACACACACATGCAAATTAAAAACAGAAGCACAGGCCTGCCCAGTACAGTTGCAAGAAGAGCACTTGGTCTAATCTTTGTGCCATCTTTTCTTTGTTGCAGGATCTTGATGAAGAAATGCCTCAGCAAGGCTCAGAAGCCATGCATTCTTCTTCAGTGCAAGATTTTGAAGAGGTAACATTGACCTAGGACAGATTTTAATGAATGTTTCTCATGCACGATGTGTACCTTACGCTATTTGCCGATAGTGAAATGGTCTATTCATCCTCTTGAGTGATGCATTTTTAGTAACTGTCAGATTACTGTTCTTTTGTCTTCATTCTCTATCTGTTACACACGAAGACTGAGACCAGCCAGATTCAGAAGACTGTGAGCTGCCTAAAGCCGCAACCAAACAGCTTTCCAAACAATGATCTGGACCTGAAACATCCAGAGCCTGAAAGGGTAAATATAATCCAGTGTACCACTTAATGAACTAATAATTTAATCTATCATCATTCTTTATGGATGCTGTGTGTGTGTGTGTTTGGCAGTCACCTGGGTGTGATGTGATTTACATGGACCGTGGCTTGTAGGTCCTTTTCATTGTTTCAAAGTGCAAGTCTGGATAACATCTGAGTGTGTGTGTGTGTGTGTGTGTGTGTTAACCACCCAAATGTGACTTAGGAGGACCACACTGTTATTGGGGGACTCCGTCAAAGTTTGCTTCATGGTGACATCACTCTGGTTTTAGGAGGGGTCTTCTCGTATGTCTTGACAGTTTGACCTACAGCATGCAGAACTGACTGCATGTGCTTTGTTTCTATGTTGAAATTTTTTGAAACTCAGGCTTGAACATTAAGATAGATAGTACTATACAACTTCTTAACTTGTTTTAGGCACTTTTTACTGCTTTAGTGCATGGGCTCTCTCTGGCTGTGTACTCTGGCTTCTTCCCACAGTCCAAAGATGTAGCTTATGGGGTTAGGTTAACTGGTGATTCAAAACTGCCCTTTGGTGTGAATGCAAATGCTTGTCCTTCCATGTTAGACTGGTGATCTGTCCAGGTTGTACTGCCCTATGGTAGCTGGTATAGGCCCCAAAACTGCTACCCCACAATCCTGATAAGGATAAGTGGAAGAGGGTGGATGATTGCAAAGGAATCAGTTGTTAATTATTGTAGCCAGTATTTTTTTCAGAAGAAAACATTTCTTGAGTGGAAAGCCCCCCCCCCCCCCCCCCCCCCCCCCGCCCACACACACACACACACACACATGCAAATTAAAAACAGAAGCACAGGCCTGCCCAGTACAGTTGCAAGAAGAGCACTTGGTCTAATCTTTGTGCCATCTTTTCTTTGTTGCAGGATCTTGATGAAGAAATGCCTCAGCAAGGCTCAGAAGCCATGCATTCTTCTTCAGTGCAAGATTTTGAAGAGGTAACATTGACCTAGGACAGATTTTAATGAATGTTTCTCATGCACGATGTGTACCTTACGCTATTTGCCGATAGTGAAATGGTCTATTCATCCTCTTGAGTGATGCATTTTTAGTAACTGTCAGATTACTGTTCTTTTGTCTTCATTCTCTATCTGTTACACACGAAGACGGAGACCAGCCAGATTCAGAAGACTGTGAGCTGCCTAAAGCCGCAACCAAACAGCTTTCCAAACAATGATCTGGACCTGAAACATCCAGAGCCTGAAAGGGTAAATATAATCCAGTGTACCACTTAATGAACTAATAATTTAATCTATCATCATTCTTTATGGATGCTGTGTGTGTGTGTGTTTGGCAGTCACCTGGGTGTGATGTGATTTACATGGACCGTGGCTTGTAGGTCCTTTTCATTGTTTCAAAGTGCAAGTCTGGATAACATCTGAGTGTGTGTGTGTGTGTGTGTGTGTGTGTGTTAACCACCCAAATGTGACTTAGGAGGACCACACTGTTATTGGGGGACTCCGTCAAAGTTTGCTTCATGGTGACATCACTCTGGTTTTAGGAGGGGTCTTCTCGTATGTCTTGACAGTTTGACCTACAGCATGCAGAACTGACTGCATGTGCTTTGTTTCTATGTTGAAATTTTTTGAAACTCAGGCTTGAACATTAAGATAGATAGTACTATACAACTTCTTAACTTGTTTTAGGCACTTTTTACTGCTTTAGTGCATGGGCTCTCTCTGGCTGTGTACTCTGGCTTCTTCCCACAGTCCAAAGATGTAGCTTATGGGGTTAGGTTAACTGGTGATTCAAAACTGCCCTTTGGTGTGAATGCAAATGCTTGTCCTTCCATGTTAGACTGGTGATCTGTCCAGGTTGTACTGCCCTATGGTAGCTGGTATAGGCCCCAAAACTGCTACCCCACAATCCTGATAAGGATAAGTGGAAGAGGGTGGATGATTGCAAAGGAATCAGTTGTTAACTATTGTAGCCAGTATTTTTTTCAGAAGAAAACATTTCTTGAGTGAAAAGCCCCCCCCCCCCCCCCCCCCCCCCCCCCCACACACACACACACACACACACATGCAAATTAAAGACAGAAGCACAGGCCTGCCCAGTACAGTTGCAAGAAGAGCACTTGGTCTAATCTTTGTGCCATCTTTTCTTTGTTGCAGGATCTTGATGAAGAAATGCCTCAGCAAGGCTCAGAAGCCATGCATTCTTCTTCAGTGCAAGATTTTGAAGAGGTAACATTGACCTAGGACAGATTTTAATGAATGTTTCTCATGCACGATGTGTACCTTACGCTATTTGCCGATAGTGAAATGGTCTATTCATCCTCTTGAGTGATGCATTTTTAGTAACTGTCAGATTACTGTTCTTTTGTCTTCATTCTCTATCTGTTACACACGAAGACTGAGACCAGCCAGATTCAGAAGACTGTGAGCTGCCTAAAGCCGCAACCAAACAGCTTTCCAAACAATGATCTGGACCTGAAACATCCAGAGCCTGAAAGGGTAAATATAATCCAGTGTACCACTTAATGAACTAATAATTTAATCTATCATCATTCTTTATGGATGCTGTGTGTGTGTGTGTGTTTGGCAGTCACCTGGGTGTGATGTGATTTACATGGACGAAGTTTATTAGTTGATATCTGCAACTGAATTGAAAACACACCTTTCCAACTGTCCAAAACAAATAAATGTTGCAATATTTTGCTAACAGTGTCACAATCATCGTCTGGTGTGCACAACAATATCATCTTTGGACAAGTGCATTCAGTGTGTGGGACCGGTTTCCTCCCTCAAGTGGCTTGGCTTTAAGTGCAAAGGTGAGACATTTAGTGAATAGGTACAGTGTATAGTAAAAAGCATTAATAGAGTTCAACAAGTTAAGACGTGCTGAAATGAACACTGCTCCCTTTTTAATTAATGGGTGGTCACGTCTAATTAAAGAAATGCAGTATTACCTCATTGGTGCAGGACCTTGTAAAAATGGTATACTTGTCCTCAATTCCCCATTCCATAACATAAACTGCTCAAAATAATAAAGGGAACACTTAAACAATGCGATGTTACTCCAAGTCAGTCACACTTCTGTGAAATCAAACTGTTCACTTAGGAAGTAACACTGACAACCAGTTTCACATGCTGTTTTGCAAATAGAGTAGACAACAAGTGGAAATTATAGTCAATTCACCATAATAAAGGACTGGTTCTGCAGGTGGTGACCACAGACCACTTCTCAGCACCTATGCTTTCTGGCTGATGTTATGGTCACTTTTGAATGCTGGCGGTGATTTCATTTTAGTGGTAGCATGAGACAGTCTACAACCCACATAAGGGGCTCAGGTAGTGCAGCTCATCTAGCGTAGCACATCAATGTGAGCTGTGGCAAGAAGGTTTGCTGTGTCTGTTAGTGTAGTGTCCAGAGCATGGAGGTGCTACCTGGATGTGGAGTAGGCCATAGGAGGGCAACAACCCAGCAGCAGGACCGCTACCTCCACCTTTGTGCAAGGAGGAACAAGAGGAGCCCTGCAAAATGACCTCAAACAGGCCACAAATGTGCATCTGTCTGCTCAAATGGTCAGAAACTGACTTCATGAGGGTGGCTTGAGGGTCCAGCATCCACAGGTGGGGATTGAGCTTGCAGTCCAACACCATGCAGGATGTTTGGCATTTGCCAGAAAACACAAAGTTTGGCAACTTCAGCACGGGCACCCTATGCTCCTCACAGCTGAAAGGAGGTTCAAACTGAGCACGTGACAGTCTGGAGATGCCGTGGGGAATGTTCTGCTGCCTGCAACATCCTCCAGCATGATCATATTGGCAGTGGGTCAGTAATGGTGAGGGGTGGCATTTCTGTGCCTGCCAGAGAGCCTGACTGTCATTGGGTAACAAGATGAGGTCCTCGGACCCTTTGTGAGACCACATGCTGGTGCATTTGGCCCTGGGGTCCACCTAATGCGAGACGACACTGGGCCTCATGTGGCTGGAGTATGTCAGCAGTTCCTCCATGACAAAGGCATTGATGCTATGGACTGGCCCGCCTGTTCCCCAGACCTGAATCCAATTGAGCACATCTGGGACATCATGTCTCACTCCATCCACCACAAACTGTCCAGGGGTTGGCAGATGCTTTAGTCCAGGTCTTGGAGGAGATCCTTCAGGAGACCATCCGCCACCTCATCCCGAGCATGCCCAGGCATTGTAGGGAAGTCGTACAGGCATCTGGAGGCCACACACATTCAACTACACACTTTCATGCCACTCAACTACCTAAAGAACAAAGTATTTAATAAGAATAATTCCTTCATTCACATCTGGGATGTCCTTTTTTTGGGGGGGGGGGGGGAGGGGGATTAGCAGTGTATGTGTAGTCATTAAAATATCCTTAATGTGAACAGTTTTTTTTTTTTGTTTTTTTTTCAGCATTTGACATTACTGCAATGCTTTGACAAAAAACTACTTCACTTAAATAGAACTGCAAAGCTAAATTAAGTCTATCAAAATGTGTTTCAGTTTGTTTAGGGGTCTGGCACAAATCTTGCCTTGCAAAATTGGCAAATCAGAATTGCCACCAGTCAACACAGGTGTGTATCCCATTCATATTTGGCTTGACTTTTTTTCAGTTTATTTTTTACCTGTCTAAAGTATTGATCAATTAAAAAAACTTTTGTTCTTACATTCCAGAAAGAAGAAATTTCTGAATATTCAGGGGAGGATGGATTGCCACATTCAGTTCTGGATCAAATATCAAGCGATGATGATGGCAACCACAGCATATCAGAAGAAGAATATGTGCCAGATTCAGAGTCATATGATGAAGATTCAGATGAAGACATCTCATTATTGCCAAGCACATCAAAAGGTCTGCTATGCCAAGATGACATCTCCAAAGCGCATGAACAATCAGATTCAACGAATTTAATCCACAACTTGACAAAGGACAAGCCACAAGATAAAAGTGAGCTTTGCGAAACTGAATCAGAAAAAATGACTTTAAGTAAAAGAAATTACTGCTATTTTTGTGGCAAACCACAAGCTAAAATTTCCCGCCACCTGAAAACGCACAAAACGGCTCCTGATGTTGTGCATGCATTTTCCCTGCCTAGAGACTCAAACGAGCGTAAAAGTCTGTTAGAGAAATTGAGAAATAAGGGAAATTTTAAGCATAATGCTGCAGTTTTGCATGGTGGAGTGGGACCACTGAAAGTGAAGAGAAGACCCAAGATTAAAGCAGTAGAGGGAAAGTTTGCTCATTGCTTTTATTGTCAAGGGATGTATGTTCGCAAGGATCTTTGGAGACATGTCCGCAGATGTCCTAACAAACCAAAAGATGACACGGATAAAGAACCTGGAAGAACCAAAGTACTCGGCCTGGCTTTAACTCTGGAGTCTCAGTGTTATCCGCAGGTGTCAAGTGGAGTCTGGAAGGTTCTTGCTGTTATGAAACAAGATGAGATTGCCTCAGCTGTGCGAAATGACTTTACTGTTATTCAGTTTGCCCAGGCCCTCTACAATAAACATGGACAAGACCCTACAAAGTATGATTATATACGACAGAAGCTTCGTGAAGCGGGACGTTTGTTGTTGTGTCTGCGCACAGAATTCTCAGTGCATAACATGGAAGAAGCTATTAAGCCTGCTAATTTCCAGAGAGTTGTGCAAGCAGTAAAGAAAGTTTCAGGTTTTGATGAAGAGACACTGTCATACAAAACTCCAAGCCTTGCGCTGAAACTGGGACATACACTGCATAAAATGTCTGACATTATCCATTGTCGTGCCCTCATGACAGAGGATGAAGCCCTAATCAAGTCCACTGATGCGTTCAAGAAGTTGTATGTCTCCAAATGGTCTGAGATGGTGTCTCACCGTGCCTTGAACACATTGAGTGAGGCAAAGTTTAACAAGCCATCAACATTGCCCTTTACAGAAGATGTTCGGATTCTCCATCACTACCTTCAAAAATCTGCAGAAAGTGCCTTTTGCAGCTTGGAGAACGAAGCCACAGCTCAGAATTATGCCCAACTTGCACAAGTTACACTCTCACAAATCATTGTGTTCAACCGAAGACGTTCTGGAGAGGTTTCAAAGATGCGCCTCAAAAGTTTTCTTGAAAGAGACAAAACAGCACTCCACACAGATGTTGCCATGGGGCTCTCAGAAATGGAACAGAGACTCTGTAACTATTTCTGTAGAATAGAAATAATGGGAAAAAGGGACAGAAATGTTCCAGTTCTGCTAACACCAAGCATGCTGGATGCTCTGTCACTACTGGTTAGTAGGAGGCCTGACTGTGGTATTTGTGCCACTAATATCTACCTCTTTGCAAGACCCCGATCAATGAGTCATTACAGAGGAATGGACTCCTTGCGTGTTCATGCACACCAGTGTGGAGCAAAGCAGCCTGAGTATCTAAGATCGACACAGCTCAGAAAACATGTTGCCACACTCTCACAAGTCCTTAATTTGAAAAACAACGAACTTGATCAGGTTGCAGATTTCCTGGGTCATGATATCCGCGTTCACCGCGAATTCTACAGATTACCAGTTCCCACAACACAGCTGGCCAAGATTTCCAAACTGCTTTTAACACTGGAAAAAGGACAACTTTCCCAGATCCAGGGGAAATCACTGGATGAGATCAAAATAGAAGGTTTGTATTGAAAGGAGCAAATATTAGGGCAGTAGTTGAATATTATGCTTTATCAACAGAATTAAAACCTAAAAGCACAGACCATTCTGTTAAATGTCCATGATTTAAGGTTCTTGAAGTCTATTGTTTCATCACTTTGCAACATTTGGCAAACTGCAGAGTGGTGGCCTTAAATAGTAAAACTATGTACTATAATTTCCAGTATTTGTTCTGTATTTTGTCATATCTCGTTGTTAATGTGAGGTTTTTGGGGGGTTTGTGTTTGGTTTTTTGGGGGGGTTTTCCCACAATTTCTCAGATGAAATTGCATTAAGTGATGCTGAAACAAAGGACAGTGAGAGTGAATCAGATGATGATGACACAGCACTCACAATGTTGGCGTGTGGCACCAGTGAGCCTGTACATGCAGTAGCTGATTCCACAAACACAGCGCAGCTCCAAGACACTGTAGATTGTGGTAAGTTACCACTAGCTTGGTTTCTGTGGATAAAATGTTTGTTACAAATATTAAAACTTAATCAAATTGTGTAATCAGCAGATGAAGGACCACTCACAATGCCTGCAGCAAGTGAGACTGCTGCTCCCTCTGAAGGTAAGGGGTGCAGTTGGTTCTCTAAGCTTATTATTGTTTCATCACTTTGCAACATATGGCAAACTGCAGAGTGGTGGCAAAAAGTCACTTGGATGAGTGACAAAATGTTTCTCCCACTGAAAACGCTACGTCCAGATTAACAGAATCAACGTTTTGGGATTTACTTACCTGGATGATTGAGCATGCATCAAGAGACTTTTATTCAACTTTTTATTCAGTCTTTTATTCACAGCGGAACACTAAATGTCTCATTTTAGAAATTTGATAAATTTTCAAAGAGAATTTTAGCTCGTTTTGATATTGATGGTAGCAACACATTTCAGAAGTTAGTACAGGGTAGCATCCATTCTTTTAACCACCAAATGTTTTTTGTTTTTTTTGTTTGGTTTTTTGTTTGTTTTAACTACTACTACTTTATATATCTTCCAGAGAAAAATGCTGCTCAATCCCACAATTCCCGAAGAGCTCCCAAAAACATGTGGTCCAAGGCTGAGGTTGCTGCAGTGATGAGGCATTTTAAAGACCACATAAACGAAGGGAAACTAGCCACCAAAAATGAATGCAGTCATTGCAAATTGGTAGAAGATCCGGTGTTGGCAGGAAGAACAGTTCAAAACATAAGAGATTTTGTAAGAAACAGAGGATTAACTGCAAAAAGGCAGAAAAAAATGAACTAAAATAACTGTTTAGAGAGCTGTGGTTTTACATCTTGGTCAGATTGCCAATTGTTGTTAACACTGATGTTCTGTTTAAAGAAAAAAAAGTTCTTGTTAAATACAGAAGTAGTTTGTATTTCATAATTTTTATATTTAATTTATTTAGGGTTTTTTTTGACGGGTTATATTTAAAATAAAAAATTATAAATGCATATTTTCTCCCCTTAATATTTACCTTTAAACTATTAAAATTCATTTTAAATGTTTTTAATTTTTCTGTTTTCTATATTTTTATATTTCTGTGGGAAGCGTGGGCATTTTTGTCCATAGATTTCTTTTTTTATTTATGGTTAAAATTAATGTTCAGATCCAAGAACACTAATAAAATGATGTTCCAGTAATCCTGTGTCCTGTCAGATGTGTATTCATGGTAATGATGAGCTATTTACATATTACATCATTGTCCCTTTAAAGACCCAATATTGTTTTTTTTGGACCTCATAAAACACATTGTTGTCAAGTGGACAATGTCTCCAGAAAACACAATAGAGTCTGGTTGGTGTGTATCAGTGTATCTAGACTTCTATAGGGAGTGTATGAGGTCTGAAGTGACCCAAATTTTTTTCAGATTTTTTCGAACACTTTAACCTCGCTCCCTTGGCTCTAAGTCCTTTCAAAAGGGTAGTCCACTTAAACCACCACCGGGCGGATTGACGTAGTATAGTCCCGCCATACCACATAGACCCGTATGTGTGTGTGTGTGTGTGTGTGTGTGTGTGTGTGTTTGTGTGTGTGTGTGACAGAGAGAGAGAGAGAGAGAGAAAGCCTTTTAATGGGATGATCCCATTGTAAGATTCAAATTCAATATATTTAGACTGGTTGACTGAATTGGATCTTGTGTGTGTGTCTCTCTGTGCATGTGTGTTTCCTCATGTGTACATATTTGTAATTGTGTGGCAGTCATAAATTTTTTTGCTGATTTTTGTCATTTAACAAGTATATTTGAGGGAACCTCAGCATGTTCAGCATTTTTTTCAGCTGTCCATTTTGCTTTTCCAATTTTTCTGTTTAACTTATTACTATTGTGCTAAATCACACTATTTCTGCTATTTTATAAGATTTGTGCTTAATATACTATTTCTGCTTTTATAGGATTTGTGCTTAATATAGTATTTCTGCTTTTTATAAGATTTGTGCTTAATATAGTATTTCTGCTAAATGTAGTATTTATGCTTAATCATACTATTTCTGCTTTTCATAGGATTTGTGCTTAATATAGTATTTCTGCTAAATTTAGTATTTCTGATTGGGTGGATGCCGTAGGCATCCACACTATTGAGATCCTGTTTCTCTTTATTCTTTATCCTTTATTATTCTAGTTGCTCCGTTTCTTTGCCGCTTAACTACTCCCTCAGTTTTCAGCCGATTTTTACCATTCAAACTCTAAACTGTTCTGCTATTTCTGCTTTCGACTGCTATATCTTTTGGTACTTATTACTATTATACTTTTTAAAATATTACACTTTTTTCCTTTAATTTGTCCCATTGAAATGAATGGGAAACTTCTACAATTCTGCTAAAACTTGCTTGTCTTTGAAACTTAACTACTTCCTCATACTTTCACCTAGAAACTCCATTCAAACTTTAAAACGTTCTCAGATGATTGGGCTATTCCTGTGTGATTCAGCTTTTTCATATCTGTTACCGTTTTCATGTAATGACTCTTTAAGTTTTCAGTTACAACTTTGTGATTTTTCAGAAAATACATGTGTTGCTATGGTTGCTATGCAATTAACTCCCACTGCACACTCGTCCGTTCTGAATTTTCTCTTCATGTCTGAACAACTCCTTGCTACTCGCTCAATTTCCACTCAACTTCCACAAATTATACATCAAAACGTAGGTATTTTTGCTGGCTTTAAGACAGTGTCACTATAATTATTGTGAGAGTTACGTTTTTTTCACAATTTGCCTCGAAGTGACACATGGTCTAAAAACTCCCCATTCAAAGTCTATGGGGAGGTTGTGAAACTCAGAGCTGAAATACTGAAACTGAAGGCATTTTCAAATCGTCATATCTCCTTAACGAAGCAAAGTTAAGACATGAGGCTTGTCCCTGTATATCTTCAGACACTCCTGACACTCACAATTCAAGAATTATTTTCTCACCTATTACCGTTCTGAGATGAGTTAGACTTGTTTGAGGGGTGGAAATCTGTCCTCCTCTCATTTTTCAAATTCCGAAAATGAAGCCGTTTCTTCTCTCGTCATATCTCCGCGACGGAGATACAAAGAGCTATGTAAATCGCAGTCAAAGTACACCAAAGTCCGCTGATTCACCCAGTGCAAGAATTATGCTTCTATCCCACCTAGTTTTTGAGTTACACGACGTTTTGTAACTCCAAAAAACGGCGTTTTTCGCGTCTCACCGCGATCTAATTCTGACTCCTCATCACCCTTTTTTTCAAAGCGCCCGCCCCCTTAGAGGTGGCGCGATTGGTAATGACACCGCTCTTCAGACCAGAGGTCGTGGGTTCGATTCCACCTTGGCCCACATGTTTTTTTTTTAACTACAAATTTATACACTATCACAGACCGGTAATTCATATTGATAATTTATTACAATTCTGCAAAGTTTAATGATTTTAGCAGCTTTTCTAATATGGACCTCAGATTCTGGTTAACAGTCTATGGCAGAAATACATACAAGTACACAGCCTGATGAAGCAGACAGAAGCAGTACCTCTGATTGGTTCCGCAGTTTCACCTCTTATCAGCACAAATCTCACCCTCTTCTGCTGTTTTCACCTCTTTTCTGCTAATTTGAGCTTCTGTTCCACAGTGCACTCAGCCTCTTCTGCTGTTTTCATTAGAATTTTAAGCTTTTCCACCTTTTTTCAGTTACGTGAGAACCAGTTTGGCTCAATGAGTAGCTGAAAAATATCAGCCTCTTCTGCTGTTTTAGCAGGATTTCAGAGTTCAGCTTTTTCACTTGTTTTAAGCACAAATTTCAGTTTCTTTACCTCATTTCACAACAAAGTTCTTCCTCTTCACCTCTTTTCTGCTAATTTGAGCTGCTGCTCCACAGTGCACATTTTCCCTCTCATCATATCTTTGCTTGTGACCAGAACTCATTTGGCTCAGAGGGTAGGGCATCTGTCGTGAGACCCGGTGGCAGAGGTTCGAATCCTACCTGTGACAGCTGCTACACATGTTCACTGCTTGCATGCGCTCTGCTTTCTTGACACTCTCCAGTGTGTCATTACACATACAGCCATCTTCAGCAAGCACTTCTGCTTCTACACTTCTTTTCAACTCGGCTTTTTGCTTCTTTACCTCTTTTCAGCAGAAATTATTCCTCTTCACCTCTTTTCTGCTAATTAGAGCTCCTGCTCCACAGTGCACTTAGCCTCTTCTGCTGTTTTCATTAGAATTTTAAGCTTTTCCACCTTTTTTCAGTTACGTGAGAACCAGTTTGGCTCAGTGAGTAGCTGAAAAATATCAGCCTCTACTACTGTTTTAGCAGGATTTCAGAGTTCAGCTTTTTCACTTGTTTTAAGCACAAATTTCAGTTTCTTTACCTCATTTCACAACAAAGTTCTTCCTCTTCACCTCTTTTCTGCTAATTTGAGCTTCTGCTCCACAGTGCACATTTTCTCTCTCATCATATATTTGCTTGAGACCAGAACTCATTTGGCTCAGAGGGTAGGGCAGCTGCCGTGAGACCCGGGGGCAGAGTTTCGAATCCTACCTGTGACAGTTGCTACACATGTTCCCTGCTTGCATGCGCTCTGCTTTCTTGACACTCTCCAGTGTGTCATTACACATACAGCCATCTTCAGCAAGCACTTCTACACCTCTTTTCAACTCATCTTTTTGCTTCTTTACCTCTTTTCAGCAGAACTTCTTCTGATTCACCTCTTTTCTGCTAAATGTTTAGCCTTTTCACCTCTTATTAGCACAATACTAAGCAGCTTCTGCTAATTTCACCAGAATTGTCAGTCTCTCCACCTCTTCTTTGTAAGAATCAGTTTGGTCCAGTAAGGTGAGACGCCGCCTATAGATCAGAAAGGCCAGGTTCGAATCTCGCTCAGGGCAATGTTTTTTGTTTTTTCAACTTTTTCTGCTTTTTTCAGCAGAAATCTTCAGCGTAAGGCATCCACACAGCATTTTCGCAGGAAATGCAATTTTTTCTAGTATTTTTTGTTTTTTCAACTTTTTCTGCTTTTTTCAGCCGACATCTTCAACGTTAAGGCATCCACACAGCATTTTCGCAGGAAATGCAAATTTTTCTAGTTAATTATAGTCTTTCTACTAAATCATAGTACAGTATTTCTGCTTTTTATGGGATTTGTGCTAAAACAAAGTATTTCTACTAAATGTAGTATTTATGCTTAATCATACCATTTCTGCTTTTTATAGGATTTGTGCTTAATATAGTATTTCTGCTAAATTATAGTATTTCTGCCAAATTATAATATTTGTGCTAAAACATAGTCTTAATTTAAAATTACAATATTCATAGTTCATCACAGTGTCTCTGGTAAATCACAATATTTCTGCTCTGTTGTACTATTTTTCTAAATCATAGTGTTTCTGTAATGTTTAAGTATTTTTGGCTAAATATATTCTTTCTGTTATCTTATACTATTTCTCCTAAATTCTTGTATTTTTGAGAAGTTATCATGTTTCTGGTAAGTTACAATATTTCTGCTAAATTCTGCTATGCTATTGTATTTCTGCCAAGTATTATGTTTCCTCTAAGATATTGCAGTTCTGCTAAGTTATTCCATTTTAGCAAACTTCTTTTGCTTCTGCAAAGTTTTTACAATTTCTGCAACTTTTCAGCTTTTTCAGCTACTTTTTGCATACAGCTTCAGCTTTAAGCATCCACACTGCATTTTCGCAGGAAATGCAAATTTTTCTAGTTGTGTGGATGCTTTAAGCATCCACACTATTGAGTTCCTGTTTCTCTTTATTCTTTATCCTTTATTATTCTAGTTGCTCCGTTTCTTTGCCGCTTAACTACTCCCTCAGTTTTCAGCCGATTTTTACCATTCAAACTCTAAACTGTTCTGCTATTTCTGCTTTCGACTGCTATATCTTTTGGTACTTATTACTATTATACTTTTTAAAATATTACACTTCTTTCCTTTAATTTGTCCCATTGAAATGAATGGGAAACATCTACAATTCTGCTAAAACTTGCTTGTCTTTGAAACTTAACTACTTCCTCATACTTTCACCTAGAAACTCCATTCAAACTTTAAAATGTTCTCAAATGACTGGGCTATTCCTGTCTGATTCAGCTTTTTCAGATCTTCTACCATTTTAATCTTATCCCTCTTTAAGTTTTCAGTTGCAGCTTTGTGATTTTTCAGAAAATACATGCGTTGCTATGGTTGCTATGCAATTTACTCCCAGTGCACACTCGTCCGTTCTGAATTTTCTCTTCATGCCTGAACAACTTCTTGCTACTCGCTCAATTTCCACTCAACTTCCACAAATTATACATCAAAACGTAGGTATTTTTGCTGGCTTTAAGACAGTGTCACTATAATTATTGTGAGAGTTACGGTTTTTTCACAATTTGCCTCGAAGTGACACAAGGTCTAAAAACTCCCCATTCAAAGTCTATGGGGAGGTTGTGAAATTCAGAGCTGAAATACTGAAACTGAAGGCATTTTCAAATCGTCATATCTCCTTGACAAAGCGAAGTTAAGACATGAGGCTTGTGCCAATTCATCTTCAGACACTGCTGACACTCACGGTCTAAGCAGTTTTTGCAGTCATCTTACCGTTGAGCCATAAATTACATTTGTTTGAGGGGTGGAAATCTGTCCTCCTCTCATTTTTCAAATTCCGAAAATGAAGCCGTTTCTTCTCTCGTCATATCTCCGCGACGGAGATACAAAGAGCTATGTAAATCGCAGTCAAAGTACACCAAAGTCCGCTGATTCACCCAGTGCAAGAATTATGCTTCTATCCCACCTAGTATTTGAGTTACACGACGTTTTGTAACTCCAAAAAACGGCGTTTTTCACCGCTCACCGCGATCAAATTCTGACTGCTGATCACCCTGTTTTTTAAGGCGCCCCGCCCCCTTTTCAGGTGGCGCGATTGATAATGACACAGCTCTTCAGACCAAAGGTCCTGGGTTCGATTCCACCTTGGTCAACATGTTTTTTTTAACTACAAATTTATACACTATCACAGACCGGTAATTCGTATTGATAATTTATTACAATTCTGAAAAGTTTTATGATTTTACCAGCTTTTCTAATATGGACCTCAGATTCTTGTTAACAGTCTGTGGCAGAAATACATACAAGTACACAGCCTGATGAAGCAGACAGAAGCAGTACCTCTGATTGGTTCAGCATTTTCACCTCTTATCAGCACAAATCTCAGCCTCTTCTGCTGTTTTCATTAGAATTTTAAGCTTTTCCACCTTTTTTCAGTTACGTGAGAACCAGTTTGGCTCAATGAGTAGCCGAAAAATATCAGCCCCAAGCTGTGTGTGCGGAGTACAATGGAGGGAGCAGAAAGAGTGAGAAGTAGAGGAGGCCGAGGAAGAGGACGTGGAGGTGAAGAAGTAGGATGAAGAGGACGACAAGGACAAGGAGGAGCAAGAGGAAGACGAGGAGGAGGGAGAGGAAGATGAGGAGGGGGGAGAGGAAGGGTAGGAAGAGTAAGAAATAGAATTGCTGATGACATCAGAGCTACAATAGTGGACCATGTAATCAACCGTGGAATGACCCTGAGGGTAGCTGGCCAACGGGTCCAGCCTAACTCGAGCCGCTACACTGGAGCAAGTACCATAAGGACATCTTGAAATGAGAATCGGTGAGTACAGTCACTTCGCACAAAGATTTGTAGCACTGCCGTATGCCAATGAGAAACACACCAATACCATTGATGTAAAAATACTGAAATTGTTACTTTACAGAATTGCTAGATGACCAGATGCTGGGGGCAGAGGAAGCATGTTCACTGCAGACCAAGTAACCCATAGAGTCATTATGGCGATTGCAAATACTCCTATACTTGGAAATGAACACTTGTGTTTGTTTTGATGTGTTTGAATAAACACCAGTACTTGACGTTTGGATCCCTCTATGCTTATGGATCTATGACAGAAGTATGAGCTCAAACTGACATAGCCTACCTTGTGCACAGAGAAAGCAAAAGCCAGATGTGTTTTGTATTCATACCATCAGTGTGCAGTTGGCGCATTGTGTGCTTAGTAGATGATGGCTTGTGTGTACTGTTTGATACGGAAACACCATTTTTACGAAGGTGTGAAGAGTTAATCTGGCTGTGTTTGCTTTTGCAAGAGAACTACAATGTTTTGATTATTGGGTGACAGGTTTTCTTATTTGTGTGAAGAGTTTTGCAAAATTAGCCAATAGTTACAAAAAATGTGCTTAAGCATACAGAAAAAACTGTAAGCACAAATTTCAGTTTCTTTACCTCATTTCACAACAAAGTTCTTCCTCTTCACCTCTTTTCTGCTAATTTGAGCTTCTGCTCCACAGTGCACTCAGCCTCTTCTGCTGTTTTCATTAGAATTTTAAGCTTTTCCACCTTTTTTCAGTTACGTGAGAACCAGTTTGGCTCAATGAGTAGCTGAAAAATATCAGCCTCTTCTGCTTTTTTAGCAGGATTTCAGAGTTCAGCTTTTTCACTTGTTTTAAGAACAAATTTCAGTTTCTTTACCTCATTTCACAACAAAGTTCTTCCTCTTCACCTCTTTTCTGCTAATTTGAGCTTCTGCTCCACAGTGCACATTTTCCCTCTCATCATATCTTTGCTTGTGACCAGAACTCATTTGGCTCAGAGGGTAGGGCAGCTGCCGTGAGACCCGGTGGCAGAGGTTTGAATCCTACCTGTGACAGTTGCTACACATGTTCCCTGCTTGCATGCGCTCTGCTTTCTTGACACTCTCCAGTGTGTCATTACACATACAGCCATCTTCAGCAAGCACTTCTGCTTCTACACCTCTTTTCAGCTCATCTTTTTGCTTCTTTACCTCTTTTCAGCAGAAATTCTTCTGATTCACCTCTTTTCTGCCAAATGTTTAGCCTTTTCACCTCTTATCAGCACAATTCTAAGCAGCTTCTGCTAATTTCACCAGAATTGTCAGTCTCTCCACCTCTTCTTTGTGCGAATGAGTTTGGTGCAGTGAGGTGAGTCGCTGCGTTTAGACCAGAAGGGCCAAGTTTGGATCCTGCTCAGGGTAATTGTGTGGATGCTTTAAGCATCCACACTATTGAGTTCCTGTTTCTCTTTATTCTTTATCCTTTATTATTCTAGTTGCTCCGTTTCTTTGCCGCTTAACTACTCCCTCAGTTTTCAGCCGATTTTTACCATTCAAACTCTAAACTGTTCTGCTATTTCTGCTTTCGACTGCTATATCTTTTGGTACTTATTACTATTATACTTTTTAAAATATTACACTTCTTTCCTTTAATTTGTCCCATTGAAATGAATGGGAAACATCTACAATTCTGCTAAAACTTGCTTGTCTTTGAAACTTAACTACTTCCTCATACTTTCACCTAGAAACTCCATTCAAACTTTAAAATGTTCTCAAATGACTGGGCTATTCCTGTCTGATTCAGCTTTTTCAGATCTTCTACCATTTTAATCTTATCCCTCTTTAAGTTTTCAGTTGCAGCTTTGTGATTTTTCAGAAAATACATGCGTTGCTATGGTTGCTATGCAATTTACTCCCAGTGCACACTCGTCCGTTCTGAATTTTCTCTTCATGCCTGAACAACTTCTTGCTACTCGCTCAATTTCCACTCAACTTCCACAAATTATACATCAAAACGTAGGTATTTTTGCTGGCTTTAAGACAGTGTCACTATAATTATTGTGAGAGTTACGGTTTTTTCACAATTTGCCTCGAAGTGACACAAGGTCTAAAAACTCCCCATTCAAAGTCTATGGGGAGGTTGTGAAATTCAGAGCTGAAATACTGAAACTGAAGGCATTTTCAAATCGTCATATCTCCTTGACAAAGCGAAGTTAAGACATGAGGCTTGTGCCAATTCATCTTCAGACACTGCTGACACTCACGGTCTAAGCAGTTTTTGCAGTCATCTTACCGTTGAGCCATAAATTACATTTGTTTGAGGGGTGGAAATCTGTCCTCCTCTCATTTTTCAAATTCCGAAAATGAAGCCGTTTCTTCTCTCGTCATATCTCCGCGACGGAGATACAAAGAGCTATGTAAATCGCAGTCAAAGTACACCAAAGTCCGCTGATTCACCCAGTGCAAGAATTATGCTTCTATCCCACCTAGTATTTGAGTTACACGACGTTTTGTAACTCCAAAAAACGGCGTTTTTCACCGCTCACCGCGATCAAATTCTGACTGCTGATCACCCTGTTTTTTAAGGCGCCCCGCCCCCTTTTCAGGTGGCGCGATTGATAATGACACGGCTCTTCAGACCAAAGGTCCTGGGTTCGATTCCACCTTGGTCAACATGTTTTTTTTAACTACAAATTTATACACTATCACAGACCGGTAATTCGTATTGATAATTTATTACAATTCTGAAAAGTTTTATGATTTTACCAGCTTTTCTAATATGGACCTCAGATTCTTGTTAACAGTCTGTGGCAGAAATACATACAAGTACACAGCCTGATGAAGCAGACAGAAGCAGTACCTCTGATTGGTTCAGCATTTTCACCTCTTATCAGCACAAATCTCAGCCTCTTCTGCTGTTTTCATTAGAATTTTAAGCTTTTCCACCTTTTTTCAGTTACGTGAGAACCAGTTTGGCTCAATGAGTAGCCGAAAAATATCAGCCCCAAGCTGTGTGTGCGGAGTACAATGGAGGGAGCAGAAAGAGTGAGAAGTAGAGGAGGCCGAGGAAGAGGACGTGGAGGTGAAGAAGTAGGATGAAGAGGACGACAAGGACAAGGAGGAGCAAGAGGAAGACGAGGAGGAGGGAGAGGAAGATGAGGAGGGGGGAGAGGAAGGGTAGGAAGAGTAAGAAATAGAATTGCTGATGACATCAGAGCTACAATAGTGGACCATGTAATCAACCGTGGAATGACCCTGAGGGTAGCTGGCCAACGGGTCCAGCCTAACTCGAGCCGCTACACTGTAGCAAGCACCATAAGGACATCTTGAAATGAGAATCGGTGAGTACAGTCACTTCGCACAAAGATTTGTAGCACTGCCGTATGCCAATGAGAAACACACCAATACCATTGATGTAAAAATACTGAAATTGTTACTTTACAGAATTGCTAGATGACCAGATGCTGGGGGCAGAGGAAGCATGTTCACTGCAGACCAAGTAACCCATAGAGTCATTATGGCGATTGCAAATACTCCTATACTTGGAAATGAACACTTGTGTTTGTTTTGATGTGTTTGAATAAACACCAGTACTTGACGTTTGGATCCCTCTATGCTTATGGATCTATGACAGAAGTATGAGCTCAAACTGACATAGCCTACCTTGTGCACAGAGAAAGCAAAAGCCAGATGTGTTTTGTATTCATACCATCAGTGTGCAGTTGGCGCATTGTGTGCTTAGTAGATGATGGCTTGTGTGTACTGTTTGATACGGAAACACCATTTTTACGAAGGTGTGAAGAGTTAATCTGGCTGTGTTTGCTTTTGCAAGAGAACTACAATGTTTTGATTATTGGGTGACAGGTTTTCTTATTTGTGTGAAGAGTTTTGCAAAATTAGCCAATAGTTACAAAAAATGTGCTTAAGCATACAGAAAAAACTGTAAGCACAAATTTCAGTTTCTTTACCTCATTTCACAACAAAGTTCTTCCTCTTCACCTCTTTTCTGCTAATTTGAGCTTCTGCTCCACAGTGCACTCAGCCTCTTCTGCTGTTTTCATTAGAATTTTAAGCTTTTCCACCTTTTTTCAGTTACGTGAGAACCAGTTTGGCTCAATGAGTAGCTGAAAAATATCAGCCTCTTCTGCTTTTTTAGCAGGATTTCAGAGTTCAGCTTTTTCACTTGTTTTAAGAACAAATTTCAGTTTCTTTACCTCATTTCACAACAAAGTTCTTCCTCTTCACCTCTTTTCTGCTAATTTGAGCTTCTGCTCCACAGTGCACATTTTCCCTCTCATCATATCTTTGCTTGTGACCAGAACTCATTTGGCTCAGAGGGTAGGGCAGCTGCCGTGAGACCCGGTGGCAGAGGTTTGAATCCTACCTGTGACAGTTGCTACACGTTCCCTGCTTGCATGCGCTCTGCTTTCTTGACACTCTCCAGTGTGTCATTACACATACAGCCATCTTCAGCAAGCACTTCTGCTTCTACACCTCTTTTCAGCTCATCTTTTTGCTTCTTTACCTCTTTTCAGCAGAAATTCTTCTGATTCACCTCTTTTCTGCCAAATGTTTAGCCTTTTCACCTCTTATCAGCACAATTCTAAGCAGCTTCTGCTAATTTCACCAGAATTGTCAGTCTCTCCACCTCTTCTTTGTGCGAATGAGTTTGGTGCAGTGAGGTGAGTCGCTGCGTTTAGACCAGAAGGGCCAAGTTTGGATCCTGCTCAGGGTAATATTTTTTGTTTTTTCAACTTTTTCTGCTTTTTTCAGCCGACATCTTCAACGTTAAGGCATCCACACAGCATTTTCGCAGGAAATGCAAATTTTTCTAGTTCTGTCTATGGTTTGGGGTTTTAGGCTTCAGGTGTCTCAACTTGGCCTGTCATGCTAATACTCTGCAAGGACACATCGACCATATCTTACCTGGTGTCAGTCTATC
Source organism: Diplotaxodon limnothrissa (assembly GCF_057381915.1). Lineage (NCBI taxonomy): Eukaryota > Metazoa > Chordata > Actinopteri > Cichliformes > Cichlidae > Diplotaxodon > Diplotaxodon limnothrissa. Next base: position 188,254 of record NC_140612.1, read on the forward strand.
AGTTATGCAGGTAACTCCCCCTTTAGCAAACAGATTTATTACTGGACATAATCTAGTACTCAACAGCTGTCATTGTGTGGATGCTTTAAGCATCCACACTATTGAGTTCCTCTTGGGACTTCCGTACACTTTTTGGCACTTAACTACTTCCACAATTTTCAGCCGATTTTCACCGTTCAAATTTTAAAATATTCTGCTATTTCTGCTAATTCCTGCTATGTCTTTTGGTATTTTTCACTATTATACTTTTTAAAATATTAAGCTTAATTTGTCCCATTGAAATGAATGGGAAACTTCTGCAATTCTGCTAAAATTTGCTTGTTTCTGAAACTTAACTACTTCCTCATATTTTCACGTAGAACAACCATTCAAACTTTAAAATGTTCTCAAATTATTGGGCTACCGTTTTACCTTTATGCCTCTTAAAGTTTTCAGTTGCAAAATTGTGATTTTTCACAAAATACATGCGTTGTTATGGTTGCTGTGCACTTGGCTTCCAGTGTGCCACTGAAGGTTTTGCAGTCTTCTCTTCATGTCCGAACAACTTCTTGCTACTTGCTCAATCTTCACTCAACTTCCACAAATTATACATCAAAACGTAGGTATTTTTGATGGGTTTCCGAAAATGTCACTATCATTGTTGTGGGATTTATAGAATTTTGGCAAATCTCCTCAGACCAACACAAAGTCGCAAAACTCTCCATAGAAAGTCAATGGAGAGCTTGTTCAAAATCACCGCTTGATTTCTGTAATGAGAGGCATATTCGAATCGTCATATCTCCTTAACGAAGCAAAGTTAAGACATAAGGCTTGTCCCAGTATATCTTCAGACACTCCTGACGCTCACAATTCAAGAATTATTTTCTCACCTATTACCGTTCTGAAATGAGTTAGACTTGTTTGAGGGTAGGAACTTCGTCCTTCGCTCAGATTTCTTCAGATTTCAAACTCTGGAAATGAACCACTTTTTTCTCTCGTCATATCTTTTTAATGGATTTCCACAGAGACCTGGAAATTTCCATGATTGTTCACCAAAGCCTGCTGTCTCTTACGGTGAAAGAATGATATTGATACTCCAAATAGATTTAGAGTTAGAAAGCGTTGTTTGAGGGCAAGTCAAGGCAGTTTTTGCTTTGCTCTACTCAGTTATGGTGCATTAGAAGTCAATTATCTTTAATAATTCATATTTTAATGATAAATTGTCAACACTTTAAGATTCCCCCATCTCTTCTGAACAAAACGGTGTAAGAATGACCGTTCTAGCCCCTACGGTTAGGAAATTATGGTCATTTATTTGAGGGGAGTCGTCATTATGAGAAATAGACTGCAAAAATCCTGTGTCTCTCTGTGCTGCGTGCACCTGTTTTGGCGGGAAAAAGTGCACAGGCTCTCTGATTGGTGGATTCAAATTCAGCAGCTCCAAGGCTGCTTGACTGAGCTAGAAACTTACTTCTCTGTGTGTGTGTGTGTGTGAGTGAGAGAGAGAGAGAGAGAGAGAGAGAGAGAGAGAGAGAGAGAGAGAGAGAGAGAGAGAGAGGAAGCCTTTTTATGGGATGATCTCATTGTAAGATTCAAATTCAATATATTTAGACTGGTTGACTGAATTGGATCTTGTGTGTGTCTCTCTCTGTGCATGTGTGTTTCCATATGTGTCCATATTTGTGATTGTGTGGCTGTTATATTTTTTTTGCCAATTTTTTTCATTTAACAAGTATATTTGAGGGACCCTTAGCATGTTCAGCATTTTTTCAGCTGTCCATTTTGCTTTTCCAATTTTTCTGTTTAAGTTATTACTATTGTGCTAAATCATACTATTTCTGCTATTTTATAAGATTTGTGCTAAATATAGTATTTCTGTCAAATTATAGTATTTGTGCTAAAACATAGTATTGATTTAAAATTACAATATTCATAGTTCATCACAGTGTCTCTGGTAAATCACAGTATTTCTGCTCTGTTGTACTATTTTTCTAAATCATAGTGTTTCTGTAATGCTTAAGTATTTTTGGCTAAATATATTCTTTCTGTTATCTTATACTATTTCTCCTAAATTCTTGTATTTTTGAGAAGTTATCATGTTTCTGGTAAGTTACAATATTTCTGCTAAGTTCTGCTATGCTATTGTATTTCTGCCAAGTATTATGTTTCCTCTAAGATATTGCAGTTCTGCTAAGTTATTCCATTTTAGCAAAGTTCCTTTGCTTCTGCAAAGTTTTTACAATTTCTGCAACTTTTCAGCTTTTTCAGCTAGTTTTTGCATACAGCTTCAGCTTTAAAGCATCCACACTGCATTTTCGCAGGAAATGCAAATCTTTCTAGTATTTTTTGTTTTTTCAACTTTTTCTGCTTTTTTCAGCCGACATCTTCAACGTTAAGGCATCCACACAGCATTTTCGCAGGAAATGCAAATTTTTCTAGTTGGGTGGATGCCGTAGGCATCCACACTATTGAGATCCTGTTTCTCTTTATTCTTTATCCTTTATTATTCTAGTTGCTCCGTTTCTTTGCCGCTTAACTACTCCCTCAGTTTTCAGCCGATTTTTACCATTCAAACTCTAAACTGTTCTGCTATTTCTGCTTTCGACTGCTATATCTTTTGGTACTTATTACTATTATACTTTTTAAAATATTACACTTTTTTCCTTTAATTTGTCCCATTGAAATGAATGGGAAACTTCTACAATTCTGCTAAAACTTGCTTGTCTTTGAAACTTAACTACTTCCTCATACTTTCACCTAGAAACTCCATTCAAACTTTAAAACGTTCTCAGATGATTGGGCTATTCCTGTGTGATTCAGCTTTTTCATATCTGTTACCGTTTTCATGTAATGACTCTTTAAGTTTTCAGTTACAACTTTGTGATTTTTCAGAAAATACATGTGTTGCTATGGTTGCTATGCAATTAACTCCCACTGCACACTCGTCCGTTCTGAATTTTCTCTTCATGTCTGAACAACTCCTTGCTACTCGCTCAATTTCCACTCAACTTCCACAAATTATACATCAAAACGTAGGTATTTTTGCTGGCTTTAAGACAGTGTCACTATAATTATTGTGAGAGTTACGTTTTTTTCACAATTTGCCTCGAAGTGACACATGGTCTAAAAACTCCCCATTCAAAGTCTATGGGGAGGTTGTGAAACTCAGAGCTGAAATACTGAAACTGAAGGCATTTTCAAATCGTCATATCTCCTTAACGAAGCAAAGTTAAGACATGAGGCTTGTCCCTGTATATCTTCAGACACTCCTGACACTCACAATTCAAGAATTATTTTCTCACCTATTACCGTTCTGAGATGAGTTAGACTTGTTTGAGGGGTGGAAATCTGTCCTCCTCTCATTTTTCAAATTCCGAAAATGAAGCCGTTTCTTCTCTCGTCATATCTCCGCGACGGAGATACAAAGAGCTATGTAAATCGCAGTCAAAGTACACCAAAGTCCGCTGATTCACCCAGTGCAAGAATTATGCTTCTATCCCACCTAGTTTTTGAGTTACACGACGTTTTGTAACTCCAAAAAACGGCGTTTTTCGCGTCTCACCGCGATCTAATTCTGACTCCTCATCACCCTTTTTTTCAAAGCGCCCGCCCCCTTAGAGGTGGCGCGATTGGTAATGACACCGCTCTTCAGACCAGAGGTCGTGGGTTCGATTCCACCTTGGCCCACATGTTTTTTTTTTAACTACAAATTTATACACTATCACAGACCGGTAATTCATATTGATAATTTATTACAATTCTGCAAAGTTTAATGATTTTAGCAGCTTTTCTAATATGGACCTCAGATTCTGGTTAACAGTCTATGGCAGAAATACATACAAGTACACAGCCTGATGAAGCAGACAGAAGCAGTACCTCTGATTGGTTCCGCAGTTTCACCTCTTATCAGCACAAATCTCACCCTCTTCTGCTGTTTTCACCTCTTTTCTGCTAATTTGAGCTTCTGTTCCACAGTGCACTCAGCCTCTTCTGCTGTTTTCATTAGAATTTTAAGCTTTTCCACCTTTTTTCAGTTACGTGAGAACCAGTTTGGCTCAATGAGTAGCTGAAAAATATCAGCCTCTTCTGCTGTTTTAGCAGGATTTCAGAGTTCAGCTTTTTCACTTGTTTTAAGCACAAATTTCAGTTTCTTTACCTCATTTCACAACAAAGTTCTTCCTCTTCACCTCTTTTCTGCTAATTTGAGCTGCTGCTCCACAGTGCACATTTTCCCTCTCATCATATCTTTGCTTGTGACCAGAACTCATTTGGCTCAGAGGGTAGGGCATCTGTCGTGAGACCCGGTGGCAGAGGTTCGAATCCTACCTGTGACAGCTGCTACACATGTTCACTGCTTGCATGCGCTCTGCTTTCTTGACACTCTCCAGTGTGTCATTACACATACAGCCATCTTCAGCAAGCACTTCTGCTTCTACACTTCTTTTCAACTCGGCTTTTTGCTTCTTTACCTCTTTTCAGCAGAAATTATTCCTCTTCACCTCTTTTCTGCTAATTAGAGCTCCTGCTCCACAGTGCACTTAGCCTCTTCTGCTGTTTTCATTAGAATTTTAAGCTTTTCCACCTTTTTTCAGTTACGTGAGAACCAGTTTGGCTCAGTGAGTAGCTGAAAAATATCAGCCTCTACTACTGTTTTAGCAGGATTTCAGAGTTCAGCTTTTTCACTTGTTTTAAGCACAAATTTCAGTTTCTTTACCTCATTTCACAACAAAGTTCTTCCTCTTCACCTCTTTTCTGCTAATTTGAGCTTCTGCTCCACAGTGCACATTTTCTCTCTCATCATATATTTGCTTGAGACCAGAACTCATTTGGCTCAGAGGGTAGGGCAGCTGCCGTGAGACCCGGGGGCAGAGTTTCGAATCCTACCTGTGACAGTTGCTACACATGTTCCCTGCTTGCATGCGCTCTGCTTTCTTGACACTCTCCAGTGTGTCATTACACATACAGCCATCTTCAGCAAGCACTTCTACACCTCTTTTCAACTCATCTTTTTGCTTCTTTACCTCTTTTCAGCAGAACTTCTTCTGATTCACCTCTTTTCTGCTAAATGTTTAGCCTTTTCACCTCTTATTAGCACAATACTAAGCAGCTTCTGCTAATTTCACCAGAATTGTCAGTCTCTCCACCTCTTCTTTGTAAGAATCAGTTTGGTCCAGTAAGGTGAGACGCCGCCTATAGATCAGAAAGGCCAGGTTCGAATCTCGCTCAGGGCAATGTTTTTTGTTTTTTCAACTTTTTCTGCTTTTTTCAGCAGAAATCTTCAGCGTAAGGCATCCACACAGCATTTTCGCAGGAAATGCAATTTTTTCTAGTTGGGTGGATGCCGTAGGCATCCACACTATTGAGATCCTGTTTCTCTTTATTCTTTATCCTTTATTATTCTAGTTGCTCCGTTTCTTTGCCGCTTAACTACTCCCTCAGTTTTCAGCCGATTTTTACCATTCAAACTCTAAACTGTTCTGCTATTTCTGCTTTCGACTGCTATATCTTTTGGTACTTATTACTATTATACTTTTTAAAATATTACACTTTTTTCCTTTAATTTGTCCCATTGAAATGAATGGGAAACTTCTACAATTCTGCTAAAACTTGCTTGTCTTTGAAACTTAACTACTTCCTCATACTTTCACCTAGAAACTCCATTCAAACTTTAAAACGTTCTCAGATGATTGGGCTATTCCTGTGTGATTCAGCTTTTTCATATCTGTTACCGTTTTCATGTAATGACTCTTTAAGTTTTCAGTTACAACTTTGTGATTTTTCAGAAAATACATGTGTTGCTATGGTTGCTATGCAATTAACTCCCACTGCACACTCGTCCGTTCTGAATTTTCTCTTCATGTCTGAACAACTCCTTGCTACTCGCTCAATTTCCACTCAACTTCCACAAATTATACATCAAAACGTAGGTATTTTTGCTGGCTTTAAGACAGTGTCACTATAATTATTGTGAGAGTTACGTTTTTTTCACAATTTGCCTCGAAGTGACACATGGTCTAAAAACTCCCCATTCAAAGTCTATGGGGAGGTTGTGAAACTCAGAGCTGAAATACTGAAACTGAAGGCATTTTCAAATCGTCATATCTCCTTAACGAAGCAAAGTTAAGACATGAGGCTTGTCCCTGTATATCTTCAGACACTCCTGACACTCACAATTCAAGAATTATTTTCTCACCTATTACCGTTCTGAGATGAGTTAGACTTGTTTGAGGGGTGGAAATCTGTCCTCCTCTCATTTTTCAAATTCCGAAAATGAAGCCGTTTCTTCTCTCGTCATATCTCCGCGACGGAGATACAAAGAGCTATGTAAATCGCAGTCAAAGTACACCAAAGTCCGCTGATTCACCCAGTGCAAGAATTATGCTTCTATCCCACCTAGTTTTTGAGTTACACGACGTTTTGTAACTCCAAAAAACGGCGTTTTTCGCGTCTCACCGCGATCTAATTCTGACTCCTCATCACCCTTTTTTTCAAAGCGCCCGCCCCCTTAGAGGTGGCGCGATTGGTAATGACACCGCTCTTCAGACCAGAGGTCGTGGGTTCGATTCCACCTTGGCCCACATGTTTTTTTTTTAACTACAAATTTATACACTATCACAGACCGGTAATTCATATTGATAATTTATTACAATTCTGCAAAGTTTAATGATTTTAGCAGCTTTTCTAATATGGACCTCAGATTCTGGTTAACAGTCTATGGCAGAAATACATACAAGTACACAGCCTGATGAAGCAGACAGAAGCAGTACCTCTGATTGGTTCCGCAGTTTCACCTCTTATCAGCACAAATCTCACCCTCTTCTGCTGTTTTCACCTCTTTTCTGCTAATTTGAGCTTCTGTTCCACAGTGCACTCAGCCTCTTCTGCTGTTTTCATTAGAATTTTAAGCTTTTCCACCTTTTTTCAGTTACGTGAGAACCAGTTTGGCTCAATGAGTAGCTGAAAAATATCAGCCTCTTCTGCTGTTTTAGCAGGATTTCAGAGTTCAGCTTTTTCACTTGTTTTAAGCACAAATTTCAGTTTCTTTACCTCATTTCACAACAAAGTTCTTCCTCTTCACCTCTTTTCTGCTAATTTGAGCTGCTGCTCCACAGTGCACATTTTCCCTCTCATCATATCTTTGCTTGTGACCAGAACTCATTTGGCTCAGAGGGTAGGGCATCTGTCGTGAGACCCGGTGGCAGAGGTTCGAATCCTACCTGTGACAGCTGCTACACATGTTCACTGCTTGCATGCGCTCTGCTTTCTTGACACTCTCCAGTGTGTCATTACACATACAGCCATCTTCAGCAAGCACTTCTGCTTCTACACTTCTTTTCAACTCGGCTTTTTGCTTCTTTACCTCTTTTCAGCAGAAATTATTCCTCTTCACCTCTTTTCTGCTAATTAGAGCTCCTGCTCCACAGTGCACTTAGCCTCTTCTGCTGTTTTCATTAGAATTTTAAGCTTTTCCACCTTTTTTCAGTTACGTGAGAACCAGTTTGGCTCAGTGAGTAGCTGAAAAATATCAGCCTCTACTACTGTTTTAGCAGGATTTCAGAGTTCAGCTTTTTCACTTGTTTTAAGCACAAATTTCAGTTTCTTTACCTCATTTCACAACAAAGTTCTTCCTCTTCACCTCTTTTCTGCTAATTTGAGCTTCTGCTCCACAGTGCACATTTTCTCTCTCATCATATATTTGCTTGAGACCAGAACTCATTTGGCTCAGAGGGTAGGGCAGCTGCCGTGAGACCCGGGGGCAGAGTTTCGAATCCTACCTGTGACAGTTGCTACACATGTTCCCTGCTTGCATGCGCTCTGCTTTCTTGACACTCTCCAGTGTGTCATTACACATACAGCCATCTTCAGCAAGCACTTCTACACCTCTTTTCAACTCATCTTTTTGCTTCTTTACCTCTTTTCAGCAGAACTTCTGATTCACCTCTTTTCTGCTAAATGTTTAGCCTTTTCACCTCTTATTAGCACAATACTAAGCAGCTTCTGCTAATTTCACCAGAATTGTCAGTCTCTCCACCTCTTCTTTGTAAGAATCAGTTTGGTCCAGTAAGGTGAGACGCCGCCTATAGATCAGAAAGGCCAGGTTCGAATCTCGCTCAGGGCAATGTTTTTTGTTTTTTCAACTTTTTCTGCTTTTTTCAGCAGAAATCTTCAGCGTAAGGCATCCACACAGCATTTTCGCAGGAAATGCAATTTTTTCTAGTTGGGTGGATGCCGTAGGCATCCACACTATTGAGATCCTGTTTCTCTTTATTCTTTATCCTTTATTATTCTAGTTGCTCCGTTTCTTTGCCGCTTAACTACTCCCTCAGTTTTCAGCCGATTTTTACCATTCAAACTCTAAACTGTTCTGCTATTTCTGCTTTCGACTGCTATATCTTTTGGTACTTATTACTATTATACTTTTTAAAATATTACACTTTTTTCCTTTAATTTGTCCCATTGAAATGAATGGGAAACTTCTACAATTCTGCTAAAACTTGCTTGTCTTTGAAACTTAACTACTTCCTCATACTTTCACCTAGAAACTCCATTCAAACTTTAAAACGTTCTCAGATGATTGGGCTATTCCTGTGTGATTCAGCTTTTTCATATCTGTTACCGTTTTCATGTAATGACTCTTTAAGTTTTCAGTTACAACTTTGTGATTTTTCAGAAAATACATGTGTTGCTATGGTTGCTATGCAATTAACTCCCACTGCACACTCGTCCGTTCTGAATTTTCTCTTCATGTCTGAACAACTCCTTGCTACTCGCTCAATTTCCACTCAACTTCCACAAATTATACATCAAAACGTAGGTATTTTTGCTGGCTTTAAGACAGTGTCACTATAATTATTGTGAGAGTTACGTTTTTTTCACAATTTGCCTCGAAGTGACACATGGTCTAAAAACTCCCCATTCAAAGTCTATGGGGAGGTTGTGAAACTCAGAGCTGAAATACTGAAACTGAAGGCATTTTCAAATCGTCATATCTCCTTAACGAAGCAAAGTTAAGACATGAGGCTTGTCCCTGTATATCTTCAGACACTCCTGACACTCACAATTCAAGAATTATTTTCTCACCTATTACCGTTCTGAGATGAGTTAGACTTGTTTGAGGGGTGGAAATCTGTCCTCCTCTCATTTTTCAAATTCCGAAAATGAAGCCGTTTCTTCTCTCGTCATATCTCCGCGACGGAGATACAAAGAGCTATGTAAATCGCAGTCAAAGTACACCAAAGTCCGCTGATTCACCCAGTGCAAGAATTATGCTTCTATCCCACCTAGTTTTTGAGTTACACGACGTTTTGTAACTCCAAAAAACGGCGTTTTTCGCGTCTCACCGCGATCTAATTCTGACTCCTCATCACCCTTTTTTTCAAAGCGCCCGCCCCCTTAGAGGTGGCGCGATTGGTAATGACACCGCTCTTCAGACCAGAGGTCGTGGGTTCGATTCCACCTTGGCCCACATGTTTTTTTTTTAACTACAAATTTATACACTATCACAGACCGGTAATTCATATTGATAATTTATTACAATTCTGCAAAGTTTAATGATTTTAGCAGCTTTTCTAATATGGACCTCAGATTCTGGTTAACAGTCTATGGCAGAAATACATACAAGTACACAGCCTGATGAAGCAGACAGAAGCAGTACCTCTGATTGGTTCCGCAGTTTCACCTCTTATCAGCACAAATCTCACCCTCTTCTGCTGTTTTCACCTCTTTTCTGCTAATTTGAGCTTCTGTTCCACAGTGCACTCAGCCTCTTCTGCTGTTTTCATTAGAATTTTAAGCTTTTCCACCTTTTTTCAGTTACGTGAGAACCAGTTTGGCTCAATGAGTAGCTGAAAAATATCAGCCTCTTCTGCTGTTTTAGCAGGATTTCAGAGTTCAGCTTTTTCACTTGTTTTAAGCACAAATTTCAGTTTCTTTACCTCATTTCACAACAAAGTTCTTCCTCTTCACCTCTTTTCTGCTAATTTGAGCTGCTGCTCCACAGTGCACATTTTCCCTCTCATCATATCTTTGCTTGTGACCAGAACTCATTTGGCTCAGAGGGTAGGGCATCTGTCGTGAGACCCGGTGGCAGAGGTTCGAATCCTACCTGTGACAGCTGCTACACATGTTCACTGCTTGCATGCGCTCTGCTTTCTTGACACTCTCCAGTGTGTCATTACACATACAGCCATCTTCAGCAAGCACTTCTGCTTCTACACTTCTTTTCAACTCGGCTTTTTGCTTCTTTACCTCTTTTCAGCAGAAATTATTCCTCTTCACCTCTTTTCTGCTAATTAGAGCTCCTGCTCCACAGTGCACTTAGCCTCTTCTGCTGTTTTCATTAGAATTTTAAGCTTTTCCACCTTTTTTCAGTTACGTGAGAACCAGTTTGGCTCAGTGAGTAGCTGAAAAATATCAGCCTCTACTACTGTTTTAGCAGGATTTCAGAGTTCAGCTTTTTCACTTGTTTTAAGCACAAATTTCAGTTTCTTTACCTCATTTCACAACAAAGTTCTTCCTCTTCACCTCTTTTCTGCTAATTTGAGCTTCTGCTCCACAGTGCACATTTTCTCTCTCATCATATATTTGCTTGAGACCAGAACTCATTTGGCTCAGAGGGTAGGGCAGCTGCCGTGAGACCCGGGGGCAGAGTTTCGAATCCTACCTGTGACAGTTGCTACACATGTTCCCTGCTTGCATGCGCTCTGCTTTCTTGACACTCTCCAGTGTGTCATTACACATACAGCCATCTTCAGCAAGCACTTCTACACCTCTTTTCAACTCATCTTTTTGCTTCTTTACCTCTTTTCAGCAGAACTTCTGATTCACCTCTTTTCTGCTAAATGTTTAGCCTTTTCACCTCTTATTAGCACAATACTAAGCAGCTTCTGCTAATTTCACCAGAATTGTCAGTCTCTCCACCTCTTCTTTGTAAGAATCAGTTTGGTCCAGTAAGGTGAGACGCCGCCTATAGATCAGAAAGGCCAGGTTCGAATCTCGCTCAGGGCAATGTTTTTTGTTTTTTCAACTTTTTCTGCTTTTTTCAGCAGAAATCTTCAGCGTAAGGCATCCACACAGCATTTTCGCAGGAAATGCAATTTTTTCTAGTTGGGTGGATGCCGTAGGCATCCACACTATTGAGATCCTGTTTCTCTTTATTCTTTATCCTTTATTATTCTAGTTGCTCCGTTTCTTTGCCGCTTAACTACTCCCTCAGTTTTCAGCCGATTTTTACCATTCAAACTCTAAACTGTTCTGCTATTTCTGCTTTCGACTGCTATATCTTTTGGTACTTATTACTATTATACTTTTTAAAATATTACACTTTTTTCCTTTAATTTGTCCCATTGAAATGAATGGGAAACTTCTACAATTCTGCTAAAACTTGCTTGTCTTTGAAACTTAACTACTTCCTCATACTTTCACCTAGAAACTCCATTCAAACTTTAAAACGTTCTCAGATGATTGGGCTATTCCTGTGTGATTCAGCTTTTTCATATCTGTTACCGTTTTCATGTAATGACTCTTTAAGTTTTCAGTTACAACTTTGTGATTTTTCAGAAAATACATGTGTTGCTATGGTTGCTATGCAATTAACTCCCACTGCACACTCGTCCGTTCTGAATTTTCTCTTCATGTCTGAACAACTCCTTGCTACTCGCTCAATTTCCACTCAACTTCCACAAATTATACATCAAAACGTAGGTATTTTTGCTGGCTTTAAGACAGTGTCACTATAATTATTGTGAGAGTTACGTTTTTTTCACAATTTGCCTCGAAGTGACACATGGTCTAAAAACTCCCCATTCAAAGTCTATGGGGAGGTTGTGAAACTCAGAGCTGAAATACTGAAACTGAAGGCATTTTCAAATCGTCATATCTCCTTAACGAAGCAAAGTTAAGACATGAGGCTTGTCCCTGTATATCTTCAGACACTCCTGACACTCACAATTCAAGAATTATTTTCTCACCTATTACCGTTCTGAGATGAGTTAGACTTGTTTGAGGGGTGGAAATCTGTCCTCCTCTCATTTTTCAAATTCCGAAAATGAAGCCGTTTCTTCTCTCGTCATATCTCCGCGACGGAGATACAAAGAGCTATGTAAATCGCAGTCAAAGTACACCAAAGTCCGCTGATTCACCCAGTGCAAGAATTATGCTTCTATCCCACCTAGTTTTTGAGTTACACGACGTTTTGTAACTCCAAAAAACGGCGTTTTTCGCGTCTCACCGCGATCTAATTCTGACTCCTCATCACCCTTTTTTTCAAAGCGCCCGCCCCCTTAGAGGTGGCGCGATTGGTAATGACACCGCTCTTCAGACCAGAGGTCGTGGGTTCGATTCCACCTTGGCCCACATGTTTTTTTTTTAACTACAAATTTATACACTATCACAGACCGGTAATTCATATTGATAATTTATTACAATTCTGCAAAGTTTAATGATTTTAGCAGCTTTTCTAATATGGACCTCAGATTCTGGTTAACAGTCTATGGCAGAAATACATACAAGTACACAGCCTGATGAAGCAGACAGAAGCAGTACCTCTGATTGGTTCCGCAGTTTCACCTCTTATCAGCACAAATCTCACCCTCTTCTGCTGTTTTCACCTCTTTTCTGCTAATTTGAGCTTCTGTTCCACAGTGCACTCAGCCTCTTCTGCTGTTTTCATTAGAATTTTAAGCTTTTCCACCTTTTTTCAGTTACGTGAGAACCAGTTTGGCTCAATGAGTAGCTGAAAAATATCAGCCTCTTCTGCTGTTTTAGCAGGATTTCAGAGTTCAGCTTTTTCACTTGTTTTAAGCACAAATTTCAGTTTCTTTACCTCATTTCACAACAAAGTTCTTCCTCTTCACCTCTTTTCTGCTAATTTGAGCTGCTGCTCCACAGTGCACATTTTCCCTCTCATCATATCTTTGCTTGTGACCAGAACTCATTTGGCTCAGAGGGTAGGGCATCTGTCGTGAGACCCGGTGGCAGAGGTTCGAATCCTACCTGTGACAGCTGCTACACATGTTCACTGCTTGCATGCGCTCTGCTTTCTTGACACTCTCCAGTGTGTCATTACACATACAGCCATCTTCAGCAAGCACTTCTGCTTCTACACTTCTTTTCAACTCGGCTTTTTGCTTCTTTACCTCTTTTCAGCAGAAATTATTCCTCTTCACCTCTTTTCTGCTAATTAGAGCTCCTGCTCCACAGTGCACTTAGCCTCTTCTGCTGTTTTCATTAGAATTTTAAGCTTTTCCACCTTTTTTCAGTTACGTGAGAACCAGTTTGGCTCAGTGAGTAGCTGAAAAATATCAGCCTCTACTACTGTTTTAGCAGGATTTCAGAGTTCAGCTTTTTCACTTGTTTTAAGCACAAATTTCAGTTTCTTTACCTCATTTCACAACAAAGTTCTTCCTCTTCACCTCTTTTCTGCTAATTTGAGCTTCTGCTCCACAGTGCACATTTTCTCTCTCATCATATATTTGCTTGAGACCAGAACTCATTTGGCTCAGAGGGTAGGGCAGCTGCCGTGAGACCCGGGGGCAGAGTTTCGAATCCTACCTGTGACAGTTGCTACACATGTTCCCTGCTTGCATGCGCTCTGCTTTCTTGACACTCTCCAGTGTGTCATTACACATACAGCCATCTTCAGCAAGCACTTCTACACCTCTTTTCAACTCATCTTTTTGCTTCTTTACCTCTTTTCAGCAGAACTTCTTCTGATTCACCTCTTTTCTGCTAAATGTTTAGCCTTTTCACCTCTTATTAGCACAATACTAAGCAGCTTCTGCTAATTTCACCAGAATTGTCAGTCTCTCCACCTCTTCTTTGTAAGAATCAGTTTGGTCCAGTAAGGTGAGACGCCGCCTATAGATCAGAAAGGCCAGGTTCGAATCTCGCTCAGGGCAATGTTTTTTGTTTTTTCAACTTTTTCTGCTTTTTTCAGCAGAAATCTTCAGCGTAAGGCATCCACACAGCATTTTCGCAGGAAATGCAATTTTTTCTAGTTGGGTGGATGCCGTAGGCATCCACACTATTGAGATCCTGTTTCTCTTTATTCTTTATCCTTTATTATTCTAGTTGCTCCGTTTCTTTGCCGCTTAACTACTCCCTCAGTTTTCAGCCGATTTTTACCATTCAAACTCTAAACTGTTCTGCTATTTCTGCTTTCGACTGCTATATCTTTTGGTACTTATTACTATTATACTTTTTAAAATATTACACTTTTTTCCTTTAATTTGTCCCATTGAAATGAATGGGAAACTTCTACAATTCTGCTAAAACTTGCTTGTCTTTGAAACTTAACTACTTCCTCATACTTTCACCTAGAAACTCCATTCAAACTTTAAAACGTTCTCAGATGATTGGGCTATTCCTGTGTGATTCAGCTTTTTCATATCTGTTACCGTTTTCATGTAATGACTCTTTAAGTTTTCAGTTACAACTTTGTGATTTTTCAGAAAATACATGTGTTGCTATGGTTGCTATGCAATTAACTCCCACTGCACACTCGTCCGTTCTGAATTTTCTCTTCATGTCTGAACAACTCCTTGCTACTCGCTCAATTTCCACTCAACTTCCACAAATTATACATCAAAACGTAGGTATTTTTGCTGGCTTTAAGACAGTGTCACTATAATTATTGTGAGAGTTACGTTTTTTTCACAATTTGCCTCGAAGTGACACATGGTCTAAAAACTCCCCATTCAAAGTCTATGGGGAGGTTGTGAAACTCAGAGCTGAAATACTGAAACTGAAGGCATTTTCAAATCGTCATATCTCCTTAACGAAGCAAAGTTAAGACATGAGGCTTGTCCCTGTATATCTTCAGACACTCCTGACACTCACAATTCAAGAATTATTTTCTCACCTATTACCGTTCTGAGATGAGTTAGACTTGTTTGAGGGGTGGAAATCTGTCCTCCTCTCATTTTTCAAATTCCGAAAATGAAGCCGTTTCTTCTCTCGTCATATCTCCGCGACGGAGATACAAAGAGCTATGTAAATCGCAGTCAAAGTACACCAAAGTCCGCTGATTCACCCAGTGCAAGAATTATGCTTCTATCCCACCTAGTTTTTGAGTTACACGACGTTTTGTAACTCCAAAAAACGGCGTTTTTCGCGTCTCACCGCGATCTAATTCTGACTCCTCATCACCCTTTTTTTCAAAGCGCCCGCCCCCTTAGAGGTGGCGCGATTGGTAATGACACCGCTCTTCAGACCAGAGGTCGTGGGTTCGATTCCACCTTGGCCCACATGTTTTTTTTTTAACTACAAATTTATACACTATCACAGACCGGTAATTCATATTGATAATTTATTACAATTCTGCAAAGTTTAATGATTTTAGCAGCTTTTCTAATATGGACCTCAGATTCTGGTTAACAGTCTATGGCAGAAATACATACAAGTACACAGCCTGATGAAGCAGACAGAAGCAGTACCTCTGATTGGTTCCGCAGTTTCACCTCTTATCAGCACAAATCTCACCCTCTTCTGCTGTTTTCACCTCTTTTCTGCTAATTTGAGCTTCTGTTCCACAGTGCACTCAGCCTCTTCTGCTGTTTTCATTAGAATTTTAAGCTTTTCCACCTTTTTTCAGTTACGTGAGAACCAGTTTGGCTCAATGAGTAGCTGAAAAATATCAGCCTCTTCTGCTGTTTTAGCAGGATTTCAGAGTTCAGCTTTTTCACTTGTTTTAAGCACAAATTTCAGTTTCTTTACCTCATTTCACAACAAAGTTCTTCCTCTTCACCTCTTTTCTGCTAATTTGAGCTGCTGCTCCACAGTGCACATTTTCCCTCTCATCATATCTTTGCTTGTGACCAGAACTCATTTGGCTCAGAGGGTAGGGCATCTGTCGTGAGACCCGGTGGCAGAGGTTCGAATCCTACCTGTGACAGCTGCTACACATGTTCACTGCTTGCATGCGCTCTGCTTTCTTGACACTCTCCAGTGTGTCATTACACATACAGCCATCTTCAGCAAGCACTTCTGCTTCTACACTTCTTTTCAACTCGGCTTTTTGCTTCTTTACCTCTTTTCAGCAGAAATTATTCCTCTTCACCTCTTTTCTGCTAATTAGAGCTCCTGCTCCACAGTGCACTTAGCCTCTTCTGCTGTTTTCATTAGAATTTTAAGCTTTTCCACCTTTTTTCAGTTACGTGAGAACCAGTTTGGCTCAGTGAGTAGCTGAAAAATATCAGCCTCTACTACTGTTTTAGCAGGATTTCAGAGTTCAGCTTTTTCACTTGTTTTAAGCACAAATTTCAGTTTCTTTACCTCATTTCACAACAAAGTTCTTCCTCTTCACCTCTTTTCTGCTAATTTGAGCTTCTGCTCCACAGTGCACATTTTCTCTCTCATCATATATTTGCTTGAGACCAGAACTCATTTGGCTCAGAGGGTAGGGCAGCTGCCGTGAGACCCGGGGGCAGAGTTTCGAATCCTACCTGTGACAGTTGCTACACATGTTCCCTGCTTGCATGCGCTCTGCTTTCTTGACACTCTCCAGT
Source organism: Diplotaxodon limnothrissa (assembly GCF_057381915.1). Taxonomy (NCBI): domain Eukaryota; kingdom Metazoa; phylum Chordata; class Actinopteri; order Cichliformes; family Cichlidae; genus Diplotaxodon; species Diplotaxodon limnothrissa. The sequence continues at coordinate 204,738 of NC_140612.1, forward strand.
GTGTCATTACACATACAGCCATCTTCAGCAAGCACTTCTACACCTCTTTTCAACTCATCTTTTTGCTTCTTTACCTCTTTTCAGCAGAACTTCTTCTGATTCACCTCTTTTCTGCTAAATGTTTAGCCTTTTCACCTCTTATTAGCACAATACTAAGCAGCTTCTGCTAATTTCACCAGAATTGTCAGTCTCTCCACCTCTTCTTTGTAAGAATCAGTTTGGTCCAGTAAGGTGAGACGCCGCCTATAGATCAGAAAGGCCAGGTTCGAATCTCGCTCAGGGCAATGTTTTTTGTTTTTTCAACTTTTTCTGCTTTTTTCAGCAGAAATCTTCAGCGTAAGGCATCCACACAGCATTTTCGCAGGAAATGCAATTTTTGGGTGGATGCCGTAGGCATCCACACTATTGAGATCCTGTTTCTCTTTATTCTTTATCCTTTATTATTCTAGTTGCTCCGTTTCTTTGCCGCTTAACTACTCCCTCAGTTTTCAGCCGATTTTTACCATTCAAACTCTAAACTGTTCTGCTATTTCTGCTTTCGACTGCTATATCTTTTGGTACTTATTACTATTATACTTTTTAAAATATTACACTTTTTTCCTTTAATTTGTCCCATTGAAATGAATGGGAAACTTCTACAATTCTGCTAAAACTTGCTTGTCTTTGAAACTTAACTACTTCCTCATACTTTCACCTAGAAACTCCATTCAAACTTTAAAACGTTCTCAGATGATTGGGCTATTCCTGTGTGATTCAGCTTTTTCATATCTGTTACCGTTTTCATGTAATGACTCTTTAAGTTTTCAGTTACAACTTTGTGATTTTTCAGAAAATACATGTGTTGCTATGGTTGCTATGCAATTAACTCCCACTGCACACTCGTCCGTTCTGAATTTTCTCTTCATGTCTGAACAACTCCTTGCTACTCGCTCAATTTCCACTCAACTTCCACAAATTATACATCAAAACGTAGGTATTTTTGCTGGCTTTAAGACAGTGTCACTATAATTATTGTGAGAGTTACGTTTTTTTCACAATTTGCCTCGAAGTGACACATGGTCTAAAAACTCCCCATTCAAAGTCTATGGGGAGGTTGTGAAACTCAGAGCTGAAATACTGAAACTGAAGGCATTTTCAAATCGTCATATCTCCTTAACGAAGCAAAGTTAAGACATGAGGCTTGTCCCTGTATATCTTCAGACACTCCTGACACTCACAATTCAAGAATTATTTTCTCACCTATTACCGTTCTGAGATGAGTTAGACTTGTTTGAGGGGTGGAAATCTGTCCTCCTCTCATTTTTCAAATTCCGAAAATGAAGCCGTTTCTTCTCTCGTCATATCTCCGCGACGGAGATACAAAGAGCTATGTAAATCGCAGTCAAAGTACACCAAAGTCCGCTGATTCACCCAGTGCAAGAATTATGCTTCTATCCCACCTAGTTTTTGAGTTACACGACGTTTTGTAACTCCAAAAAACGGCGTTTTTCGCGTCTCACCGCGATCTAATTCTGACTCCTCATCACCCTTTTTTTCAAAGCGCCCGCCCCCTTAGAGGTGGCGCGATTGGTAATGACACCGCTCTTCAGACCAGAGGTCGTGGGTTCGATTCCACCTTGGCCCACATGTTTTTTTTTTAACTACAAATTTATACACTATCACAGACCGGTAATTCATATTGATAATTTATTACAATTCTGCAAAGTTTAATGATTTTAGCAGCTTTTCTAATATGGACCTCAGATTCTGGTTAACAGTCTATGGCAGAAATACATACAAGTACACAGCCTGATGAAGCAGACAGAAGCAGTACCTCTGATTGGTTCCGCAGTTTCACCTCTTATCAGCACAAATCTCACCCTCTTCTGCTGTTTTCACCTCTTTTCTGCTAATTTGAGCTTCTGTTCCACAGTGCACTCAGCCTCTTCTGCTGTTTTCATTAGAATTTTAAGCTTTTCCACCTTTTTTCAGTTACGTGAGAACCAGTTTGGCTCAATGAGTAGCTGAAAAATATCAGCCTCTTCTGCTGTTTTAGCAGGATTTCAGAGTTCAGCTTTTTCACTTGTTTTAAGCACAAATTTCAGTTTCTTTACCTCATTTCACAACAAAGTTCTTCCTCTTCACCTCTTTTCTGCTAATTTGAGCTGCTGCTCCACAGTGCACATTTTCCCTCTCATCATATCTTTGCTTGTGACCAGAACTCATTTGGCTCAGAGGGTAGGGCATCTGTCGTGAGACCCGGTGGCAGAGGTTCGAATCCTACCTGTGACAGCTGCTACACATGTTCACTGCTTGCATGCGCTCTGCTTTCTTGACACTCTCCAGTGTGTCATTACACATACAGCCATCTTCAGCAAGCACTTCTGCTTCTACACTTCTTTTCAACTCGGCTTTTTGCTTCTTTACCTCTTTTCAGCAGAAATTATTCCTCTTCACCTCTTTTCTGCTAATTAGAGCTCCTGCTCCACAGTGCACTTAGCCTCTTCTGCTGTTTTCATTAGAATTTTAAGCTTTTCCACCTTTTTTCAGTTACGTGAGAACCAGTTTGGCTCAGTGAGTAGCTGAAAAATATCAGCCTCTACTACTGTTTTAGCAGGATTTCAGAGTTCAGCTTTTTCACTTGTTTTAAGCACAAATTTCAGTTTCTTTACCTCATTTCACAACAAAGTTCTTCCTCTTCACCTCTTTTCTGCTAATTTGAGCTTCTGCTCCACAGTGCACATTTTCTCTCTCATCATATATTTGCTTGAGACCAGAACTCATTTGGCTCAGAGGGTAGGGCAGCTGCCGTGAGACCCGGGGGCAGAGTTTCGAATCCTACCTGTGACAGTTGCTACACATGTTCCCTGCTTGCATGCGCTCTGCTTTCTTGACACTCTCCAGTGTGTCATTACACATACAGCCATCTTCAGCAAGCACTTCTACACCTCTTTTCAACTCATCTTTTTGCTTCTTTACCTCTTTTCAGCAGAACTTCTTCTGATTCACCTCTTTTCTGCTAAATGTTTAGCCTTTTCACCTCTTATTAGCACAATACTAAGCAGCTTCTGCTAATTTCACCAGAATTGTCAGTCTCTCCACCTCTTCTTTGTAAGAATCAGTTTGGTCCAGTAAGGTGAGACGCCGCCTATAGATCAGAAAGGCCAGGTTCGAATCTCGCTCAGGGCAATGTTTTTTGTTTTTTCAACTTTTTCTGCTTTTTTCAGCAGAAATCTTCAGCGTAAGGCATCCACACAGCATTTTCGCAGGAAATGCAATTTTTGGGTGGATGCCGTAGGCATCCACACTATTGAGATCCTGTTTCTCTTTATTCTTTGGGTGGATGCCGTAGGCATCCACACTATTGAGATCCTGTTTCTCTTTATTCTTTATCCTTTATTATTCTAGTTGCTCCGTTTCTTTGCCGCTTAACTACTCCCTCAGTTTTCAGCCGATTTTTACCATTCAAACTCTAAACTGTTCTGCTATTTCTGCTTTCGACTGCTATATCTTTTGGTACTTATTACTATTATACTTTTTAAAATATTACACTTTTTTCCTTTAATTTGTCCCATTGAAATGAATGGGAAACTTCTACAATTCTGCTAAAACTTGCTTGTCTTTGAAACTTAACTACTTCCTCATACTTTCACCTAGAAACTCCATTCAAACTTTAAAACGTTCTCAGATGATTGGGCTATTCCTGTGTGATTCAGCTTTTTCATATCTGTTACCGTTTTCATGTAATGACTCTTTAAGTTTTCAGTTACAACTTTGTGATTTTTCAGAAAATACATGTGTTGCTATGGTTGCTATGCAATTAACTCCCACTGCACACTCGTCCGTTCTGAATTTTCTCTTCATGTCTGAACAACTCCTTGCTACTCGCTCAATTTCCACTCAACTTCCACAAATTATACATCAAAACGTAGGTATTTTTGCTGGCTTTAAGACAGTGTCACTATAATTATTGTGAGAGTTACGTTTTTTTCACAATTTGCCTCGAAGTGACACATGGTCTAAAAACTCCCCATTCAAAGTCTATGGGGAGGTTGTGAAACTCAGAGCTGAAATACTGAAACTGAAGGCATTTTCAAATCGTCATATCTCCTTAACGAAGCAAAGTTAAGACATGAGGCTTGTCCCTGTATATCTTCAGACACTCCTGACACTCACAATTCAAGAATTATTTTCTCACCTATTACCGTTCTGAGATGAGTTAGACTTGTTTGAGGGGTGGAAATCTGTCCTCCTCTCATTTTTCAAATTCCGAAAATGAAGCCGTTTCTTCTCTCGTCATATCTCCGCGACGGAGATACAAAGAGCTATGTAAATCGCAGTCAAAGTACACCAAAGTCCGCTGATTCACCCAGTGCAAGAATTATGCTTCTATCCCACCTAGTTTTTGAGTTACACGACGTTTTGTAACTCCAAAAAACGGCGTTTTTCGCGTCTCACCGCGATCTAATTCTGACTCCTCATCACCCTTTTTTTCAAAGCGCCCGCCCCCTTAGAGGTGGCGCGATTGGTAATGACACCGCTCTTCAGACCAGAGGTCGTGGGTTCGATTCCACCTTGGCCCACATGTTTTTTTTTTAACTACAAATTTATACACTATCACAGACCGGTAATTCATATTGATAATTTATTACAATTCTGCAAAGTTTAATGATTTTAGCAGCTTTTCTAATATGGACCTCAGATTCTGGTTAACAGTCTATGGCAGAAATACATACAAGTACACAGCCTGATGAAGCAGACAGAAGCAGTACCTCTGATTGGTTCCGCAGTTTCACCTCTTATCAGCACAAATCTCACCCTCTTCTGCTGTTTTCACCTCTTTTCTGCTAATTTGAGCTTCTGTTCCACAGTGCACTCAGCCTCTTCTGCTGTTTTCATTAGAATTTTAAGCTTTTCCACCTTTTTTCAGTTACGTGAGAACCAGTTTGGCTCAATGAGTAGCTGAAAAATATCAGCCTCTTCTGCTGTTTTAGCAGGATTTCAGAGTTCAGCTTTTTCACTTGTTTTAAGCACAAATTTCAGTTTCTTTACCTCATTTCACAACAAAGTTCTTCCTCTTCACCTCTTTTCTGCTAATTTGAGCTGCTGCTCCACAGTGCACATTTTCCCTCTCATCATATCTTTGCTTGTGACCAGAACTCATTTGGCTCAGAGGGTAGGGCATCTGTCGTGAGACCCGGTGGCAGAGGTTCGAATCCTACCTGTGACAGCTGCTACACATGTTCACTGCTTGCATGCGCTCTGCTTTCTTGACACTCTCCAGTGTGTCATTACACATACAGCCATCTTCAGCAAGCACTTCTGCTTCTACACTTCTTTTCAACTCGGCTTTTTGCTTCTTTACCTCTTTTCAGCAGAAATTATTCCTCTTCACCTCTTTTCTGCTAATTAGAGCTCCTGCTCCACAGTGCACTTAGCCTCTTCTGCTGTTTTCATTAGAATTTTAAGCTTTTCCACCTTTTTTCAGTTACGTGAGAACCAGTTTGGCTCAGTGAGTAGCTGAAAAATATCAGCCTCTACTACTGTTTTAGCAGGATTTCAGAGTTCAGCTTTTTCACTTGTTTTAAGCACAAATTTCAGTTTCTTTACCTCATTTCACAACAAAGTTCTTCCTCTTCACCTCTTTTCTGCTAATTTGAGCTTCTGCTCCACAGTGCACATTTTCTCTCTCATCATATATTTGCTTGAGACCAGAACTCATTTGGCTCAGAGGGTAGGGCAGCTGCCGTGAGACCCGGGGGCAGAGTTTCGAATCCTACCTGTGACAGTTGCTACACATGTTCCCTGCTTGCATGCGCTCTGCTTTCTTGACACTCTCCAGTGTGTCATTACACATACAGCCATCTTCAGCAAGCACTTCTACACCTCTTTTCAACTCATCTTTTTGCTTCTTTACCTCTTTTCAGCAGAACTTCTTCTGATTCACCTCTTTTCTGCTAAATGTTTAGCCTTTTCACCTCTTATTAGCACAATACTAAGCAGCTTCTGCTAATTTCACCAGAATTGTCAGTCTCTCCACCTCTTCTTTGTAAGAATCAGTTTGGTCCAGTAAGGTGAGACGCCGCCTATAGATCAGAAAGGCCAGGTTCGAATCTCGCTCAGGGCAATGTTTTTTGTTTTTTCAACTTTTTCTGCTTTTTTCAGCAGAAATCTTCAGCGTAAGGCATCCACACAGCATTTTCGCAGGAAATGCAATTTTTTCTAGTCTTTTTTAAAGTCATTGTTAACCCTTTAAAGCCGGTCAGAGCAGCACGCTCCGTTTTGTGTAACTATTTTTAAATCCCTGTAGAACCTGAACCGTGTAAGCTAGCGCAATAATTTGTTTTGCATACAAAACCGGAGGAGTTGTACTTACATCTGATGCCATCAGCTTGTCCTCGGTCACGGTTTCCTTCCACATATAGCTTTGCAAAAATTGCATAAAAAGCGCTTGCAGGAACAAAAACATAATATTCCAGAAACACGCTTTGCCGATCCGATTAGCTGTTCGTAACACTTCCCACAGTGAAACAGACGTCAGCGCGAACTATCGCATGTCCGCCATTTCCTGCCCGAAACCAGAAGTGACGTCATTTTCGCGGAAATGTAGTTTTTTACTTGTAGGCCTTAAAAGCCTATACTGGTCATGTTTGACTTTTCTGAATAGTTTCTGGGATGCTTAGAACTCGAATTGCACTGCTGGAAATAGTTTATTTTGATGCACCTGCTGTTTTCTTTGCAAATTTGCATCATAGGATTGTTTTTTTTTTTTTTTTTCCTGCAGTATATAAAAATTGGTGTATCTCCAAAATAAAACTATGAAGACACTCAAAATAAGTTTCCTGTTGTTGTAAACTATTTTTTTGCAACTTTTTTGTATTTAAAGTTTTGAGGGATAACCTCTTAAATTTCTCCAAGTAGAAATATATGTAAAAAAAACAAACAAAAACGATTTTCAATTTTTTTTTGTAGTTTATTGCACTTTTTTGCAATTAATGTACTTACTATGGACTTAATGCATACATATTATTAAAATATGGGCTATAACAGTTGTATAGCAACTTGAAATGCTCCCATAAATGGCACTACAACATGTAAAAAAATAATATAAGCTCTGGCGGACTTGGTTCTATAGTAGGTCTTAAAGGGTTAAATAAATATCGTCAAATAATCGAGATCTCAATTTCAGTGAAAATAATCGTGATTATCATTTTTGCCATAATCGAGCAGCCCTAAGATTACTGTTACTTTCCCGTAAGCACACTGCATTACAGTGTTACTAAACCGTCGTGATTTTGTTTGTGAGTGTCTCATGACAATGACGTACGAGTGTGCGACGCCCGTGGAGGCAACAGATGTGTGCAGATCAACAATGGATAAAACGAACTGTGGGAGCGAGTACGACCATGCAGCATTTAAAGCATGGACGTACTGACATTACTGAGTTTGATTACATAAAAAGTGACAAAAACATTACCGTTCACTTTACACTCTGCGTGGGAAGAAAACTTCTTTGTACGACGAAAAATGAAACTTTAAATCTGAGCAAGCACCGAGCTCGCTGCCACAGGAATGTGAAATTCACAGAAAAAAACCCCGGATCCTCCCACTGACATGACCTGTTATGTTATAGTATTACTACTAAGTCATAGTATTTCTGCGTTGTTATAGTATTTGTGCTAAAACATAGTATCTCTGCCAAGTCATAGAATTACTGCAATTTCATAGTTTTTTTAGGAAATCTGTTATGTTATAGTATTACTACTAAGTCATAGTATTTCTGCCAAATCATAGTATTTGTGTGAATTTGTATACTGTAATATCACTGTATTATGTAGTAGCTAAGTAGGGGGCTGACTGTTTACTAAGTGCATCAGTGTAAATAGGTCATCTCTTGTGTTGGAGTGCCCTCTTGTGGCGCCTTTTGGGTAGTGCCTTAGTAAACGTGAACCCTGTAAGAAGTGGTATCATATGAGAACCGGTTTGGCGCAGTGAGATGAGTATGAGATGAAATTCTGCTGATTTACCTCTTTTCTGCCCAAATTCTGCTGATTCACCTCCTTTCTGCAACATTTTCAGCCTTTCCACCTCTTATCAGCACAATTCTCAGCAGCTTCCGCTCATTTCAGCACAATTGTCAGTCTCTCCACCTCTTCCTTGTGAGAAAATGTTTGGCTCAGTGAGCTAAATAACCGCCCTTAGACCAGAAGGGCCAGGTTCGAATCTTGCTCAGGGCAATGTTTTTTTTTTTTTGTTTTTTTGTTTCAACTTTTTCAGCTTTTTTCTGCAGACATCTTCAGCGTTAAGGCATCCACACAGCATTTTCGCAGGAAATGCAAATTCTTCTAGTTGGGTGGATGCCGTAGGCATCCACACTATTGAGATCCTGTTTCTCTTTATTCTTTATCCTTTATTATTCTAGTTGCTCCGTTTCTTTGCCGCTTAACTACTCCCTCAGTTTTCAGCCGATTTTTACCATTCAAACTCTAAACTGTTCTGCTATTTCTGCTTTCGACTGCTATATCTTTTGGTACTTATTACTATTATACTTTTTAAAATATTACACTTTTTTCCTTTAATTTGTCCCATTGAAATGAATGGGAAACTTCTACAATTCTGCTAAAACTTGCTTGTCTTTGAAACTTAACTACTTCCTCATACTTTCACCTAGAAACTCCATTCAAACTTTAAAACGTTCTCAGATGATTGGGCTATTCCTGTGTGATTCAGCTTTTTCATATCTGTTACCGTTTTCATGTAATGACTCTTTAAGTTTTCAGTTACAACTTTGTGATTTTTCAGAAAATACATGTGTTGCTATGGTTGCTATGCAATTAACTCCCACTGCACACTCGTCCGTTCTGAATTTTCTCTTCATGTCTGAACAACTCCTTGCTACTCGCTCAATTTCCACTCAACTTCCACAAATTATACATCAAAACGTAGGTATTTTTGCTGGCTTTAAGACAGTGTCACTATAATTATTGTGAGAGTTACGTTTTTTTCACAATTTGCCTCGAAGTGACACATGGTCTAAAAACTCCCCATTCAAAGTCTATGGGGAGGTTGTGAAACTCAGAGCTGAAATACTGAAACTGAAGGCATTTTCAAATCGTCATATCTCCTTAACGAAGCAAAGTTAAGACATGAGGCTTGTCCCTGTATATCTTCAGACACTCCTGACACTCACAATTCAAGAATTATTTTCTCACCTATTACCGTTCTGAGATGAGTTAGACTTGTTTGAGGGGTGGAAATCTGTCCTCCTCTCATTTTTCAAATTCCGAAAATGAAGCCGTTTCTTCTCTCGTCATATCTCCGCGACGGAGATACAAAGAGCTATGTAAATCGCAGTCAAAGTACACCAAAGTCCGCTGATTCACCCAGTGCAAGAATTATGCTTCTATCCCACCTAGTTTTTGAGTTACACGACGTTTTGTAACTCCAAAAAACGGCGTTTTTCGCGTCTCACCGCGATCTAATTCTGACTCCTCATCACCCTTTTTTTCAAAGCGCCCGCCCCCTTAGAGGTGGCGCGATTGGTAATGACACCGCTCTTCAGACCAGAGGTCGTGGGTTCGATTCCACCTTGGCCCACATGTTTTTTTTTTAACTACAAATTTATACACTATCACAGACCGGTAATTCATATTGATAATTTATTACAATTCTGCAAAGTTTAATGATTTTAGCAGCTTTTCTAATATGGACCTCAGATTCTGGTTAACAGTCTATGGCAGAAATACATACAAGTACACAGCCTGATGAAGCAGACAGAAGCAGTACCTCTGATTGGTTCCGCAGTTTCACCTCTTATCAGCACAAATCTCACCCTCTTCTGCTGTTTTCACCTCTTTTCTGCTAATTTGAGCTTCTGTTCCACAGTGCACTCAGCCTCTTCTGCTGTTTTCATTAGAATTTTAAGCTTTTCCACCTTTTTTCAGTTACGTGAGAACCAGTTTGGCTCAATGAGTAGCTGAAAAATATCAGCCTCTTCTGCTGTTTTAGCAGGATTTCAGAGTTCAGCTTTTTCACTTGTTTTAAGCACAAATTTCAGTTTCTTTACCTCATTTCACAACAAAGTTCTTCCTCTTCACCTCTTTTCTGCTAATTTGAGCTGCTGCTCCACAGTGCACATTTTCCCTCTCATCATATCTTTGCTTGTGACCAGAACTCATTTGGCTCAGAGGGTAGGGCATCTGTCGTGAGACCCGGTGGCAGAGGTTCGAATCCTACCTGTGACAGCTGCTACACATGTTCACTGCTTGCATGCGCTCTGCTTTCTTGACACTCTCCAGTGTGTCATTACACATACAGCCATCTTCAGCAAGCACTTCTGCTTCTACACTTCTTTTCAACTCGGCTTTTTGCTTCTTTACCTCTTTTCAGCAGAAATTATTCCTCTTCACCTCTTTTCTGCTAATTAGAGCTCCTGCTCCACAGTGCACTTAGCCTCTTCTGCTGTTTTCATTAGAATTTTAAGCTTTTCCACCTTTTTTCAGTTACGTGAGAACCAGTTTGGCTCAGTGAGTAGCTGAAAAATATCAGCCTCTACTACTGTTTTAGCAGGATTTCAGAGTTCAGCTTTTTCACTTGTTTTAAGCACAAATTTCAGTTTCTTTACCTCATTTCACAACAAAGTTCTTCCTCTTCACCTCTTTTCTGCTAATTTGAGCTTCTGCTCCACAGTGCACATTTTCTCTCTCATCATATATTTGCTTGAGACCAGAACTCATTTGGCTCAGAGGGTAGGGCAGCTGCCGTGAGACCCGGGGGCAGAGTTTCGAATCCTACCTGTGACAGTTGCTACACATGTTCCCTGCTTGCATGCGCTCTGCTTTCTTGACACTCTCCAGTGTGTCATTACACATACAGCCATCTTCAGCAAGCACTTCTACACCTCTTTTCAACTCATCTTTTTGCTTCTTTACCTCTTTTCAGCAGAACTTCTTCTGATTCACCTCTTTTCTGCTAAATGTTTAGCCTTTTCACCTCTTATTAGCACAATACTAAGCAGCTTCTGCTAATTTCACCAGAATTGTCAGTCTCTCCACCTCTTCTTTGTAAGAATCAGTTTGGTCCAGTAAGGTGAGACGCCGCCTATAGATCAGAAAGGCCAGGTTCGAATCTCGCTCAGGGCAATGTTTTTTGTTTTTTCAACTTTTTCTGCTTTTTTCAGCAGAAATCTTCAGCGTAAGGCATCCACACAGCATTTTCGCAGGAAATGCAATTTTTTCTAGTTGGGTGGATGCCGTAGGCATCCACACTATTGAGATCCTGTTTCTCTTTATTCTTTATCCTTTATTATTCTAGTTGCTCCGTTTCTTTGCCGCTTAACTACTCCCTCAGTTTTCAGCCGATTTTTACCATTCAAACTCTAAACTGTTCTGCTATTTCTGCTTTCGACTGCTATATCTTTTGGTACTTATTACTATTATACTTTTTAAAATATTACACTTTTTTCCTTTAATTTGTCCCATTGAAATGAATGGGAAACTTCTACAATTCTGCTAAAACTTGCTTGTCTTTGAAACTTAACTACTTCCTCATACTTTCACCTAGAAACTCCATTCAAACTTTAAAACGTTCTCAGATGATTGGGCTATTCCTGTGTGATTCAGCTTTTTCATATCTGTTACCGTTTTCATGTAATGACTCTTTAAGTTTTCAGTTACAACTTTGTGATTTTTCAGAAAATACATGTGTTGCTATGGTTGCTATGCAATTAACTCCCACTGCACACTCGTCCGTTCTGAATTTTCTCTTCATGTCTGAACAACTCCTTGCTACTCGCTCAATTTCCACTCAACTTCCACAAATTATACATCAAAACGTAGGTATTTTTGCTGGCTTTAAGACAGTGTCACTATAATTATTGTGAGAGTTACGTTTTTTTCACAATTTGCCTCGAAGTGACACATGGTCTAAAAACTCCCCATTCAAAGTCTATGGGGAGGTTGTGAAACTCAGAGCTGAAATACTGAAACTGAAGGCATTTTCAAATCGTCATATCTCCTTAACGAAGCAAAGTTAAGACATGAGGCTTGTCCCTGTATATCTTCAGACACTCCTGACACTCACAATTCAAGAATTATTTTCTCACCTATTACCGTTCTGAGATGAGTTAGACTTGTTTGAGGGGTGGAAATCTGTCCTCTCATTTTTCAAATTCCGAAAATGAAGCCGTTTCTTCTCTCGTCATATCTCCGCGACGGAGATACAAAGAGCTATGTAAATCGCAGTCAAAGTACACCAAAGTCCGCTGATTCACCCAGTGCAAGAATTATGCTTCTATCCCACCTAGTTTTTGAGTTACACGACGTTTTGTAACTCCAAAAAACGGCGTTTTTCGCGTCTCACCGCGATCTAATTCTGACTCCTCATCACCCTTTTTTTCAAAGCGCCCGCCCCCTTAGAGGTGGCGCGATTGGTAATGACACCGCTCTTCAGACCAGAGGTCGTGGGTTCGATTCCACCTTGGCCCACATGTTTTTTTTTTAACTACAAATTTATACACTATCACAGACCGGTAATTCATATTGATAATTTATTACAATTCTGCAAAGTTTAATGATTTTAGCAGCTTTTCTAATATGGACCTCAGATTCTGGTTAACAGTCTATGGCAGAAATACATACAAGTACACAGCCTGATGAAGCAGACAGAAGCAGTACCTCTGATTGGTTCCGCAGTTTCACCTCTTATCAGCACAAATCTCACCCTCTTCTGCTGTTTTCACCTCTTTTCTGCTAATTTGAGCTTCTGTTCCACAGTGCACTCAGCCTCTTCTGCTGTTTTCATTAGAATTTTAAGCTTTTCCACCTTTTTTCAGTTACGTGAGAACCAGTTTGGCTCAATGAGTAGCTGAAAAATATCAGCCTCTTCTGCTGTTTTAGCAGGATTTCAGAGTTCAGCTTTTTCACTTGTTTTAAGCACAAATTTCAGTTTCTTTACCTCATTTCACAACAAAGTTCTTCCTCTTCACCTCTTTTCTGCTAATTTGAGCTGCTGCTCCACAGTGCACATTTTCCCTCTCATCATATCTTTGCTTGTGACCAGAACTCATTTGGCTCAGAGGGTAGGGCATCTGTCGTGAGACCCGGTGGCAGAGGTTCGAATCCTACCTGTGACAGCTGCTACACATGTTCACTGCTTGCATGCGCTCTGCTTTCTTGACACTCTCCAGTGTGTCATTACACATACAGCCATCTTCAGCAAGCACTTCTGCTTCTACACTTCTTTTCAACTCGGCTTTTTGCTTCTTTACCTCTTTTCAGCAGAAATTATTCCTCTTCACCTCTTTTCTGCTAATTAGAGCTCCTGCTCCACAGTGCACTTAGCCTCTTCTGCTGTTTTCATTAGAATTTTAAGCTTTTCCACCTTTTTTCAGTTACGTGAGAACCAGTTTGGCTCAGTGAGTAGCTGAAAAATATCAGCCTCTACTACTGTTTTAGCAGGATTTCAGAGTTCAGCTTTTTCACTTGTTTTAAGCACAAATTTCAGTTTCTTTACCTCATTTCACAACAAAGTTCTTCCTCTTCACCTCTTTTCTGCTAATTTGAGCTTCTGCTCCACAGTGCACATTTTCTCTCTCATCATATATTTGCTTGAGACCAGAACTCATTTGGCTCAGAGGGTAGGGCAGCTGCCGTGAGACCCGGGGGCAGAGTTTCGAATCCTACCTGTGACAGTTGCTACACATGTTCCCTGCTTGCATGCGCTCTGCTTTCTTGACACTCTCCAGTGTGTCATTACACATACAGCCATCTTCAGCAAGCACTTCTACACCTCTTTTCAACTCATCTTTTTGCTTCTTTACCTCTTTTCAGCAGAACTTCTTCTGATTCACCTCTTTTCTGCTAAATGTTTAGCCTTTTCACCTCTTATTAGCACAATACTAAGCAGCTTCTGCTAATTTCACCAGAATTGTCAGTCTCTCCACCTCTTCTTTGTAAGAATCAGTTTGGTCCAGTAAGGTGAGACGCCGCCTATAGATCAGAAAGGCCAGGTTCGAATCTCGCTCAGGGCAATGTTTTTTGTTTTTTCAACTTTTTCTGCTTTTTTCAGCAGAAATCTTCAGCGTAAGGCATCCACACAGCATTTTCGCAGGAAATGCAATTTTTGGGTGGATGCCGTAGGCATCCACACTATTGAGATCCTGTTTCTCTTTATTCTTTATCCTTTATTATTCTAGTTGCTCCGTTTCTTTGCCGCTTAACTACTCCCTCAGTTTTCAGCCGATTTTTACCATTCAAACTCTAAACTGTTCTGCTATTTCTGCTTTCGACTGCTATATCTTTTGGTACTTATTACTATTATACTTTTTAAAATATTACACTTTTTTCCTTTAATTTGTCCCATTGAAATGAATGGGAAACTTCTACAATTCTGCTAAAACTTGCTTGTCTTTGAAACTTAACTACTTCCTCATACTTTCACCTAGAAACTCCATTCAAACTTTAAAACGTTCTCAGATGATTGGGCTATTCCTGTGTGATTCAGCTTTTTCATATCTGTTACCGTTTTCATGTAATGACTCTTTAAGTTTTCAGTTACAACTTTGTGATTTTTCAGAAAATACATGTGTTGCTATGGTTGCTATGCAATTAACTCCCACTGCACACTCGTCCGTTCTGAATTTTCTCTTCATGTCTGAACAACTCCTTGCTACTCGCTCAATTTCCACTCAACTTCCACAAATTATACATCAAAACGTAGGTATTTTTGCTGGCTTTAAGACAGTGTCACTATAATTATTGTGAGAGTTACGTTTTTTTCACAATTTGCCTCGAAGTGACACATGGTCTAAAAACTCCCCATTCAAAGTCTATGGGGAGGTTGTGAAACTCAGAGCTGAAATACTGAAACTGAAGGCATTTTCAAATCGTCATATCTCCTTAACGAAGCAAAGTTAAGACATGAGGCTTGTCCCTGTATATCTTCAGACACTCCTGACACTCACAATTCAAGAATTATTTTCTCACCTATTACCGTTCTGAGATGAGTTAGACTTGTTTGAGGGGTGGAAATCTGTCCTCCTCTCATTTTTCAAATTCCGAAAATGAAGCCGTTTCTTCTCTCGTCATATCTCCGCGACGGAGATACAAAGAGCTATGTAAATCGCAGTCAAAGTACACCAAAGTCCGCTGATTCACCCAGTGCAAGAATTATGCTTCTATCCCACCTAGTTTTTGAGTTACACGACGTTTTGTAACTCCAAAAAACGGCGTTTTTCGCGTCTCACCGCGATCTAATTCTGACTCCTCATCACCCTTTTTTTCAAAGCGCCCGCCCCCTTAGAGGTGGCGCGATTGGTAATGACACCGCTCTTCAGACCAGAGGTCGTGGGTTCGATTCCACCTTGGCCCACATGTTTTTTTTTTAACTACAAATTTATACACTATCACAGACCGGTAATTCATATTGATAATTTATTACAATTCTGCAAAGTTTAATGATTTTAGCAGCTTTTCTAATATGGACCTCAGATTCTGGTTAACAGTCTATGGCAGAAATACATACAAGTACACAGCCTGATGAAGCAGACAGAAGCAGTACCTCTGATTGGTTCCGCAGTTTCACCTCTTATCAGCACAAATCTCACCCTCTTCTGCTGTTTTCACCTCTTTTCTGCTAATTTGAGCTTCTGTTCCACAGTGCACTCAGCCTCTTCTGCTGTTTTCATTAGAATTTTAAGCTTTTCCACCTTTTTTCAGTTACGTGAGAACCAGTTTGGCTCAATGAGTAGCTGAAAAATATCAGCCTCTTCTGCTGTTTTAGCAGGATTTCAGAGTTCAGCTTTTTCACTTGTTTTAAGCACAAATTTCAGTTTCTTTACCTCATTTCACAACAAAGTTCTTCCTCTTCACCTCTTTTCTGCTAATTTGAGCTGCTGCTCCACAGTGCACATTTTCCCTCTCATCATATCTTTGCTTGTGACCAGAACTCATTTGGCTCAGAGGGTAGGGCATCTGTCGTGAGACCCGGTGGCAGAGGTTCGAATCCTACCTGTGACAGCTGCTACACATGTTCACTGCTTGCATGCGCTCTGCTTTCTTGACACTCTCCAGTGTGTCATTACACATACAGCCATCTTCAGCAAGCACTTCTGCTTCTACACTTCTTTTCAACTCGGCTTTTTGCTTCTTTACCTCTTTTCAGCAGAAATTATTCCTCTTCACCTCTTTTCTGCTAATTAGAGCTCCTGCTCCACAGTGCACTTAGCCTCTTCTGCTGTTTTCATTAGAATTTTAAGCTTTTCCACCTTTTTTCAGTTACGTGAGAACCAGTTTGGCTCAGTGAGTAGCTGAAAAATATCAGCCTCTACTACTGTTTTAGCAGGATTTCAGAGTTCAGCTTTTTCACTTGTTTTAAGCACAAATTTCAGTTTCTTTACCTCATTTCACAACAAAGTTCTTCCTCTTCACCTCTTTTCTGCTAATTTGAGCTTCTGCTCCACAGTGCACATTTTCTCTCTCATCATATATTTGCTTGAGACCAGAACTCATTTGGCTCAGAGGGTAGGGCAGCTGCCGTGAGACCCGGGGGCAGAGTTTCGAATCCTACCTGTGACAGTTGCTACACATGTTCCCTGCTTGCATGCGCTCTGCTTTCTTGACACTCTCCAGTGTGTCATTACACATACAGCCATCTTCAGCAAGCACTTCTACACCTCTTTTCAACTCATCTTTTTGCTTCTTTACCTCTTTTCAGCAGAACTTCTTCTGATTCACCTCTTTTCTGCTAAATGTTTAGCCTTTTCACCTCTTATTAGCACAATACTAAGCAGCTTCTGCTAATTTCACCAGAATTGTCAGTCTCTCCACCTCTTCTTTGTAAGAATCAGTTTGGTCCAGTAAGGTGAGACGCCGCCTATAGATCAGAAAGGCCAGGTTCGAATCTCGCTCAGGGCAATGTTTTTTGTTTTTTCAACTTTTTCTGCTTTTTTCAGCAGAAATCTTCAGCGTAAGGCATCCACACAGCATTTTCGCAGGAAATGCAATTTTTTCTAGTTTCTAGTTGTGTGGATGCCTTAATAGGCATCCACACTATTGAGTTCCTGTTTCTCTTTATTCTTTATTATTCCGGGTGTTTCCGTACACTTTTCGCCGTGGATCTACTTCCACAATTTTTGTGCTATTTTCACCGTTCAAACTCTAAACTGTTCTGCTCTTTCTGCTTATGCCGGCTATGACTTTTGGTGTTTATTACTATTATACTTTTTAAAATATTACACTTTTTTCCTTTAATTTGTCCCATTGAAATGAATGGGAAACTTCCACAATTCTGCTAAAACTTTCTTGTCTTTGAAACTTAACTACTGCCTCATACTTTCACCTAGAAACTCCATTCAAACTTTAAAACGTTCTCAAATGATTGGGCTATTCCTGTGTGATTCAGCTTTTTCAGATCTTCTACCGTTTTCATCTTATCTCTCTTTAAGTCTTCAGTTGCAAAATTGTGATTTTTCAGAAAATACATGCGTTGCTATGGTTGCTATGCAATTAACTCAGAGGGGACAGTGAAACTGTTTGAATTTTCTCTTCATGTCCAAACAACTTCTTGCTACTCGCTTAATTTCCACTCAAGCCGCACAAATTATACATCAAAACGTAGGTATTTTTGCTGGCTTTCAGAAAATGTCCCTATCATTGTTGTGGGACTCATAGATATTTTGCAAATCTCCTCAGAGTAACACAAAGTGTGAAAACTCTCCATATAAACTCAATGGAGAGTTTGTTCAAAATCGCCGCTGGATTTCTGTAATGAGAGGCATTTTCAAATTGTCATATCTCCTTAACGAAGCGAAGTTAAGACATGAGGCTTGTCCCCGTATATCTTCAGACACTCCTGATGCTCACAATTCAAGAATTATTTTCTCACCTATTACCGTTCTGAGATGAGTTAGACTTGTTTGAGGGTAGGAAATTTGTCCCTCGCTCAGATTTCATCAGATTTCAAATTCTGGAAATGAGTCACTTTTTTCTCTCATCATATCTTTTTGATGGATTTCCACAGAGCCCTGAAAATTTCCATGACTGTTCACCAAAGCCTGCTGTTTCTTACGGTGAAAGAATGATTTTGATGCTCCATATAGATTTAGAGTTACCAAAGGTTGTTTGAGAGCAAGTCAATGCAGTTTTTGCTTCGCCTCTACTCAGTTATAGTGTATTACAAGTCATATATCTTTAATAATTTATATTTTATCTCTGAATTATGAAGACCTGAAGATTCCCCCATCTCTTCTGAACAAAACGATGTCTGAATGACCGTTCTAGCCTCTACGGTTAGGAAATTATGGCCATTTGTTCGAGGGGAATCCTGAATGTCAGAAATACACTGAAGAAAACTCACACCTCTCTCTGTGTCTGTGTGTGTAAGGGCTGACTACAGCAGGTGCAGCTAATTTAACTGACCTACATATACCAAGCCCAGACTCTCCACAGCTCCTGTTCCCTTTACTCTCTGTGTATGTGTGTCTGTGTATCAATATTTCTCCTATGTTTAAGTATTACTCCTCAATCATAGTATTTCTGCTAAAGCAAAGTACTTCTACTACATCTAAGTACTTTTGCCAAATCATAGTATTTCTGCTAAATCATAGTATTTTTGCAAAAATCATGGTATTTGCGCAAAATCATGGTTTTGGGGCCAAATATTTCTGTTATTTTATAATGTATGTGCTGAATATATTATATGTGCCAAATCACAGTATTTATCCCAAATTATAGTATTTATGCCAAATTACAGTATTTCTGCTAAAACGCAGAAATAGTACCTTTTAGCAGGAATTTCTACCAAAAGATAGTACTTCTGCTAAATCAGAGTATTTCTGCTAAACCAGAGTATTCCTGCCAAATCATAGTATTTGTACTGAAACATGGTACTTCTGCCCAATCATAGTATTTGTACTAAATGATAGTACTTCTGCCAAATCATAGTATTTGTGCCAAAGCACCGTATTTGTATGGAGTCATAGTATTTCTTTTAAGTCATAGTATGTATTTCAATCAAATCTCAGTAGTTGTTGTTAAAACGCAGTATTATTGCCAAATCATAGTATTTGTACCCAATCATAGTATTTCTGCTAAATCATAGCATTTGTGCCAAATCATGGTATTTGTGCAAAAACATAGTATGTCTGCAAAACCATAGTATATCTCTTATGTTATAGTATTACTACTAAGGCATAGTATTTCTGCCAAATCATAGTATTTGTACTAAATCATAGTACTTGTGCCAAATCATAGTATTTGTTGAACATCATAGTATTGGAACCAAAACATAGTATTTGTCCCAAAGCATCGTATTTGTATTGAGTAATAGTATTTCTTCTAAATCATAGTATTTCAATCAAATCTCAGTAGTTGTGTTAAAATGCAGTATTATTGCCAAATCATAGTATTTGTACCCAATCATAGTATTTTTGCCAAATCGTGGTATTTGTGCCCAATTAATAATTCTGTTATGTTATAGTATTACTACTAAGTCGTAGAATATCTGTTATGTTATAGTGTATCTGCAGAATATAGTATGTGTGCCAAATCGTAGTATTTATAGCAAATCACAGTATTTGTGCTAAAACATAGTATTTCTGCCATATTGTGGTATTTGTGCAAGAACATTGAACTGTTATGTTATAGTATTACTACTAAGTCATAGTATTTCTGCGTTGTTATAGTATTTGTGCTAAAACGTAGTATCTCTGCCAAGTCATAGAATTAATGCAATTTCATAGTTTTTTTTTAGGAAATCTGTTATGTTATAGTATTACTACTAAGTCATAGTATTTCTGCCAAATCATAGTATTTGTACTAAATCATAGTACTTGTGCCAAATCATAGTATTTGTTGCACATCATAGTATTGGAACCAAAACATAGTATTTGTCCCAAAGTATCGTATTTGTATGGAGTAATAGTATTTCTTCTAAATCATAGTATTTCAATCAAATCTCAGTAGTTGTGTTAAAATGCAGTATTATTGCCAAATCATAGTATTTGTACCCAATCATAGTATTTTTGCCAAATCGTGGTATTTGTGCCCAAATAATAATTCTGTTATGTTATAGTATTACTACTAAGTTGTAGAATATCTGTTATGTTATAGTGTATCTGCGGAATATAGTATGTGTGCCAAATCATAGTATTTATACCAAATCACAGTATTTGTGCTAAAACATAGTATTTCTGCCATATTGTGGTATTTGTGCAAGAACATTGAACTGTTATGTTATAGTATTACTACTAAGTCATAGTATTTCTGCGTTGTTATAGTATTTGTGCTAAAACGTAGTATCTCTGCCAAGTCATAGAATTACTGCAATTTCATAGTTTTTTTTAGGAAATCTGTTATGTTATAGTATTACTACTAAGTCATAGTATTTCTGCCAAATCATAGTATTTGTGTGAATTTGTATACTGTAATATCACTGTATTATGTAGTGGCTAAGTAGGGGCTGTTTACTAAGTGCATCAGTGTAAATAGGTCATCTCTTGTGTTGGAGTGCCCTCTTGTGGCGCCTTTTGGGTAGTGCCTTAGTAAACGGGAACCCTGTAAAAAGTGGCATCAGACTGATTTGTAGTGGAGGAATTTGTTGCCAGTTTTCTTAATCTTTAATCTGTATGCATGTTGTAATGCATACCCTGTTCTTAATCATAGAAACCACACCATATCACCTCTCCACATCCTCCTACTGTATGCCATACCTCCCTGTACCATCCATCTGACCGCAATAAACTCCACCTGTGGTAATCTAATCCCTGGATGTCAGCCTCTCCTTCTGACCGAGGATAGTTATAGTATTTGAGCCAAATCATAGTATTTGTGCTAAAACATAGTATTTCTTCCAAATCATAGTATTTGTGCCAAAGTATAGTATTTCTTCCAAATCATAGTATAACTGCACAATAAAGGTTCTTGAGCCACATCAGTGTTTGTGCCAAATCTTAGTATTTCTTCTAAATCCTAGTAATTCTGCTCAATGATAGAATTTCTGCTATGCTGTAGTACTTTTTTCCTAGATTGTAGTACTTCTGCTAAGTCAAAGTATTTCATGTAAATCATAGTATTTCTACCAAGTCCCAGTGTTTCTGCTTAATCATAAATAATGTTTTAGTACAAATTGTATGATTTGGCAGAACTTTCTGTGTTCCAGCACAAATGCTATGATTTGGCACGAAAAAAATATTATTTAGTATAAATACTAAGTTTTAGCAGAAATACTATGTTTAAACTTTAAAAAATTCTGCTATTTCTGCTGATGTGTGTTATGACTTTTGACCATTGAAATGAATGGAACACATTATCAATGTGGTCACTGATTTTGCATGATGGGCTGAGCTGTGTTTTAGCTCAGTGAGATAAGCATCCGTTCTCAGACTGGGAGGCCTGGGTTCAAATCCAGCTTATGGCAACATTTCTTTCAATTAACAGTTTAACTCTTTTCAACACAAATTTCATCATTTTCACCCCTTTTCAGCAAAATTTTCAGTTTTTTTAACCCCTTTTCAGCACAAATCCAAACTTTTTCAGCTCTTTTTCAGCAAAAACCTCTTTTCAGCAGAATTCTGCCCATTCAACTCTTTTCAGCAAAATTTTCAGTTGTTTCTGCTGTTTTCAGAAAAAAACTCTTTTCAGCAGAATTCTGCTCATTCACCTCTTTTCAGCAGGAATTCTGTTGATTGAACTCTTTTCAGCAGAATTTTCACCTCTTCTTTTGCCCAAATTCTGCTTATTCACCTCTTCTGAAAAATTTTCAGCCTTTCCACCTCTTATCAGCACAATTCTCAGCAGCTTCTGCTCATTTCAGCACAATTGTCAATCTCTCCACCATTTCTTTGTGAGAAAGTGTTTGGCTCAGTGAGCTAAATAGCTGCCCTTTGACCAGAAGGGCCAGGTTCGAATCCTGCTCAGGGCAGCTTTTTTTTTTCTTTTTTTTTTTGTTTTTTTTTGTTTCAACTTTTTCAGCTTTTTTCAGCAGACATCTTCAGCGTTAAGGCATCCACACTGCATTTTCGCAGGAAATGCAAATTTTTCTAGTTGGGTGGATGCCGTAGGCATCCACACTATTGAGATCCTGTTTCTCTTTATTCTTTATCCTTTATTATTCTAGTTGCTCCGTTTCTTTGCCGCTTAACTACTCCCTCAGTTTTCAGCCGATTTTTACCATTCAAACTCTAAACTGTTCTGCTATTTCTGCTTTCGACTGCTATATCTTTTGGTACTTATTACTATTATACTTTTTAAAATATTACACTTTTTTCCTTTAATTTGTCCCATTGAAATGAATGGGAAACTTCTACAATTCTGCTAAAACTTGCTTGTCTTTGAAACTTAACTACTTCCTCATACTTTCACCTAGAAACTCCATTCAAACTTTAAAACGTTCTCAGATGATTGGGCTATTCCTGTGTGATTCAGCTTTTTCATATCTGTTACCGTTTTCATGTAATGACTCTTTAAGTTTTCAGTTACAACTTTGTGATTTTTCAGAAAATACATGTGTTGCTATGGTTGCTATGCAATTAACTCCCACTGCACACTCGTCCGTTCTGAATTTTCTCTTCATGTCTGAACAACTCCTTGCTACTCGCTCAATTTCCACTCAACTTCCACAAATTATACATCAAAACGTAGGTATTTTTGCTGGCTTTAAGACAGTGTCACTATAATTATTGTGAGAGTTACGTTTTTTTCACAATTTGCCTCGAAGTGACACATGGTCTAAAAACTCCCCATTCAAAGTCTATGGGGAGGTTGTGAAACTCAGAGCTGAAATACTGAAACTGAAGGCATTTTCAAATCGTCATATCTCCTTAACGAAGCAAAGTTAAGACATGAGGCTTGTCCCTGTATATCTTCAGACACTCCTGACACTCACAATTCAAGAATTATTTTCTCACCTATTACCGTTCTGAGATGAGTTAGACTTGTTTGAGGGGTGGAAATCTGTCCTCCTCTCATTTTTCAAATTCCGAAAATGAAGCCGTTTCTTCTCTCGTCATATCTCCGCGACGGAGATACAAAGAGCTATGTAAATCGCAGTCAAAGTACACCAAAGTCCGCTGATTCACCCAGTGCAAGAATTATGCTTCTATCCCACCTAGTTTTTGAGTTACACGACGTTTTGTAACTCCAAAAAACGGCGTTTTTCGCGTCTCACCGCGATCTAATTCTGACTCCTCATCACCCTTTTTTTCAAAGCGCCCGCCCCCTTAGAGGTGGCGCGATTGGTAATGACACCGCTCTTCAGACCAGAGGTCGTGGGTTCGATTCCACCTTGGCCCACATGTTTTTTTTTTAACTACAAATTTATACACTATCACAGACCGGTAATTCATATTGATAATTTATTACAATTCTGCAAAGTTTAATGATTTTAGCAGCTTTTCTAATATGGACCTCAGATTCTGGTTAACAGTCTATGGCAGAAATACATACAAGTACACAGCCTGATGAAGCAGACAGAAGCAGTACCTCTGATTGGTTCCGCAGTTTCACCTCTTATCAGCACAAATCTCACCCTCTTCTGCTGTTTTCACCTCTTTTCTGCTAATTTGAGCTTCTGTTCCACAGTGCACTCAGCCTCTTCTGCTGTTTTCATTAGAATTTTAAGCTTTTCCACCTTTTTTCAGTTACGTGAGAACCAGTTTGGCTCAATGAGTAGCTGAAAAATATCAGCCTCTTCTGCTGTTTTAGCAGGATTTCAGAGTTCAGCTTTTTCACTTGTTTTAAGCACAAATTTCAGTTTCTTTACCTCATTTCACAACAAAGTTCTTCCTCTTCACCTCTTTTCTGCTAATTTGAGCTGCTGCTCCACAGTGCACATTTTCCCTCTCATCATATCTTTGCTTGTGACCAGAACTCATTTGGCTCAGAGGGTAGGGCATCTGTCGTGAGACCCGGTGGCAGAGGTTCGAATCCTACCTGTGACAGCTGCTACACATGTTCACTGCTTGCATGCGCTCTGCTTTCTTGACACTCTCCAGTGTGTCATTACACATACAGCCATCTTCAGCAAGCACTTCTGCTTCTACACTTCTTTTCAACTCGGCTTTTTGCTTCTTTACCTCTTTTCAGCAGAAATTATTCCTCTTCACCTCTTTTCTGCTAATTAGAGCTCCTGCTCCACAGTGCACTTAGCCTCTTCTGCTGTTTTCATTAGAATTTTAAGCTTTTCCACCTTTTTTCAGTTACGTGAGAACCAGTTTGGCTCAGTGAGTAGCTGAAAAATATCAGCCTCTACTACTGTTTTAGCAGGATTTCAGAGTTCAGCTTTTTCACTTGTTTTAAGCACAAATTTCAGTTTCTTTACCTCATTTCACAACAAAGTTCTTCCTCTTCACCTCTTTTCTGCTAATTTGAGCTTCTGCTCCACAGTGCACATTTTCTCTCTCATCATATATTTGCTTGAGACCAGAACTCATTTGGCTCAGAGGGTAGGGCAGCTGCCGTGAGACCCGGGGGCAGAGTTTCGAATCCTACCTGTGACAGTTGCTACACATGTTCCCTGCTTGCATGCGCTCTGCTTTCTTGACACTCTCCAGTGTGTCATTACACATACAGCCATCTTCAGCAAGCACTTCTACACCTCTTTTCAACTCATCTTTTTGCTTCTTTACCTCTTTTCAGCAGAACTTCTTCTGATTCACCTCTTTTCTGCTAAATGTTTAGCCTTTTCACCTCTTATTAGCACAATACTAAGCAGCTTCTGCTAATTTCACCAGAATTGTCAGTCTCTCCACCTCTTCTTTGTAAGAATCAGTTTGGTCCAGTAAGGTGAGACGCCGCCTATAGATCAGAAAGGCCAGGTTCGAATCTCGCTCAGGGCAATGTTTTTTGTTTTTTCAACTTTTTCTGCTTTTTTCAGCAGAAATCTTCAGCGTAAGGCATCCACACAGCATTTTCGCAGGAAATGCAATTTTTTCTAGTTGGGTGGATGCCGTAGGCATCCACACTATTGAGATCCTGTTTCTCTTTATTGGGTGGATGCCGTAGGCATCCACACTATTGAGATCCTGTTTCTCTTTATTCTTTATCCTTTATTATTCTAGTTGCTCCGTTTCTTTGCCGCTTAACTACTCCCTCAGTTTTCAGCCGATTTTTACCATTCAAACTCTAAACTGTTCTGCTATTTCTGCTTTCGACTGCTATATCTTTTGGTACTTATTACTATTATACTTTTTAAAATATTACACTTTTTTCCTTTAATTTGTCCCATTGAAATGAATGGGAAACTTCTACAATTCTGCTAAAACTTGCTTGTCTTTGAAACTTAACTACTTCCTCATACTTTCACCTAGAAACTCCATTCAAACTTTAAAACGTTCTCAGATGATTGGGCTATTCCTGTGTGATTCAGCTTTTTCATATCTGTTACCGTTTTCATGTAATGACTCTTTAAGTTTTCAGTTACAACTTTGTGATTTTTCAGAAAATACATGTGTTGCTATGGTTGCTATGCAATTAACTCCCACTGCACACTCGTCCGTTCTGAATTTTCTCTTCATGTCTGAACAACTCCTTGCTACTCGCTCAATTTCCACTCAACTTCCACAAATTATACATCAAAACGTAGGTATTTTTGCTGGCTTTAAGACAGTGTCACTATAATTATTGTGAGAGTTACGTTTTTTTCACAATTTGCCTCGAAGTGACACATGGTCTAAAAACTCCCCATTCAAAGTCTATGGGGAGGTTGTGAAACTCAGAGCTGAAATACTGAAACTGAAGGCATTTTCAAATCGTCATATCTCCTTAACGAAGCAAAGTTAAGACATGAGGCTTGTCCCTGTATATCTTCAGACACTCCTGACACTCACAATTCAAGAATTATTTTCTCACCTATTACCGTTCTGAGATGAGTTAGACTTGTTTGAGGGGTGGAAATCTGTCCTCCTCTCATTTTTCAAATTCCGAAAATGAAGCCGTTTCTTCTCTCGTCATATCTCCGCGACGGAGATACAAAGAGCTATGTAAATCGCAGTCAAAGTACACCAAAGTCCGCTGATTCACCCAGTGCAAGAATTATGCTTCTATCCCACCTAGTTTTTGAGTTACACGACGTTTTGTAACTCCAAAAAACGGCGTTTTTCGCGTCTCACCGCGATCTAATTCTGACTCCTCATCACCCTTTTTTTCAAAGCGCCCGCCCCCTTAGAGGTGGCGCGATTGGTAATGACACCGCTCTTCAGACCAGAGGTCGTGGGTTCGATTCCACCTTGGCCCACATGTTTTTTTTTTAACTACAAATTTATACACTATCACAGACCGGTAATTCATATTGATAATTTATTACAATTCTGCAAAGTTTAATGATTTTAGCAGCTTTTCTAATATGGACCTCAGATTCTGGTTAACAGTCTATGGCAGAAATACATACAAGTACACAGCCTGATGAAGCAGACAGAAGCAGTACCTCTGATTGGTTCCGCAGTTTCACCTCTTATCAGCACAAATCTCACCCTCTTCTGCTGTTTTCACCTCTTTTCTGCTAATTTGAGCTTCTGTTCCACAGTGCACTCAGCCTCTTCTGCTGTTTTCATTAGAATTTTAAGCTTTTCCACCTTTTTTCAGTTACGTGAGAACCAGTTTGGCTCAATGAGTAGCTGAAAAATATCAGCCTCTTCTGCTGTTTTAGCAGGATTTCAGAGTTCAGCTTTTTCACTTGTTTTAAGCACAAATTTCAGTTTCTTTACCTCATTTCACAACAAAGTTCTTCCTCTTCACCTCTTTTCTGCTAATTTGAGCTGCTGCTCCACAGTGCACATTTTCCCTCTCATCATATCTTTGCTTGTGACCAGAACTCATTTGGCTCAGAGGGTAGGGCATCTGTCGTGAGACCCGGTGGCAGAGGTTCGAATCCTACCTGTGACAGCTGCTACACATGTTCACTGCTTGCATGCGCTCTGCTTTCTTGACACTCTCCAGTGTGTCATTACACATACAGCCATCTTCAGCAAGCACTTCTGCTTCTACACTTCTTTTCAACTCGGCTTTTTGCTTCTTTACCTCTTTTCAGCAGAAATTATTCCTCTTCACCTCTTTTCTGCTAATTAGAGCTCCTGCTCCACAGTGCACTTAGCCTCTTCTGCTGTTTTCATTAGAATTTTAAGCTTTTCCACCTTTTTTCAGTTACGTGAGAACCAGTTTGGCTCAGTGAGTAGCTGAAAAATATCAGCCTCTACTACTGTTTTAGCAGGATTTCAGAGTTCAGCTTTTTCACTTGTTTTAAGCACAAATTTCAGTTTCTTTACCTCATTTCACAACAAAGTTCTTCCTCTTCACCTCTTTTCTGCTAATTTGAGCTTCTGCTCCACAGTGCACATTTTCTCTCTCATCATATATTTGCTTGAGACCAGAACTCATTTGGCTCAGAGGGTAGGGCAGCTGCCGTGAGACCCGGGGGCAGAGTTTCGAATCCTACCTGTGACAGTTGCTAC
This sequence comes from Diplotaxodon limnothrissa, assembly GCF_057381915.1. Taxonomy (NCBI): domain Eukaryota; kingdom Metazoa; phylum Chordata; class Actinopteri; order Cichliformes; family Cichlidae; genus Diplotaxodon; species Diplotaxodon limnothrissa. The sequence goes on from NC_140612.1 coordinate 232,159, forward strand.
ACATGTTCCCTGCTTGCATGCGCTCTGCTTTCTTGACACTCTCCAGTGTGTCATTACACATACAGCCATCTTCAGCAAGCACTTCTACACCTCTTTTCAACTCATCTTTTTGCTTCTTTACCTCTTTTCAGCAGAACTTCTTCTGATTCACCTCTTTTCTGCTAAATGTTTAGCCTTTTCACCTCTTATTAGCACAATACTAAGCAGCTTCTGCTAATTTCACCAGAATTGTCAGTCTCTCCACCTCTTCTTTGTAAGAATCAGTTTGGTCCAGTAAGGTGAGACGCCGCCTATAGATCAGAAAGGCCAGGTTCGAATCTCGCTCAGGGCAATGTTTTTTGTTTTTTCAACTTTTTCTGCTTTTTTCAGCAGAAATCTTCAGCGTAAGGCATCCACACAGCATTTTCGCAGGAAATGCAATTTTTTCTAGTTCTTTATCCTTTATTATTCTAGTTGCTCCGTTTCTTTGCCGCTTAACTACTCCCTCAGTTTTCAGCCGATTTTTACCATTCAAACTCTAAACTGTTCTGCTATTTCTGCTTTCGACTGCTATATCTTTTGGTACTTATTACTATTATACTTTTTAAAATATTACACTTTTTTCCTTTAATTTGTCCCATTGAAATGAATGGGAAACTTCTACAATTCTGCTAAAACTTGCTTGTCTTTGAAACTTAACTACTTCCTCATACTTTCACCTAGAAACTCCATTCAAACTTTAAAACGTTCTCAGATGATTGGGCTATTCCTGTGTGATTCAGCTTTTTCATATCTGTTACCGTTTTCATGTAATGACTCTTTAAGTTTTCAGTTACAACTTTGTGATTTTTCAGAAAATACATGTGTTGCTATGGTTGCTATGCAATTAACTCCCACTGCACACTCGTCCGTTCTGAATTTTCTCTTCATGTCTGAACAACTCCTTGCTACTCGCTCAATTTCCACTCAACTTCCACAAATTATACATCAAAACGTAGGTATTTTTGCTGGCTTTAAGACAGTGTCACTATAATTATTGTGAGAGTTACGTTTTTTTCACAATTTGCCTCGAAGTGACACATGGTCTAAAAACTCCCCATTCAAAGTCTATGGGGAGGTTGTGAAACTCAGAGCTGAAATACTGAAACTGAAGGCATTTTCAAATCGTCATATCTCCTTAACGAAGCAAAGTTAAGACATGAGGCTTGTCCCTGTATATCTTCAGACACTCCTGACACTCACAATTCAAGAATTATTTTCTCACCTATTACCGTTCTGAGATGAGTTAGACTTGTTTGAGGGGTGGAAATCTGTCCTCCTCTCATTTTTCAAATTCCGAAAATGAAGCCGTTTCTTCTCTCGTCATATCTCCGCGACGGAGATACAAAGAGCTATGTAAATCGCAGTCAAAGTACACCAAAGTCCGCTGATTCACCCAGTGCAAGAATTATGCTTCTATCCCACCTAGTTTTTGAGTTACACGACGTTTTGTAACTCCAAAAAACGGCGTTTTTCGCGTCTCACCGCGATCTAATTCTGACTCCTCATCACCCTTTTTTTCAAAGCGCCCGCCCCCTTAGAGGTGGCGCGATTGGTAATGACACCGCTCTTCAGACCAGAGGTCGTGGGTTCGATTCCACCTTGGCCCACATGTTTTTTTTTTAACTACAAATTTATACACTATCACAGACATTTCATATTGATAATTTATTACAATTCTGCAAAGTTTAATGATTTTAGCAGCTTTTCTAATATGGACCTCAGATTCTGGTTAACAGTCTATGGCAGAAATACATACAAGTACACAGCCTGATGAAGCAGACAGAAGCAGTACCTCTGATTGGTTCCGCAGTTTCACCTCTTATCAGCACAAATCTCACCCTCTTCTGCTGTTTTCACCTCTTTTCTGCTAATTTGAGCTTCTGTTCCACAGTGCACTCAGCCTCTTCTGCTGTTTTCATTAGAATTTTAAGCTTTTCCACCTTTTTTCAGTTACGTGAGAACCAGTTTGGCTCAATGAGTAGCTGAAAAATATCAGCCTCTTCTGCTGTTTTAGCAGGATTTCAGAGTTCAGCTTTTTCACTTGTTTTAAGCACAAATTTCAGTTTCTTTACCTCATTTCACAACAAAGTTCTTCCTCTTCACCTCTTTTCTGCTAATTTGAGCTGCTGCTCCACAGTGCACATTTTCCCTCTCATCATATCTTTGCTTGTGACCAGAACTCATTTGGCTCAGAGGGTAGGGCATCTGTCGTGAGACCCGGTGGCAGAGGTTCGAATCCTACCTGTGACAGCTGCTACACATGTTCACTGCTTGCATGCGCTCTGCTTTCTTGACACTCTCCAGTGTGTCATTACACATACAGCCATCTTCAGCAAGCACTTCTGCTTCTACACTTCTTTTCAACTCGGCTTTTTGCTTCTTTACCTCTTTTCAGCAGAAATTATTCCTCTTCACCTCTTTTCTGCTAATTAGAGCTCCTGCTCCACAGTGCACTTAGCCTCTTCTGCTGTTTTCATTAGAATTTTAAGCTTTTCCACCTTTTTTCAGTTACGTGAGAACCAGTTTGGCTCAGTGAGTAGCTGAAAAATATCAGCCTCTACTACTGTTTTAGCAGGATTTCAGAGTTCAGCTTTTTCACTTGTTTTAAGCACAAATTTCAGTTTCTTTACCTCATTTCACAACAAAGTTCTTCCTCTTCACCTCTTTTCTGCTAATTTGAGCTTCTGCTCCACAGTGCACATTTTCTCTCTCATCATATATTTGCTTGAGACCAGAACTCATTTGGCTCAGAGGGTAGGGCAGCTGCCGTGAGACCCGGGGGCAGAGTTTCGAATCCTACCTGTGACAGTTGCTACACATGTTCCCTGCTTGCATGCGCTCTGCTTTCTTGACACTCTCCAGTGTGTCATTACACATACAGCCATCTTCAGCAAGCACTTCTACACCTCTTTTCAACTCATCTTTTTGCTTCTTTACCTCTTTTCAGCAGAACTTCTTCTGATTCACCTCTTTTCTGCTAAATGTTTAGCCTTTTCACCTCTTATTAGCACAATACTAAGCAGCTTCTGCTAATTTCACCAGAATTGTCAGTCTCTCCACCTCTTCTTTGTAAGAATCAGTTTGGTCCAGTAAGGTGAGACGCCGCCTATAGATCAGAAAGGCCAGGTTCGAATCTCGCTCAGGGCAATGTTTTTTGTTTTTTCAACTTTTTCTGCTTTTTTCAGCAGAAATCTTCAGCGTAAGGCATCCACACAGCATTTTCGCAGGAAATGCAATTTTTTCTAGTTGGGTGGATGCCGTAGGCATCCACACTATTGAGATCCTGTTTCTCTTTATTCTTTGGGTGGATGCCGTAGGCATCCACACTATTGAGATCCTGTTTCTCTTTATTCTTTATCCTTTATTATTCTAGTTGCTCCGTTTCTTTGCCGCTTAACTACTCCCTCAGTTTTCAGCCGATTTTTACCATTCAAACTCTAAACTGTTCTGCTATTTCTGCTTTCGACTGCTATATCTTTTGGTACTTATTACTATTATACTTTTTAAAATATTACACTTTTTTCCTTTAATTTGTCCCATTGAAATGAATGGGAAACTTCTACAATTCTGCTAAAACTTGCTTGTCTTTGAAACTTAACTACTTCCTCATACTTTCACCTAGAAACTCCATTCAAACTTTAAAACGTTCTCAGATGATTGGGCTATTCCTGTGTGATTCAGCTTTTTCATATCTGTTACCGTTTTCATGTAATGACTCTTTAAGTTTTCAGTTACAACTTTGTGATTTTTCAGAAAATACATGTGTTGCTATGGTTGCTATGCAATTAACTCCCACTGCACACTCGTCCGTTCTGAATTTTCTCTTCATGTCTGAACAACTCCTTGCTACTCGCTCAATTTCCACTCAACTTCCACAAATTATACATCAAAACGTAGGTATTTTTGCTGGCTTTAAGACAGTGTCACTATAATTATTGTGAGAGTTACGTTTTTTTCACAATTTGCCTCGAAGTGACACATGGTCTAAAAACTCCCCATTCAAAGTCTATGGGGAGGTTGTGAAACTCAGAGCTGAAATACTGAAACTGAAGGCATTTTCAAATCGTCATATCTCCTTAACGAAGCAAAGTTAAGACATGAGGCTTGTCCCTGTATATCTTCAGACACTCCTGACACTCACAATTCAAGAATTATTTTCTCACCTATTACCGTTCTGAGATGAGTTAGACTTGTTTGAGGGGTGGAAATCTGTCCTCCTCTCATTTTTCAAATTCCGAAAATGAAGCCGTTTCTTCTCTCGTCATATCTCCGCGACGGAGATACAAAGAGCTATGTAAATCGCAGTCAAAGTACACCAAAGTCCGCTGATTCACCCAGTGCAAGAATTATGCTTCTATCCCACCTAGTTTTTGAGTTACACGACGTTTTGTAACTCCAAAAAACGGCGTTTTTCGCGTCTCACCGCGATCTAATTCTGACTCCTCATCACCCTTTTTTTCAAAGCGCCCGCCCCCTTAGAGGTGGCGCGATTGGTAATGACACCGCTCTTCAGACCAGAGGTCGTGGGTTCGATTCCACCTTGGCCCACATGTTTTTTTTTTAACTACAAATTTATACACTATCACAGACCGGTAATTCATATTGATAATTTATTACAATTCTGCAAAGTTTAATGATTTTAGCAGCTTTTCTAATATGGACCTCAGATTCTGGTTAACAGTCTATGGCAGAAATACATACAAGTACACAGCCTGATGAAGCAGACAGAAGCAGTACCTCTGATTGGTTCCGCAGTTTCACCTCTTATCAGCACAAATCTCACCCTCTTCTGCTGTTTTCACCTCTTTTCTGCTAATTTGAGCTTCTGTTCCACAGTGCACTCAGCCTCTTCTGCTGTTTTCATTAGAATTTTAAGCTTTTCCACCTTTTTTCAGTTACGTGAGAACCAGTTTGGCTCAATGAGTAGCTGAAAAATATCAGCCTCTTCTGCTGTTTTAGCAGGATTTCAGAGTTCAGCTTTTTCACTTGTTTTAAGCACAAATTTCAGTTTCTTTACCTCATTTCACAACAAAGTTCTTCCTCTTCACCTCTTTTCTGCTAATTTGAGCTGCTGCTCCACAGTGCACATTTTCCCTCTCATCATATCTTTGCTTGTGACCAGAACTCATTTGGCTCAGAGGGTAGGGCATCTGTCGTGAGACCCGGTGGCAGAGGTTCGAATCCTACCTGTGACAGCTGCTACACATGTTCACTGCTTGCATGCGCTCTGCTTTCTTGACACTCTCCAGTGTGTCATTACACATACAGCCATCTTCAGCAAGCACTTCTGCTTCTACACTTCTTTTCAACTCGGCTTTTTGCTTCTTTACCTCTTTTCAGCAGAAATTATTCCTCTTCACCTCTTTTCTGCTAATTAGAGCTCCTGCTCCACAGTGCACTTAGCCTCTTCTGCTGTTTTCATTAGAATTTTAAGCTTTTCCACCTTTTTTCAGTTACGTGAGAACCAGTTTGGCTCAGTGAGTAGCTGAAAAATATCAGCCTCTACTACTGTTTTAGCAGGATTTCAGAGTTCAGCTTTTTCACTTGTTTTAAGCACAAATTTCAGTTTCTTTACCTCATTTCACAACAAAGTTCTTCCTCTTCACCTCTTTTCTGCTAATTTGAGCTTCTGCTCCACAGTGCACATTTTCTCTCTCATCATATATTTGCTTGAGACCAGAACTCATTTGGCTCAGAGGGTAGGGCAGCTGCCGTGAGACCCGGGGGCAGAGTTTCGAATCCTACCTGTGACAGTTGCTACACATGTTCCCTGCTTGCATGCGCTCTGCTTTCTTGACACTCTCCAGTGTGTCATTACACATACAGCCATCTTCAGCAAGCACTTCTACACCTCTTTTCAACTCATCTTTTTGCTTCTTTACCTCTTTTCAGCAGAACTTCTTCTGATTCACCTCTTTTCTGCTAAATGTTTAGCCTTTTCACCTCTTATTAGCACAATACTAAGCAGCTTCTGCTAATTTCACCAGAATTGTCAGTCTCTCCACCTCTTCTTTGTAAGAATCAGTTTGGTCCAGTAAGGTGAGACGCCGCCTATAGATCAGAAAGGCCAGGTTCGAATCTCGCTCAGGGCAATGTTTTTTGTTTTTTCAACTTTTTCTGCTTTTTTCAGCAGAAATCTTCAGCGTAAGGCATCCACACAGCATTTTCGCAGGAAATGCAATTTTTTCTAGTTATCCTTTATTATTCTAGTTGCTCCGTTTCTTTGCCGCTTAACTACTCCCTCAGTTTTCAGCCGATTTTTACCATTCAAACTCTAAACTGTTCTGCTATTTCTGCTTTCGACTGCTATATCTTTTGGTACTTATTACTATTATACTTTTTAAAATATTACACTTTTTTCCTTTAATTTGTCCCATTGAAATGAATGGGAAACTTCTACAATTCTGCTAAAACTTGCTTGTCTTTGAAACTTAACTACTTCCTCATACTTTCACCTAGAAACTCCATTCAAACTTTAAAACGTTCTCAGATGATTGGGCTATTCCTGTGTGATTCAGCTTTTTCATATCTGTTACCGTTTTCATGTAATGACTCTTTAAGTTTTCAGTTACAACTTTGTGATTTTTCAGAAAATACATGTGTTGCTATGGTTGCTATGCAATTAACTCCCACTGCACACTCGTCCGTTCTGAATTTTCTCTTCATGTCTGAACAACTCCTTGCTACTCGCTCAATTTCCACTCAACTTCCACAAATTATACATCAAAACGTAGGTATTTTTGCTGGCTTTAAGACAGTGTCACTATAATTATTGTGAGAGTTACGTTTTTTTCACAATTTGCCTCGAAGTGACACATGGTCTAAAAACTCCCCATTCAAAGTCTATGGGGAGGTTGTGAAACTCAGAGCTGAAATACTGAAACTGAAGGCATTTTCAAATCGTCATATCTCCTTAACGAAGCAAAGTTAAGACATGAGGCTTGTCCCTGTATATCTTCAGACACTCCTGACACTCACAATTCAAGAATTATTTTCTCACCTATTACCGTTCTGAGATGAGTTAGACTTGTTTGAGGGGTGGAAATCTGTCCTCCTCTCATTTTTCAAATTCCGAAAATGAAGCCGTTTCTTCTCTCGTCATATCTCCGCGACGGAGATACAAAGAGCTATGTAAATCGCAGTCAAAGTACACCAAAGTCCGCTGATTCACCCAGTGCAAGAATTATGCTTCTATCCCACCTAGTTTTTGAGTTACACGACGTTTTGTAACTCCAAAAAACGGCGTTTTTCGCGTCTCACCGCGATCTAATTCTGACTCCTCATCACCCTTTTTTTCAAAGCGCCCGCCCCCTTAGAGGTGGCGCGATTGGTAATGACACCGCTCTTCAGACCAGAGGTCGTGGGTTCGATTCCACCTTGGCCCACATGTTTTTTTTTTAACTACAAATTTATACACTATCACAGACCGGTAATTCATATTGATAATTTATTACAATTCTGCAAAGTTTAATGATTTTAGCAGCTTTTCTAATATGGACCTCAGATTCTGGTTAACAGTCTATGGCAGAAATACATACAAGTACACAGCCTGATGAAGCAGACAGAAGCAGTACCTCTGATTGGTTCCGCAGTTTCACCTCTTATCAGCACAAATCTCACCCTCTTCTGCTGTTTTCACCTCTTTTCTGCTAATTTGAGCTTCTGTTCCACAGTGCACTCAGCCTCTTCTGCTGTTTTCATTAGAATTTTAAGCTTTTCCACCTTTTTTCAGTTACGTGAGAACCAGTTTGGCTCAATGAGTAGCTGAAAAATATCAGCCTCTTCTGCTGTTTTAGCAGGATTTCAGAGTTCAGCTTTTTCACTTGTTTTAAGCACAAATTTCAGTTTCTTTACCTCATTTCACAACAAAGTTCTTCCTCTTCACCTCTTTTCTGCTAATTTGAGCTGCTGCTCCACAGTGCACATTTTCCCTCTCATCATATCTTTGCTTGTGACCAGAACTCATTTGGCTCAGAGGGTAGGGCATCTGTCGTGAGACCCGGTGGCAGAGGTTCGAATCCTACCTGTGACAGCTGCTACACATGTTCACTGCTTGCATGCGCTCTGCTTTCTTGACACTCTCCAGTGTGTCATTACACATACAGCCATCTTCAGCAAGCACTTCTGCTTCTACACTTCTTTTCAACTCGGCTTTTTGCTTCTTTACCTCTTTTCAGCAGAAATTATTCCTCTTCACCTCTTTTCTGCTAATTAGAGCTCCTGCTCCACAGTGCACTTAGCCTCTTCTGCTGTTTTCATTAGAATTTTAAGCTTTTCCACCTTTTTTCAGTTACGTGAGAACCAGTTTGGCTCAGTGAGTAGCTGAAAAATATCAGCCTCTACTACTGTTTTAGCAGGATTTCAGAGTTCAGCTTTTTCACTTGTTTTAAGCACAAATTTCAGTTTCTTTACCTCATTTCACAACAAAGTTCTTCCTCTTCACCTCTTTTCTGCTAATTTGAGCTTCTGCTCCACAGTGCACATTTTCTCTCTCATCATATATTTGCTTGAGACCAGAACTCATTTGGCTCAGAGGGTAGGGCAGCTGCCGTGAGACCCGGGGGCAGAGTTTCGAATCCTACCTGTGACAGTTGCTACACATGTTCCCTGCTTGCATGCGCTCTGCTTTCTTGACACTCTCCAGTGTGTCATTACACATACAGCCATCTTCAGCAAGCACTTCTACACCTCTTTTCAACTCATCTTTTTGCTTCTTTACCTCTTTTCAGCAGAACTTCTTCTGATTCACCTCTTTTCTGCTAAATGTTTAGCCTTTTCACCTCTTATTAGCACAATACTAAGCAGCTTCTGCTAATTTCACCAGAATTGTCAGTCTCTCCACCTCTTCTTTGTAAGAATCAGTTTGGTCCAGTAAGGTGAGACGCCGCCTATAGATCAGAAAGGCCAGGTTCGAATCTCGCTCAGGGCAATGTTTTTTGTTTTTTCAACTTTTTCTGCTTTTTTCAGCAGAAATCTTCAGCGTAAGGCATCCACACAGCATTTTCGCAGGAAATGCAATTTTTTCTAGTTGGGTGGATGCCGTAGGCATCCACACTATTGAGATCCTGTTTCTCTTTATTCTTTATCCTTTATTATTCTAGTTGCTCCGTTTCTTTGCCGCTTAACTACTCCCTCAGTTTTCAGCCGATTTTTACCATTCAAACTCTAAACTGTTCTGCTATTTCTGCTTTCGACTGCTATATCTTTTGGTACTTATTACTATTATACTTTTTAAAATATTACACTTTTTTCCTTTAATTTGTCCCATTGAAATGAATGGGAAACTTCTACAATTCTGCTAAAACTTGCTTGTCTTTGAAACTTAACTACTTCCTCATACTTTCACCTAGAAACTCCATTCAAACTTTAAAACGTTCTCAGATGATTGGGCTATTCCTGTGTGATTCAGCTTTTTCATATCTGTTACCGTTTTCATGTAATGACTCTTTAAGTTTTCAGTTACAACTTTGTGATTTTTCAGAAAATACATGTGTTGCTATGGTTGCTATGCAATTAACTCCCACTGCACACTCGTCCGTTCTGAATTTTCTCTTCATGTCTGAACAACTCCTTGCTACTCGCTCAATTTCCACTCAACTTCCACAAATTATACATCAAAACGTAGGTATTTTTGCTGGCTTTAAGACAGTGTCACTATAATTATTGTGAGAGTTACGTTTTTTTCACAATTTGCCTCGAAGTGACACATGGTCTAAAAACTCCCCATTCAAAGTCTATGGGGAGGTTGTGAAACTCAGAGCTGAAATACTGAAACTGAAGGCATTTTCAAATCGTCATATCTCCTTAACGAAGCAAAGTTAAGACATGAGGCTTGTCCCTGTATATCTTCAGACACTCCTGACACTCACAATTCAAGAATTATTTTCTCACCTATTACCGTTCTGAGATGAGTTAGACTTGTTTGAGGGGTGGAAATCTGTCCTCCTCTCATTTTTCAAATTCCGAAAATGAAGCCGTTTCTTCTCTCGTCATATCTCCGCGACGGAGATACAAAGAGCTATGTAAATCGCAGTCAAAGTACACCAAAGTCCGCTGATTCACCCAGTGCAAGAATTATGCTTCTATCCCACCTAGTTTTTGAGTTACACGACGTTTTGTAACTCCAAAAAACGGCGTTTTTCGCGTCTCACCGCGATCTAATTCTGACTCCTCATCACCCTTTTTTTCAAAGCGCCCGCCCCCTTAGAGGTGGCGCGATTGGTAATGACACCGCTCTTCAGACCAGAGGTCGTGGGTTCGATTCCACCTTGGCCCACATGTTTTTTTTTTAACTACAAATTTATACACTATCACAGACCGGTAATTCATATTGATAATTTATTACAATTCTGCAAAGTTTAATGATTTTAGCAGCTTTTCTAATATGGACCTCAGATTCTGGTTAACAGTCTATGGCAGAAATACATACAAGTACACAGCCTGATGAAGCAGACAGAAGCAGTACCTCTGATTGGTTCCGCAGTTTCACCTCTTATCAGCACAAATCTCACCCTCTTCTGCTGTTTTCACCTCTTTTCTGCTAATTTGAGCTTCTGTTCCACAGTGCACTCAGCCTCTTCTGCTGTTTTCATTAGAATTTTAAGCTTTTCCACCTTTTTTCAGTTACGTGAGAACCAGTTTGGCTCAATGAGTAGCTGAAAAATATCAGCCTCTTCTGCTGTTTTAGCAGGATTTCAGAGTTCAGCTTTTTCACTTGTTTTAAGCACAAATTTCAGTTTCTTTACCTCATTTCACAACAAAGTTCTTCCTCTTCACCTCTTTTCTGCTAATTTGAGCTGCTGCTCCACAGTGCACATTTTCCCTCTCATCATATCTTTGCTTGTGACCAGAACTCATTTGGCTCAGAGGGTAGGGCATCTGTCGTGAGACCCGGTGGCAGAGGTTCGAATCCTACCTGTGACAGCTGCTACACATGTTCACTGCTTGCATGCGCTCTGCTTTCTTGACACTCTCCAGTGTGTCATTACACATACAGCCATCTTCAGCAAGCACTTCTGCTTCTACACTTCTTTTCAACTCGGCTTTTTGCTTCTTTACCTCTTTTCAGCAGAAATTATTCCTCTTCACCTCTTTTCTGCTAATTAGAGCTCCTGCTCCACAGTGCACTTAGCCTCTTCTGCTGTTTTCATTAGAATTTTAAGCTTTTCCACCTTTTTTCAGTTACGTGAGAACCAGTTTGGCTCAGTGAGTAGCTGAAAAATATCAGCCTCTACTACTGTTTTAGCAGGATTTCAGAGTTCAGCTTTTTCACTTGTTTTAAGCACAAATTTCAGTTTCTTTACCTCATTTCACAACAAAGTTCTTCCTCTTCACCTCTTTTCTGCTAATTTGAGCTTCTGCTCCACAGTGCACATTTTCTCTCTCATCATATATTTGCTTGAGACCAGAACTCATTTGGCTCAGAGGGTAGGGCAGCTGCCGTGAGACCCGGGGGCAGAGTTTCGAATCCTACCTGTGACAGTTGCTACACATGTTCCCTGCTTGCATGCGCTCTGCTTTCTTGACACTCTCCAGTGTGTCATTACACATACAGCCATCTTCAGCAAGCACTTCTACACCTCTTTTCAACTCATCTTTTTGCTTCTTTACCTCTTTTCAGCAGAACTTCTTCTGATTCACCTCTTTTCTGCTAAATGTTTAGCCTTTTCACCTCTTATTAGCACAATACTAAGCAGCTTCTGCTAATTTCACCAGAATTGTCAGTCTCTCCACCTCTTCTTTGTAAGAATCAGTTTGGTCCAGTAAGGTGAGACGCCGCCTATAGATCAGAAAGGCCAGGTTCGAATCTCGCTCAGGGCAATGTTTTTTGTTTTTTCAACTTTTTCTGCTTTTTTCAGCAGAAATCTTCAGCGTAAGGCATCCACACAGCATTTTCGCAGGAAATGCAATTTTTTCTAGTTATCCTTTATTATTCTAGTTGCTCCGTTTCTTTGCCGCTTAACTACTCCCTCAGTTTTCAGCCGATTTTTACCATTCAAACTCTAAACTGTTCTGCTATTTCTGCTTTCGACTGCTATATCTTTTGGTACTTATTACTATTATACTTTTTAAAATATTACACTTTTTTCCTTTAATTTGTCCCATTGAAATGAATGGGAAACTTCTACAATTCTGCTAAAACTTGCTTGTCTTTGAAACTTAACTACTTCCTCATACTTTCACCTAGAAACTCCATTCAAACTTTAAAACGTTCTCAGATGATTGGGCTATTCCTGTGTGATTCAGCTTTTTCATATCTGTTACCGTTTTCATGTAATGACTCTTTAAGTTTTCAGTTACAACTTTGTGATTTTTCAGAAAATACATGTGTTGCTATGGTTGCTATGCAATTAACTCCCACTGCACACTCGTCCGTTCTGAATTTTCTCTTCATGTCTGAACAACTCCTTGCTACTCGCTCAATTTCCACTCAACTTCCACAAATTATACATCAAAACGTAGGTATTTTTGCTGGCTTTAAGACAGTGTCACTATAATTATTGTGAGAGTTACGTTTTTTTCACAATTTGCCTCGAAGTGACACATGGTCTAAAAACTCCCCATTCAAAGTCTATGGGGAGGTTGTGAAACTCAGAGCTGAAATACTGAAACTGAAGGCATTTTCAAATCGTCATATCTCCTTAACGAAGCAAAGTTAAGACATGAGGCTTGTCCCTGTATATCTTCAGACACTCCTGACACTCACAATTCAAGAATTATTTTCTCACCTATTACCGTTCTGAGATGAGTTAGACTTGTTTGAGGGGTGGAAATCTGTCCTCCTCTCATTTTTCAAATTCCGAAAATGAAGCCGTTTCTTCTCTCGTCATATCTCCGCGACGGAGATACAAAGAGCTATGTAAATCGCAGTCAAAGTACACCAAAGTCCGCTGATTCACCCAGTGCAAGAATTATGCTTCTATCCCACCTAGTTTTTGAGTTACACGACGTTTTGTAACTCCAAAAAACGGCGTTTTTCGCGTCTCACCGCGATCTAATTCTGACTCCTCATCACCCTTTTTTTCAAAGCGCCCGCCCCCTTAGAGGTGGCGCGATTGGTAATGACACCGCTCTTCAGACCAGAGGTCGTGGGTTCGATTCCACCTTGGCCCACATGTTTTTTTTTTAACTACAAATTTATACACTATCACAGACCGGTAATTCATATTGATAATTTATTACAATTCTGCAAAGTTTAATGATTTTAGCAGCTTTTCTAATATGGACCTCAGATTCTGGTTAACAGTCTATGGCAGAAATACATACAAGTACACAGCCTGATGAAGCAGACAGAAGCAGTACCTCTGATTGGTTCCGCAGTTTCACCTCTTATCAGCACAAATCTCACCCTCTTCTGCTGTTTTCACCTCTTTTCTGCTAATTTGAGCTTCTGTTCCACAGTGCACTCAGCCTCTTCTGCTGTTTTCATTAGAATTTTAAGCTTTTCCACCTTTTTTCAGTTACGTGAGAACCAGTTTGGCTCAATGAGTAGCTGAAAAATATCAGCCTCTTCTGCTGTTTTAGCAGGATTTCAGAGTTCAGCTTTTTCACTTGTTTTAAGCACAAATTTCAGTTTCTTTACCTCATTTCACAACAAAGTTCTTCCTCTTCACCTCTTTTCTGCTAATTTGAGCTGCTGCTCCACAGTGCACATTTTCCCTCTCATCATATCTTTGCTTGTGACCAGAACTCATTTGGCTCAGAGGGTAGGGCATCTGTCGTGAGACCCGGTGGCAGAGGTTCGAATCCTACCTGTGACAGCTGCTACACATGTTCACTGCTTGCATGCGCTCTGCTTTCTTGACACTCTCCAGTGTGTCATTACACATACAGCCATCTTCAGCAAGCACTTCTGCTTCTACACTTCTTTTCAACTCGGCTTTTTGCTTCTTTACCTCTTTTCAGCAGAAATTATTCCTCTTCACCTCTTTTCTGCTAATTAGAGCTCCTGCTCCACAGTGCACTTAGCCTCTTCTGCTGTTTTCATTAGAATTTTAAGCTTTTCCACCTTTTTTCAGTTACGTGAGAACCAGTTTGGCTCAGTGAGTAGCTGAAAAATATCAGCCTCTACTACTGTTTTAGCAGGATTTCAGAGTTCAGCTTTTTCACTTGTTTTAAGCACAAATTTCAGTTTCTTTACCTCATTTCACAACAAAGTTCTTCCTCTTCACCTCTTTTCTGCTAATTTGAGCTTCTGCTCCACAGTGCACATTTTCTCTCTCATCATATATTTGCTTGAGACCAGAACTCATTTGGCTCAGAGGGTAGGGCAGCTGCCGTGAGACCCGGGGGCAGAGTTTCGAATCCTACCTGTGACAGTTGCTACACATGTTCCCTGCTTGCATGCGCTCTGCTTTCTTGACACTCTCCAGTGTGTCATTACACATACAGCCATCTTCAGCAAGCACTTCTACACCTCTTTTCAACTCATCTTTTTGCTTCTTTACCTCTTTTCAGCAGAACTTCTTCTGATTCACCTCTTTTCTGCTAAATGTTTAGCCTTTTCACCTCTTATTAGCACAATACTAAGCAGCTTCTGCTAATTTCACCAGAATTGTCAGTCTCTCCACCTCTTCTTTGTAAGAATCAGTTTGGTCCAGTAAGGTGAGACGCCGCCTATAGATCAGAAAGGCCAGGTTCGAATCTCGCTCAGGGCAATGTTTTTTGTTTTTTCAACTTTTTCTGCTTTTTTCAGCAGAAATCTTCAGCGTAAGGCATCCACACAGCATTTTCGCAGGAAATGCAATTTTTTCTAGTTTCTAGTTGGGTGGATGCCGTAGGCATCCACACTATTGAGATCCTGTTTCTCTTTATTCTTTATCCTTTATTATTCTAGTTGCTCCGTTTCTTTGCCGCTTAACTACTCCCTCAGTTTTCAGCCGATTTTTACCATTCAAACTCTAAACTGTTCTGCTATTTCTGCTTTCGACTGCTATATCTTTTGGTACTTATTACTATTATACTTTTTAAAATATTACACTTTTTTCCTTTAATTTGTCCCATTGAAATGAATGGGAAACTTCTACAATTCTGCTAAAACTTGCTTGTCTTTGAAACTTAACTACTTCCTCATACTTTCACCTAGAAACTCCATTCAAACTTTAAAACGTTCTCAGATGATTGGGCTATTCCTGTGTGATTCAGCTTTTTCATATCTGTTACCGTTTTCATGTAATGACTCTTTAAGTTTTCAGTTACAACTTTGTGATTTTTCAGAAAATACATGTGTTGCTATGGTTGCTATGCAATTAACTCCCACTGCACACTCGTCCGTTCTGAATTTTCTCTTCATGTCTGAACAACTCCTTGCTACTCGCTCAATTTCCACTCAACTTCCACAAATTATACATCAAAACGTAGGTATTTTTGCTGGCTTTAAGACAGTGTCACTATAATTATTGTGAGAGTTACGTTTTTTTCACAATTTGCCTCGAAGTGACACATGGTCTAAAAACTCCCCATTCAAAGTCTATGGGGAGGTTGTGAAACTCAGAGCTGAAATACTGAAACTGAAGGCATTTTCAAATCGTCATATCTCCTTAACGAAGCAAAGTTAAGACATGAGGCTTGTCCCTGTATATCTTCAGACACTCCTGACACTCACAATTCAAGAATTATTTTCTCACCTATTACCGTTCTGAGATGAGTTAGACTTGTTTGAGGGGTGGAAATCTGTCCTCCTCTCATTTTTCAAATTCCGAAAATGAAGCCGTTTCTTCTCTCGTCATATCTCCGCGACGGAGATACAAAGAGCTATGTAAATCGCAGTCAAAGTACACCAAAGTCCGCTGATTCACCCAGTGCAAGAATTATGCTTCTATCCCACCTAGTTTTTGAGTTACACGACGTTTTGTAACTCCAAAAAACGGCGTTTTTCGCGTCTCACCGCGATCTAATTCTGACTCCTCATCACCCTTTTTTTCAAAGCGCCCGCCCCCTTAGAGGTGGCGCGATTGGTAATGACACCGCTCTTCAGACCAGAGGTCGTGGGTTCGATTCCACCTTGGCCCACATGTTTTTTTTTTAACTACAAATTTATACACTATCACAGACCGGTAATTCATATTGATAATTTATTACAATTCTGCAAAGTTTAATGATTTTAGCAGCTTTTCTAATATGGACCTCAGATTCTGGTTAACAGTCTATGGCAGAAATACATACAAGTACACAGCCTGATGAAGCAGACAGAAGCAGTACCTCTGATTGGTTCCGCAGTTTCACCTCTTATCAGCACAAATCTCACCCTCTTCTGCTGTTTTCACCTCTTTTCTGCTAATTTGAGCTTCTGTTCCACAGTGCACTCAGCCTCTTCTGCTGTTTTCATTAGAATTTTAAGCTTTTCCACCTTTTTTCAGTTACGTGAGAACCAGTTTGGCTCAATGAGTAGCTGAAAAATATCAGCCTCTTCTGCTGTTTTAGCAGGATTTCAGAGTTCAGCTTTTTCACTTGTTTTAAGCACAAATTTCAGTTTCTTTACCTCATTTCACAACAAAGTTCTTCCTCTTCACCTCTTTTCTGCTAATTTGAGCTGCTGCTCCACAGTGCACATTTTCCCTCTCATCATATCTTTGCTTGTGACCAGAACTCATTTGGCTCAGAGGGTAGGGCATCTGTCGTGAGACCCGGTGGCAGAGGTTCGAATCCTACCTGTGACAGCTGCTACACATGTTCACTGCTTGCATGCGCTCTGCTTTCTTGACACTCTCCAGTGTGTCATTACACATACAGCCATCTTCAGCAAGCACTTCTGCTTCTACACTTCTTTTCAACTCGGCTTTTTGCTTCTTTACCTCTTTTCAGCAGAAATTATTCCTCTTCACCTCTTTTCTGCTAATTAGAGCTCCTGCTCCACAGTGCACTTAGCCTCTTCTGCTGTTTTCATTAGAATTTTAAGCTTTTCCACCTTTTTTCAGTTACGTGAGAACCAGTTTGGCTCAGTGAGTAGCTGAAAAATATCAGCCTCTACTACTGTTTTAGCAGGATTTCAGAGTTCAGCTTTTTCACTTGTTTTAAGCACAAATTTCAGTTTCTTTACCTCATTTCACAACAAAGTTCTTCCTCTTCACCTCTTTTCACAACAAAGTTCTTCCTCTTCACCTCTTTTCTGCTAATTTGAGCTTCTGCTCCACAGTGCACATTTTCTCTCTCATCATATATTTGCTTGAGACCAGAACTCATTTGGCTCAGAGGGTAGGGCAGCTGCCGTGAGACCCGGGGGCAGAGTTTCGAATCCTACCTGTGACAGTTGCTACACATGTTCCCTGCTTGCATGCGCTCTGCTTTCTTGACACTCTCCAGTGTGTCATTACACATACAGCCATCTTCAGCAAGCACTTCTACACCTCTTTTCAACTCATCTTTTTGCTTCTTTACCTCTTTTCAGCAGAACTTCTTCTGATTCACCTCTTTTCTGCTAAATGTTTAGCCTTTTCACCTCTTATTAGCACAATACTAAGCAGCTTCTGCTAATTTCACCAGAATTGTCAGTCTCTCCACCTCTTCTTTGTAAGAATCAGTTTGGTCCAGTAAGGTGAGACGCCGCCTATAGATCAGAAAGGCCAGGTTCGAATCTCGCTCAGGGCAATGTTTTTTGTTTTTTCAACTTTTTCTGCTTTTTTCAGCAGAAATCTTCAGCGTAAGGCATCCACACAGCATTTTCGCAGGAAATGCAATTTTTTCTAGTTGGGTGGATGCCGTAGGCATCCACACTATTGAGATCCTGTTTCTCTTTATTCTTTATCCTTTATTATTCTAGTTGCTCCGTTTCTTTGCCGCTTAACTACTCCCTCAGTTTTCAGCCGATTTTTACCATTCAAACTCTAAACTGTTCTGCTATTTCTGCTTTCGACTGCTATATCTTTTGGTACTTATTACTATTATACTTTTTAAAATATTACACTTTTTTCCTTTAATTTGTCCCATTGAAATGAATGGGAAACTTCTACAATTCTGCTAAAACTTGCTTGTCTTTGAAACTTAACTACTTCCTCATACTTTCACCTAGAAACTCCATTCAAACTTTAAAACGTTCTCAGATGATTGGGCTATTCCTGTGTGATTCAGCTTTTTCATATCTGTTACCGTTTTCATGTAATGACTCTTTAAGTTTTCAGTTACAACTTTGTGATTTTTCAGAAAATACATGTGTTGCTATGGTTGCTATGCAATTAACTCCCACTGCACACTCGTCCGTTCTGAATTTTCTCTTCATGTCTGAACAACTCCTTGCTACTCGCTCAATTTCCACTCAACTTCCACAAATTATACATCAAAACGTAGGTATTTTTGCTGGCTTTAAGACAGTGTCACTATAATTATTGTGAGAGTTACGTTTTTTTCACAATTTGCCTCGAAGTGACACATGGTCTAAAAACTCCCCATTCAAAGTCTATGGGGAGGTTGTGAAACTCAGAGCTGAAATACTGAAACTGAAGGCATTTTCAAATCGTCATATCTCCTTAACGAAGCAAAGTTAAGACATGAGGCTTGTCCCTGTATATCTTCAGACACTCCTGACACTCACAATTCAAGAATTATTTTCTCACCTATTACCGTTCTGAGATGAGTTAGACTTGTTTGAGGGGTGGAAATCTGTCCTCCTCTCATTTTTCAAATTCCGAAAATGAAGCCGTTTCTTCTCTCGTCATATCTCCGCGACGGAGATACAAAGAGCTATGTAAATCGCAGTCAAAGTACACCAAAGTCCGCTGATTCACCCAGTGCAAGAATTATGCTTCTATCCCACCTAGTTTTTGAGTTACACGACGTTTTGTAACTCCAAAAAACGGCGTTTTTCGCGTCTCACCGCGATCTAATTCTGACTCCTCATCACCCTTTTTTTCAAAGCGCCCGCCCCCTTAGAGGTGGCGCGATTGGTAATGACACCGCTCTTCAGACCAGAGGTCGTGGGTTCGATTCCACCTTGGCCCACATGTTTTTTTTTTAACTACAAATTTATACACTATCACAGACCGGTAATTCATATTGATAATTTATTACAATTCTGCAAAGTTTAATGATTTTAGCAGCTTTTCTAATATGGACCTCAGATTCTGGTTAACAGTCTATGGCAGAAATACATACAAGTACACAGCCTGATGAAGCAGACAGAAGCAGTACCTCTGATTGGTTCCGCAGTTTCACCTCTTATCAGCACAAATCTCACCCTCTTCTGCTGTTTTCACCTCTTTTCTGCTAATTTGAGCTTCTGTTCCACAGTGCACTCAGCCTCTTCTGCTGTTTTCATTAGAATTTTAAGCTTTTCCACCTTTTTTCAGTTACGTGAGAACCAGTTTGGCTCAATGAGTAGCTGAAAAATATCAGCCTCTTCTGCTGTTTTAGCAGGATTTCAGAGTTCAGCTTTTTCACTTGTTTTAAGCACAAATTTCAGTTTCTTTACCTCATTTCACAACAAAGTTCTTCCTCTTCACCTCTTTTCTGCTAATTTGAGCTGCTGCTCCACAGTGCACATTTTCCCTCTCATCATATCTTTGCTTGTGACCAGAACTCATTTGGCTCAGAGGGTAGGGCATCTGTCGTGAGACCCGGTGGCAGAGGTTCGAATCCTACCTGTGACAGCTGCTACACATGTTCACTGCTTGCATGCGCTCTGCTTTCTTGACACTCTCCAGTGTGTCATTACACATACAGCCATCTTCAGCAAGCACTTCTGCTTCTACACTTCTTTTCAACTCGGCTTTTTGCTTCTTTACCTCTTTTCAGCAGAAATTATTCCTCTTCACCTCTTTTCTGCTAATTAGAGCTCCTGCTCCACAGTGCACTTAGCCTCTTCTGCTGTTTTCATTAGAATTTTAAGCTTTTCCACCTTTTTTCAGTTACGTGAGAACCAGTTTGGCTCAGTGAGTAGCTGAAAAATATCAGCCTCTACTACTGTTTTAGCAGGATTTCAGAGTTCAGCTTTTTCACTTGTTTTAAGCACAAATTTCAGTTTCTTTACCTCATTTCACAACAAAGTTCTTCCTCTTCACCTCTTTTCTGCTAATTTGAGCTTCTGCTCCACAGTGCACATTTTCTCTCTCATCATATATTTGCTTGAGACCAGAACTCATTTGGCTCAGAGGGTAGGGCAGCTGCCGTGAGACCCGGGGGCAGAGTTTCGAATCCTACCTGTGACAGTTGCTACACATGTTCCCTGCTTGCATGCGCTCTGCTTTCTTGACACTCTCCAGTGTGTCATTACACATACAGCCATCTTCAGCAAGCACTTCTACACCTCTTTTCAACTCATCTTTTTGCTTCTTTACCTCTTTTCAGCAGAACTTCTTCTGATTCACCTCTTTTCTGCTAAATGTTTAGCCTTTTCACCTCTTATTAGCACAATACTAAGCAGCTTCTGCTAATTTCACCAGAATTGTCAGTCTCTCCACCTCTTCTTTGTAAGAATCAGTTTGGTCCAGTAAGGTGAGACGCCGCCTATAGATCAGAAAGGCCAGGTTCGAATCTCGCTCAGGGCAATGTTTTTTGTTTTTTCAACTTTTTCTGCTTTTTTCAGCAGAAATCTTCAGCGTAAGGCATCCACACAGCATTTTCGCAGGAAATGCAATTTTTTCTAGTTGGGTGGATGCCGTAGGCATCCACACTATTGAGATCCTGTTTCTCTTTATTCTTTATCCTTTATTATTCTAGTTGCTCCGTTTCTTTGCCGCTTAACTACTCCCTCAGTTTTCAGCCGATTTTTACCATTCAAACTCTAAACTGTTCTGCTATTTCTGCTTTCGACTGCTATATCTTTTGGTACTTATTACTATTATACTTTTTAAAATATTACACTTTTTTCCTTTAATTTGTCCCATTGAAATGAATGGGAAACTTCTACAATTCTGCTAAAACTTGCTTGTCTTTGAAACTTAACTACTTCCTCATACTTTCACCTAGAAACTCCATTCAAACTTTAAAACGTTCTCAGATGATTGGGCTATTCCTGTGTGATTCAGCTTTTTCATATCTGTTACCGTTTTCATGTAATGACTCTTTAAGTTTTCAGTTACAACTTTGTGATTTTTCAGAAAATACATGTGTTGCTATGGTTGCTATGCAATTAACTCCCACTGCACACTCGTCCGTTCTGAATTTTCTCTTCATGTCTGAACAACTCCTTGCTACTCGCTCAATTTCCACTCAACTTCCACAAATTATACATCAAAACGTAGGTATTTTTGCTGGCTTTAAGACAGTGTCACTATAATTATTGTGAGAGTTACGTTTTTTTCACAATTTGCCTCGAAGTGACACATGGTCTAAAAACTCCCCATTCAAAGTCTATGGGGAGGTTGTGAAACTCAGAGCTGAAATACTGAAACTGAAGGCATTTTCAAATCGTCATATCTCCTTAACGAAGCAAAGTTAAGACATGAGGCTTGTCCCTGTATATCTTCAGACACTCCTGACACTCACAATTCAAGAATTATTTTCTCACCTATTACCGTTCTGAGATGAGTTAGACTTGTTTGAGGGGTGGAAATCTGTCCTCCTCTCCTTTTTCAAATTCCGAAAATGAAGCCGTTTCTTCTCTCGTCATATCTCCGCGACGGAGATACAAAGAGCTATGTAAATCGCAGTCAAAGTACACCAAAGTCCGCTGATTCACCCAGTGCAAGAATTATGCTTCTATCCCACCTAGTTTTTGAGTTACACGACGTTTTGTAACTCCAAAAAACGGCGTTTTTCGCGTCTCACCGCGATCTAATTCTGACTCCTCATCACCCTTTTTTTCAAAGCGCCCGCCCCCTTAGAGGTGGCGCGATTGGTAATGACACCGCTCTTCAGACCAGAGGTCGTGGGTTCGATTCCACCTTGGCCCACATGTTTTTTTTTTAACTACAAATTTATACACTATCACAGACCGGTAATTCATATTGATAATTTATTACAATTCTGCAAAGTTTAATGATTTTAGCAGCTTTTCTAATATGGACCTCAGATTCTGGTTAACAGTCTATGGCAGAAATACATACAAGTACACAGCCTGATGAAGCAGACAGAAGCAGTACCTCTGATTGGTTCCGCAGTTTCACCTCTTATCAGCACAAATCTCACCCTCTTCTGCTGTTTTCACCTCTTTTCTGCTAATTTGAGCTTCTGTTCCACAGTGCACTCAGCCTCTTCTGCTGTTTTCATTAGAATTTTAAGCTTTTCCACCTTTTTTCAGTTACGTGAGAACCAGTTTGGCTCAATGAGTAGCTGAAAAATATCAGCCTCTTCTGCTGTTTTAGCAGGATTTCAGAGTTCAGCTTTTTCACTTGTTTTAAGCACAAATTTCAGTTTCTTTACCTCATTTCACAACAAAGTTCTTCCTCTTCACCTCTTTTCTGCTAATTTGAGCTGCTGCTCCACAGTGCACATTTTCCCTCTCATCATATCTTTGCTTGTGACCAGAACTCATTTGGCTCAGAGGGTAGGGCATCTGTCGTGAGACCCGGTGGCAGAGGTTCGAATCCTACCTGTGACAGCTGCTACACATGTTCACTGCTTGCATGCGCTCTGCTTTCTTGACACTCTCCAGTGTGTCATTACACATACAGCCATCTTCAGCAAGCACTTCTGCTTCTACACTTCTTTTCAACTCGGCTTTTTGCTTCTTTACCTCTTTTCAGCAGAAATTATTCCTCTTCACCTCTTTTCTGCTAATTAGAGCTCCTGCTCCACAGTGCACTTAGCCTCTTCTGCTGTTTTCATTAGAATTTTAAGCTTTTCCACCTTTTTTCAGTTACGTGAGAACCAGTTTGGCTCAGTGAGTAGCTGAAAAATATCAGCCTCTACTACTGTTTTAGCAGGATTTCAGAGTTCAGCTTTTTCACTTGTTTTAAGCACAAATTTCAGTTTCTTTACCTCATTTCACAACAAAGTTCTTCCTCTTCACCTCTTTTCTGCTAATTTGAGCTTCTGCTCCACAGTGCACATTTTCTCTCTCATCATATATTTGCTTGAGACCAGAACTCATTTGGCTCAGAGGGTAGGGCAGCTGCCGTGAGACCCGGGGGCAGAGTTTCGAATCCTACCTGTGACAGTTGCTACACATGTTCCCTGCTTGCATGCGCTCTGCTTTCTTGACACTCTCCAGTGTGTCATTACACATACAGCCATCTTCAGCAAGCACTTCTACACCTCTTTTCAACTCATCTTTTTGCTTCTTTACCTCTTTTCAGCAGAACTTCTTCTGATTCACCTCTTTTCTGCTAAATGTTTAGCCTTTTCACCTCTTATTAGCACAATACTAAGCAGCTTCTGCTAATTTCACCAGAATTGTCAGTCTCTCCACCTCTTCTTTGTAAGAATCAGTTTGGTCCAGTAAGGTGAGACGCCGCCTATAGATCAGAAAGGCCAGGTTCGAATCTCGCTCAGGGCAATGTTTTTTGTTTTTTCAACTTTTTCTGCTTTTTTCAGCAGAAATCTTCAGCGTAAGGCATCCACACAGCATTTTCGCAGGAAATGCAATTTTTTCTAGTTATTCTAGTTGCTCCGTTTCTTTGCCGCTTAACTACTCCCTCAGTTTTCAGCCGATTTTTACCATTCAAACTCTAAACTGTTCTGCTATTTCTGCTTTCGACTGCTATATCTTTTGGTACTTATTACTATTATACTTTTTAAAATATTACACTTTTTTCCTTTAATTTGTCCCATTGAAATGAATGGGAAACTTCTACAATTCTGCTAAAACTTGCTTGTCTTTGAAACTTAACTACTTCCTCATACTTTCACCTAGAAACTCCATTCAAACTTTAAAACGTTCTCAGATGATTGGGCTATTCCTGTGTGATTCAGCTTTTTCATATCTGTTACCGTTTTCATGTAATGACTCTTTAAGTTTTCAGTTACAACTTTGTGATTTTTCAGAAAATACATGTGTTGCTATGGTTGCTATGCAATTAACTCCCACTGCACACTCGTCCGTTCTGAATTTTCTCTTCATGTCTGAACAACTCCTTGCTACTCGCTCAATTTCCACTCAACTTCCACAAATTATACATCAAAACGTAGGTATTTTTGCTGGCTTTAAGACAGTGTCACTATAATTATTGTGAGAGTTACGTTTTTTTCACAATTTGCCTCGAAGTGACACATGGTCTAAAAACTCCCCATTCAAAGTCTATGGGGAGGTTGTGAAACTCAGAGCTGAAATACTGAAACTGAAGGCATTTTCAAATCGTCATATCTCCTTAACGAAGCAAAGTTAAGACATGAGGCTTGTCCCTGTATATCTTCAGACACTCCTGACACTCACAATTCAAGAATTATTTTCTCACCTATTACCGTTCTGAGATGAGTTAGACTTGTTTGAGGGGTGGAAATCTGTCCTCCTCTCATTTTTCAAATTCCGAAAATGAAGCCGTTTCTTCTCTCGTCATATCTCCGCGACGGAGATACAAAGAGCTATGTAAATCGCAGTCAAAGTACACCAAAGTCCGCTGATTCACCCAGTGCAAGAATTATGCTTCTATCCCACCTAGTTTTTGAGTTACACGACGTTTTGTAACTCCAAAAAACGGCGTTTTTCGCGTCTCACCGCGATCTAATTCTGACTCCTCATCACCCTTTTTTTCAAAGCGCCCGCCCCCTTAGAGGTGGCGCGATTGGTAATGACACCGCTCTTCAGACCAGAGGTCGTGGGTTCGATTCCACCTTGGCCCACATGTTTTTTTTTTAACTACAAATTTATACACTATCACAGACCGGTAATTCATATTGATAATTTATTACAATTCTGCAAAGTTTAATGATTTTAGCAGCTTTTCTAATATGGACCTCAGATTCTGGTTAACAGTCTATGGCAGAAATACATACAAGTACACAGCCTGATGAAGCAGACAGAAGCAGTACCTCTGATTGGTTCCGCAGTTTCACCTCTTATCAGCACAAATCTCACCCTCTTCTGCTGTTTTCACCTCTTTTCTGCTAATTTGAGCTTCTGTTCCACAGTGCACTCAGCCTCTTCTGCTGTTTTCATTAGAATTTTAAGCTTTTCCACCTTTTTTCAGTTACGTGAGAACCAGTTTGGCTCAATGAGTAGCTGAAAAATATCAGCCTCTTCTGCTGTTTTAGCAGGATTTCAGAGTTCAGCTTTTTCACTTGTTTTAAGCACAAATTTCAGTTTCTTTACCTCATTTCACAACAAAGTTCTTCCTCTTCACCTCTTTTCTGCTAATTTGAGCTGCTGCTCCACAGTGCACATTTTCCCTCTCATCATATCTTTGCTTGTGACCAGAACTCATTTGGCTCAGAGGGTAGGGCATCTGTCGTGAGACCCGGTGGCAGAGGTTCGAATCCTACCTGTGACAGCTGCTACACATGTTCACTGCTTGCATGCGCTCTGCTTTCTTGACACTCTCCAGTGTGTCATTACACATACAGCCATCTTCAGCAAGCACTTCTGCTTCTACACTTCTTTTCAACTCGGCTTTTTGCTTCTTTACCTCTTTTCAGCAGAAATTATTCCTCTTCACCTCTTTTCTGCTAATTAGAGCTCCTGCTCCACAGTGCACTTAGCCTCTTCTGCTGTTTTCATTAGAATTTTAAGCTTTTCCACCTTTTTTCAGTTACGTGAGAACCAGTTTGGCTCAGTGAGTAGCTGAAAAATATCAGCCTCTACTACTGTTTTAGCAGGATTTCAGAGTTCAGCTTTTTCACTTGTTTTAAGCACAAATTTCAGTTTCTTTACCTCATTTCACAACAAAGTTCTTCCTCTTCACCTCTTTTCTGCTAATTTGAGCTTCTGCTCCACAGTGCACATTTTCTCTCTCATCATATATTTGCTTGAGACCAGAACTCATTTGGCTCAGAGGGTAGGGCAGCTGCCGTGAGACCCGGGGGCAGAGTTTCGAATCCTACCTGTGACAGTTGCTACACATGTTCCCTGCTTGCATGCGCTCTGCTTTCTTGACACTCTCCAGTGTGTCATTACACATACAGCCATCTTCAGCAAGCACTTCTACACCTCTTTTCAACTCATCTTTTTGCTTCTTTACCTCTTTTCAGCAGAACTTCTTCTGATTCACCTCTTTTCTGCTAAATGTTTAGCCTTTTCACCTCTTATTAGCACAATACTAAGCAGCTTCTGCTAATTTCACCAGAATTGTCAGTCTCTCCACCTCTTCTTTGTAAGAATCAGTTTGGTCCAGTAAGGTGAGACGCCGCCTATAGATCAGAAAGGCCAGGTTCGAATCTCGCTCAGGGCAATGTTTTTTGTTTTTTCAACTTTTTCTGCTTTTTTCAGCAGAAATCTTCAGCGTAAGGCATCCACACAGCATTTTCGCAGGAAATGCAATTTTTTCTAGTTTCTAGTTGGGTGGATGCCGTAGGCATCCACACTATTGAGATCCTGTTTCTCTTTATTCTTTATCCTTTATTATTCTAGTTGCTCCGTTTCTTTGCCGCTTAACTACTCCCTCAGTTTTCAGCCGATTTTTACCATTCAAACTCTAAACTGTTCTGCTATTTCTGCTTTCGACTGCTATATCTTTTGGTACTTATTACTATTATACTTTTTAAAATATTACACTTTTTTCCTTTAATTTGTCCCATTGAAATGAATGGGAAACTTCTACAATTCTGCTAAAACTTGCTTGTCTTTGAAACTTAACTACTTCCTCATACTTTCACCTAGAAACTCCATTCAAACTTTAAAACGTTCTCAGATGATTGGGCTATTCCTGTGTGATTCAGCTTTTTCATATCTGTTACCGTTTTCATGTAATGACTCTTTAAGTTTTCAGTTACAACTTTGTGATTTTTCAGAAAATACATGTGTTGCTATGGTTGCTATGCAATTAACTCCCACTGCACACTCGTCCGTTCTGAATTTTCTCTTCATGTCTGAACAACTCCTTGCTACTCGCTCAATTTCCACTCAACTTCCACAAATTATACATCAAAACGTAGGTATTTTTGCTGGCTTTAAGACAGTGTCACTATAATTATTGTGAGAGTTACGTTTTTTTCACAATTTGCCTCGAAGTGACACATGGTCTAAAAACTCCCCATTCAAAGTCTATGGGGAGGTTGTGAAACTCAGAGCTGAAATACTGAAACTGAAGGCATTTTCAAATCGTCATATCTCCTTAACGAAGCAAAGTTAAGACATGAGGCTTGTCCCTGTATATCTTCAGACACTCCTGACACTCACAATTCAAGAATTATTTTCTCACCTATTACCGTTCTGAGATGAGTTAGACTTGTTTGAGGGGTGGAAATCTGTCCTCCTCTCATTTTTCAAATTCCGAAAATGAAGCCGTTTCTTCTCTCGTCATATCTCCGCGACGGAGATACAAAGAGCTATGTAAATCGCAGTCAAAGTACACCAAAGTCCGCTGATTCACCCAGTGCAAGAATTATGCTTCTATCCCACCTAGTTTTTGAGTTACACGACGTTTTGTAACTCCAAAAAACGGCGTTTTTCGCGTCTCACCGCGATCTAATTCTGACTCCTCATCACCCTTTTTTTCAAAGCGCCCGCCCCCTTAGAGGTGGCGCGATTGGTAATGACACCGCTCTTCAGACCAGAGGTCGTGGGTTCGATTCCACCTTGGCCCACATGTTTTTTTTTTAACTACAAATTTATACACTATCACAGACCGGTAATTCATATTGATAATTTATTACAATTCTGCAAAGTTTAATGATTTTAGCAGCTTTTCTAATATGGACCTCAGATTCTGGTTAACAGTCTATGGCAGAAATACATACAAGTACACAGCCTGATGAAGCAGACAGAAGCAGTACCTCTGATTGGTTCCGCAGTTTCACCTCTTATCAGCACAAATCTCACCCTCTTCTGCTGTTTTCACCTCTTTTCTGCTAATTTGAGCTTCTGTTCCACAGTGCACTCAGCCTCTTCTGCTGTTTTCATTAGAATTTTAAGCTTTTCCACCTTTTTTCAGTTACGTGAGAACCAGTTTGGCTCAATGAGTAGCTGAAAAATATCAGCCTCTTCTGCTGTTTTAGCAGGATTTCAGAGTTCAGCTTTTTCACTTGTTTTAAGCACAAATTTCAGTTTCTTTACCTCATTTCACAACAAAGTTCTTCCTCTTCACCTCTTTTCTGCTAATTTGAGCTGCTGCTCCACAGTGCACATTTTCCCTCTCATCATATCTTTGCTTGTGACCAGAACTCATTTGGCTCAGAGGGTAGGGCATCTGTCGTGAGACCCGGTGGCAGAGGTTCGAATCCTACCTGTGACAGCTGCTACACATGTTCACTGCTTGCATGCGCTCTGCTTTCTTGACACTCTCCAGTGTGTCATTACACATACAGCCATCTTCAGCAAGCACTTCTGCTTCTACACTTCTTTTCAACTCGGCTTTTTGCTTCTTTACCTCTTTTCAGCAGAAATTATTCCTCTTCACCTCTTTTCTGCTAATTAGAGCTCCTGCTCCACAGTGCACTTAGCCTCTTCTGCTGTTTTCATTAGAATTTTAAGCTTTTCCACCTTTTTTCAGTTACGTGAGAACCAGTTTGGCTCAGTGAGTAGCTGAAAAATATCAGCCTCTACTACTGTTTTAGCAGGATTTCAGAGTTCAGCTTTTTCACTTGTTTTAAGCACAAATTTCAGTTTCTTTACCTCATTTCACAACAAAGTTCTTCCTCTTCACCTCTTTTCTGCTAATTTGAGCTTCTGCTCCACAGTGCACATTTTCTCTCTCATCATATATTTGCTTGAGACCAGAACTCATTTGGCTCAGAGGGTAGGGCAGCTGCCGTGAGACCCGGGGGCAGAGTTTCGAATCCTACCTGTGACAGTTGCTACACATGTTCCCTGCTTGCATGCGCTCTGCTTTCTTGACACTCTCCAGTGTGTCATTACACATACAGCCATCTTCAGCAAGCACTTCTACACCTCTTTTCAACTCATCTTTTTGCTTCTTTACCTCTTTTCAGCAGAACTTCTTCTGATTCACCTCTTTTCTGCTAAATGTTTAGCCTTTTCACCTCTTATTAGCACAATACTAAGCAGCTTCTGCTAATTTCACCAGAATTGTCAGTCTCTCCACCTCTTCTTTGTAAGAATCAGTTTGGTCCAGTAAGGTGAGACGCCGCCTATAGATCAGAAAGGCCAGGTTCGAATCTCGCTCAGGGCAATGTTTTTTGTTTTTTCAACTTTTTCTGCTTTTTTCAGCAGAAATCTTCAGCGTAAGGCATCCACACAGCATTTTCGCAGGAAATGCAATTTTTTCTAGTTGGGTGGATGCCGTAGGCATCCACACTATTGAGATCCTGTTTCTCTTTATTCTTTATCCTTTATTGTGTGGATGCTTTAAGCATCCACACTATTGAGTTCCTTCTTGATGTTTCCGTACGCTTTTCGCCGTGGATCTACTTCCACAATTTTTGTGCTATTTTCACCGTTCAAATTTTAAACTATTCTGCTATTTCTGCTAATGACGGCTATGTCTTTTGGTATTTTTCACTATTATACTTTTTAAAATATTAAGCTTTTTTCCTTTAATTTGAAATGAATGGGAAACTTCTGCAATTCTGCTAAAATTTGCTTGTTTTTGAAACTTAACTACTTCCTCATATTTTCACATAGAGCAACCATTCAAACTTTAAAATGTTCTCAAATTATTGGGCTATTCAGGTATAAATCAGCTTTTTCAAATCTTTTACCGTTTTACTTTTATGCCTCTTAAAGTTTTCAGTTGCAAAATTGTGATTTTTCACAAAATACATGCGTTGTTATGGTTGCTATGCTCTTGGCTTCCAGTGTGCCACTGAAGGTTTTGCAGTCTTCTCTTCATGTCCGAACAACTTCTTGCTACTTGCTCAATTTTCACTCAACTTCCACAAATTATACATCAAAACTTAGGTATTTTTGCTGGCTTTCAGGAAATGTCACCATCATTGTTGTGGGACTTATAGAATGTTTGCAAATCTCCTCAGACCAACACAAAGTCGGAAAACTCTCCATAGAAAGTCAATGGAGAGTTTGTTCAAAATCACCGCTTGATTTCTGTAATGAGAGGCATATTCGAATCGTCATATCTCCTTAACAAAACAAAGTTAAGACATGAGGCTTGTCCCAGTATATCTTCAGACACTCCTAACACTCACAATTCAAGAATTTCTTTCTCACCTATTACCGTTCTGAAATGAGTTAGACTTGTTTGAGGGTAGCAAATTCGTCCTTCGCTCAGATTTCTTCAGATTTCAAACTCTGGAAATGAACCACTTTTTTCTCTCGTCATAACTTTTTGTTGGATTTCCACAGAGACCTGAAAATTTCCATGACTGTTCACCAAATCCTGCTGTCTCTTATGGTGAAAGAATGATATCGATGCTCCAAATAGATTTAGAGTTACAAAGCGTTGTTTGAGGGCAGGTCAAGGCATTTTTTGCTTTGCTCTACTCAGTTATGGTGCATTACCAGTCAAATATCTTTAATAATTCATATTTTAATGATAAATTGTTAACACTTTAAGATTCCCCCATCTCTTCTGAACAAAACGGTGTAAGAATGACCGTTCTAGCCCCTACGGTTAGGAAATTATGGTCATTTGTTTGAGGGGAGTCATCACTATGAGAAATAGACTGTGCAATAATCCTGTGTCTCTCTGTGCTGCGTGCACCTGTTTTGGCGGGAAAAAGTACACAGCCTCTCTGATTGGTGGATTCAAATTCAGCAGCTCCCAGGCTGCTTGACTGAGCTAGAAACTTGCTTCTCTCTCCGTGTGTGTGTGTGTGTGTGTGTGTGTGTGTGTGTGTGTGTGTGTGTGTGTGAGAGTGTGTGAGTGAGTGAGTGTGTGTGTGTGTGAGACAGAGAGAGAGAGAGAGAGAGAGAGAGCCTTTTTATGGGATGATCTCATTGTAAGATTCAAATTCAATATATTTAGACTGGTTGACTGATTTGGATCTTGTGTGTGTGTCTCTCTGTGCATGTGTGTTTCCATATGTGTCCATATTTGTGATTGTGTGGCTGTTATATATATTTTTTGCCGATTTTTTTCATTCAACAAGTATATTTGAGGGACCCTTAGGATGTTCCGCATTTTTTCAGCTGTCCATTTTGCTTTTCCAATTTTTCTGTTTAAGTTATTACTATTGCGCTAAATCATAGCATTTCTGCTGTTTTATAAGATTTGTGCTAAATATAGTATTTCTGATTAATTATAGTGTTTCTACCAAATCATAGTACAGTATTTTTGGTTTTTATAGGATTTTTATAGGATATTTATATTGCTTAATATAGTATTTCTGCTAAATGTAGTATTTATGCTTAATCATAGTATTTCTATATATTTCTGCCAGGTCCCCAGGCAGCCAATCCTCTGTGAGGACTAAGGCATTCAAATTTACATATCAGGGCCTGCACGGCTTCCCAGCCAATCATATATGTGGGCTGAGGCATTCAAATTTGCATATTGGGGCCTTCGTGGCTTCTAAGCCAACAAGTCATCGATATCATATATCTCTAAAAATTCATATTTTAATGATAAATTTTCAACACTTGACGATTCCCCCATCTCTTCTGAACAAAACGTTGTAAGAATGACCGTTCTGGCCAATACAGTTAGGAAATTATGGTCATTTGTTTGAGGGGAATCCTCACTATGAGAAATAGACTACAAAAATCCTGTCTCTGTGCTGCGTGTGTGCACCTGTTTTGGCGGGAAAAA
The DNA here is from genome assembly GCF_057381915.1 of Diplotaxodon limnothrissa. Lineage (NCBI taxonomy): Eukaryota > Metazoa > Chordata > Actinopteri > Cichliformes > Cichlidae > Diplotaxodon > Diplotaxodon limnothrissa. Next base: position 263,808 of record NC_140612.1, read on the forward strand.
GTACACAGCCTCTGTGGATTCAAATTTAGCAGCTCCCAGGCTGCTTGACTGAAAACATGCTTCTCTCTCCCTTTGTGTGTGTGTGTGTGTGTGTGTGTGCATGAGAGAGAGAGAGAGAGAGAGAGAGAGACCCTCTTTAGGGCAGCATCTCATTGTTGGAAAAAAAATAGAATATATTCAGACTGGTTGACTGGCATAGACCCTCCGTGTGTCTCTCTCTCTGTGCATTTGTGTATACATATTTGAGTTTGTGTGTATCTGTTGGCTGTTCCTTCTTGTTTTTTAAATTTATTTTCTGCTAAGTTATTCCATTTTAGCAAAGTTCCTTTGCTTCTGCAAAGTTTTTACAATTTCTGCAACTTTTCAGCTTTTTCAGCTAGTTTTTGCAGACAGCTTCAGCTTTAAAGCATCCACACTGCATTTTCGCAGGAAATGCAAATTTTTGGGTGGATGCCGTAGGCATCCACACTATTGAGATCCTGTTTCTCTTTATTCTTTATCCTTTATTATTCTAGTTGCTCCGTTTCTTTGCCGCTTAACTACTCCCTCAGTTTTCAGCCGATTTTTACCATTCAAACTCTAAACTGTTCTGCTATTTCTGCTTTCGACTGCTATATCTTTTGGTACTTATTACTATTATACTTTTTAAAATATTACACTTTTTTCCTTTAATTTGTCCCATTGAAATGAATGGGAAACTTCTACAATTCTGCTAAAACTTGCTTGTCTTTGAAACTTAACTACTTCCTCATACTTTCACCTAGAAACTCCATTCAAACTTTAAAACGTTCTCAGATGATTGGGCTATTCCTGTGTGATTCAGCTTTTTCATATCTGTTACCGTTTTCATGTAATGACTCTTTAAGTTTTCAGTTACAACTTTGTGATTTTTCAGAAAATACATGTGTTGCTATGGTTGCTATGCAATTAACTCCCACTGCACACTCGTCCGTTCTGAATTTTCTCTTCATGTCTGAACAACTCCTTGCTACTCGCTCAATTTCCACTCAACTTCCACAAATTATACATCAAAACGTAGGTATTTTTGCTGGCTTTAAGACAGTGTCACTATAATTATTGTGAGAGTTACGTTTTTTTCACAATTTGCCTCGAAGTGACACATGGTCTAAAAACTCCCCATTCAAAGTCTATGGGGAGGTTGTGAAACTCAGAGCTGAAATACTGAAACTGAAGGCATTTTCAAATCGTCATATCTCCTTAACGAAGCAAAGTTAAGACATGAGGCTTGTCCCTGTATATCTTCAGACACTCCTGACACTCACAATTCAAGAATTATTTTCTCACCTATTACCGTTCTGAGATGAGTTAGACTTGTTTGAGGGGTGGAAATCTGTCCTCCTCTCATTTTTCAAATTCCGAAAATGAAGCCGTTTCTTCTCTCGTCATATCTCCGCGACGGAGATACAAAGAGCTATGTAAATCGCAGTCAAAGTACACCAAAGTCCGCTGATTCACCCAGTGCAAGAATTATGCTTCTATCCCACCTAGTTTTTGAGTTACACGACGTTTTGTAACTCCAAAAAACGGCGTTTTTCGCGTCTCACCGCGATCTAATTCTGACTCCTCATCACCCTTTTTTTCAAAGCGCCCGCCCCCTTAGAGGTGGCGCGATTGGTAATGACACCGCTCTTCAGACCAGAGGTCGTGGGTTCGATTCCACCTTGGCCCACATGTTTTTTTTTTAACTACAAATTTATACACTATCACAGACCGGTAATTCATATTGATAATTTATTACAATTCTGCAAAGTTTAATGATTTTAGCAGCTTTTCTAATATGGACCTCAGATTCTGGTTAACAGTCTATGGCAGAAATACATACAAGTACACAGCCTGATGAAGCAGACAGAAGCAGTACCTCTGATTGGTTCCGCAGTTTCACCTCTTATCAGCACAAATCTCACCCTCTTCTGCTGTTTTCACCTCTTTTCTGCTAATTTGAGCTTCTGTTCCACAGTGCACTCAGCCTCTTCTGCTGTTTTCATTAGAATTTTAAGCTTTTCCACCTTTTTTCAGTTACGTGAGAACCAGTTTGGCTCAATGAGTAGCTGAAAAATATCAGCCTCTTCTGCTGTTTTAGCAGGATTTCAGAGTTCAGCTTTTTCACTTGTTTTAAGCACAAATTTCAGTTTCTTTACCTCATTTCACAACAAAGTTCTTCCTCTTCACCTCTTTTCTGCTAATTTGAGCTGCTGCTCCACAGTGCACATTTTCCCTCTCATCATATCTTTGCTTGTGACCAGAACTCATTTGGCTCAGAGGGTAGGGCATCTGTCGTGAGACCCGGTGGCAGAGGTTCGAATCCTACCTGTGACAGCTGCTACACATGTTCACTGCTTGCATGCGCTCTGCTTTCTTGACACTCTCCAGTGTGTCATTACACATACAGCCATCTTCAGCAAGCACTTCTGCTTCTACACTTCTTTTCAACTCGGCTTTTTGCTTCTTTACCTCTTTTCAGCAGAAATTATTCCTCTTCACCTCTTTTCTGCTAATTAGAGCTCCTGCTCCACAGTGCACTTAGCCTCTTCTGCTGTTTTCATTAGAATTTTAAGCTTTTCCACCTTTTTTCAGTTACGTGAGAACCAGTTTGGCTCAGTGAGTAGCTGAAAAATATCAGCCTCTACTACTGTTTTAGCAGGATTTCAGAGTTCAGCTTTTTCACTTGTTTTAAGCACAAATTTCAGTTTCTTTACCTCATTTCACAACAAAGTTCTTCCTCTTCACCTCTTTTCTGCTAATTTGAGCTTCTGCTCCACAGTGCACATTTTCTCTCTCATCATATATTTGCTTGAGACCAGAACTCATTTGGCTCAGAGGGTAGGGCAGCTGCCGTGAGACCCGGGGGCAGAGTTTCGAATCCTACCTGTGACAGTTGCTACACATGTTCCCTGCTTGCATGCGCTCTGCTTTCTTGACACTCTCCAGTGTGTCATTACACATACAGCCATCTTCAGCAAGCACTTCTACACCTCTTTTCAACTCATCTTTTTGCTTCTTTACCTCTTTTCAGCAGAACTTCTTCTGATTCACCTCTTTTCTGCTAAATGTTTAGCCTTTTCACCTCTTATTAGCACAATACTAAGCAGCTTCTGCTAATTTCACCAGAATTGTCAGTCTCTCCACCTCTTCTTTGTAAGAATCAGTTTGGTCCAGTAAGGTGAGACGCCGCCTATAGATCAGAAAGGCCAGGTTCGAATCTCGCTCAGGGCAATGTTTTTTGTTTTTTCAACTTTTTCTGCTTTTTTCAGCAGAAATCTTCAGCGTAAGGCATCCACACAGCATTTTCGCAGGAAATGCAATTTTTTCTAGTTGGGTGGATGCCGTAGGCATCCACACTATTGAGATCCTGTTTCTCTTTATTCTTTATCCTTTATTATTCTAGTTGCTCCGTTTCTTTGCCGCTTAACTACTCCCTCAGTTTTCAGCCGATTTTTACCATTCAAACTCTAAACTGTTCTGCTATTTCTGCTTTCGACTGCTATATCTTTTGGTACTTATTACTATTATACTTTTTAAAATATTACACTTTTTTCCTTTAATTTGTCCCATTGAAATGAATGGGAAACTTCTACAATTCTGCTAAAACTTGCTTGTCTTTGAAACTTAACTACTTCCTCATACTTTCACCTAGAAACTCCATTCAAACTTTAAAACGTTCTCAGATGATTGGGCTATTCCTGTGTGATTCAGCTTTTTCATATCTGTTACCGTTTTCATGTAATGACTCTTTAAGTTTTCAGTTACAACTTTGTGATTTTTCAGAAAATACATGTGTTGCTATGGTTGCTATGCAATTAACTCCCACTGCACACTCGTCCGTTCTGAATTTTCTCTTCATGTCTGAACAACTCCTTGCTACTCGCTCAATTTCCACTCAACTTCCACAAATTATACATCAAAACGTAGGTATTTTTGCTGGCTTTAAGACAGTGTCACTATAATTATTGTGAGAGTTACGTTTTTTTCACAATTTGCCTCGAAGTGACACATGGTCTAAAAACTCCCCATTCAAAGTCTATGGGGAGGTTGTGAAACTCAGAGCTGAAATACTGAAACTGAAGGCATTTTCAAATCGTCATATCTCCTTAACGAAGCAAAGTTAAGACATGAGGCTTGTCCCTGTATATCTTCAGACACTCCTGACACTCACAATTCAAGAATTATTTTCTCACCTATTACCGTTCTGAGATGAGTTAGACTTGTTTGAGGGGTGGAAATCTGTCCTCCTCTCATTTTTCAAATTCCGAAAATGAAGCCGTTTCTTCTCTCGTCATATCTCCGCGACGGAGATACAAAGAGCTATGTAAATCGCAGTCAAAGTACACCAAAGTCCGCTGATTCACCCAGTGCAAGAATTATGCTTCTATCCCACCTAGTTTTTGAGTTACACGACGTTTTGTAACTCCAAAAAACGGCGTTTTTCGCGTCTCACCGCGATCTAATTCTGACTCCTCATCACCCTTTTTTTCAAAGCGCCCGCCCCCTTAGAGGTGGCGCGATTGGTAATGACACCGCTCTTCAGACCAGAGGTCGTGGGTTCGATTCCACCTTGGCCCACATGTTTTTTTTTTAACTACAAATTTATACACTATCACAGACCGGTAATTCATATTGATAATTTATTACAATTCTGCAAAGTTTAATGATTTTAGCAGCTTTTCTAATATGGACCTCAGATTCTGGTTAACAGTCTATGGCAGAAATACATACAAGTACACAGCCTGATGAAGCAGACAGAAGCAGTACCTCTGATTGGTTCCGCAGTTTCACCTCTTATCAGCACAAATCTCACCCTCTTCTGCTGTTTTCACCTCTTTTCTGCTAATTTGAGCTTCTGTTCCACAGTGCACTCAGCCTCTTCTGCTGTTTTCATTAGAATTTTAAGCTTTTCCACCTTTTTTCAGTTACGTGAGAACCAGTTTGGCTCAATGAGTAGCTGAAAAATATCAGCCTCTTCTGCTGTTTTAGCAGGATTTCAGAGTTCAGCTTTTTCACTTGTTTTAAGCACAAATTTCAGTTTCTTTACCTCATTTCACAACAAAGTTCTTCCTCTTCACCTCTTTTCTGCTAATTTGAGCTGCTGCTCCACAGTGCACATTTTCCCTCTCATCATATCTTTGCTTGTGACCAGAACTCATTTGGCTCAGAGGGTAGGGCATCTGTCGTGAGACCCGGTGGCAGAGGTTCGAATCCTACCTGTGACAGCTGCTACACATGTTCACTGCTTGCATGCGCTCTGCTTTCTTGACACTCTCCAGTGTGTCATTACACATACAGCCATCTTCAGCAAGCACTTCTGCTTCTACACTTCTTTTCAACTCGGCTTTTTGCTTCTTTACCTCTTTTCAGCAGAAATTATTCCTCTTCACCTCTTTTCTGCTAATTAGAGCTCCTGCTCCACAGTGCACTTAGCCTCTTCTGCTGTTTTCATTAGAATTTTAAGCTTTTCCACCTTTTTTCAGTTACGTGAGAACCAGTTTGGCTCAGTGAGTAGCTGAAAAATATCAGCCTCTACTACTGTTTTAGCAGGATTTCAGAGTTCAGCTTTTTCACTTGTTTTAAGCACAAATTTCAGTTTCTTTACCTCATTTCACAACAAAGTTCTTCCTCTTCACCTCTTTTCTGCTAATTTGAGCTTCTGCTCCACAGTGCACATTTTCTCTCTCATCATATATTTGCTTGAGACCAGAACTCATTTGGCTCAGAGGGTAGGGCAGCTGCCGTGAGACCCGGGGGCAGAGTTTCGAATCCTACCTGTGACAGTTGCTACACATGTTCCCTGCTTGCATGCGCTCTGCTTTCTTGACACTCTCCAGTGTGTCATTACACATACAGCCATCTTCAGCAAGCACTTCTACACCTCTTTTCAACTCATCTTTTTGCTTCTTTACCTCTTTTCAGCAGAACTTCTTCTGATTCACCTCTTTTCTGCTAAATGTTTAGCCTTTTCACCTCTTATTAGCACAATACTAAGCAGCTTCTGCTAATTTCACCAGAATTGTCAGTCTCTCCACCTCTTCTTTGTAAGAATCAGTTTGGTCCAGTAAGGTGAGACGCCGCCTATAGATCAGAAAGGCCAGGTTCGAATCTCGCTCAGGGCAATGTTTTTTGTTTTTTCAACTTTTTCTGCTTTTTTCAGCAGAAATCTTCAGCGTAAGGCATCCACACAGCATTTTCGCAGGAAATGCAATTTTTTCTAGTTGGGTGGATGCCGTAGGCATCCACACTATTGAGATCCTGTTTCTCTTTATTCTTTATCCTTTATTATTCTAGTTGCTCCGTTTCTTTGCCGCTTAACTACTCCCTCAGTTTTCAGCCGATTTTTACCATTCAAACTCTAAACTGTTCTGCTATTTCTGCTTTCGACTGCTATATCTTTTGGTACTTATTACTATTATACTTTTTAAAATATTACACTTTTTTCCTTTAATTTGTCCCATTGAAATGAATGGGAAACTTCTACAATTCTGCTAAAACTTGCTTGTCTTTGAAACTTAACTACTTCCTCATACTTTCACCTAGAAACTCCATTCAAACTTTAAAACGTTCTCAGATGATTGGGCTATTCCTGTGTGATTCAGCTTTTTCATATCTGTTACCGTTTTCATGTAATGACTCTTTAAGTTTTCAGTTACAACTTTGTGATTTTTCAGAAAATACATGTGTTGCTATGGTTGCTATGCAATTAACTCCCACTGCACACTCGTCCGTTCTGAATTTTCTCTTCATGTCTGAACAACTCCTTGCTACTCGCTCAATTTCCACTCAACTTCCACAAATTATACATCAAAACGTAGGTATTTTTGCTGGCTTTAAGACAGTGTCACTATAATTATTGTGAGAGTTACGTTTTTTTCACAATTTGCCTCGAAGTGACACATGGTCTAAAAACTCCCCATTCAAAGTCTATGGGGAGGTTGTGAAACTCAGAGCTGAAATACTGAAACTGAAGGCATTTTCAAATCGTCATATCTCCTTAACGAAGCAAAGTTAAGACATGAGGCTTGTCCCTGTATATCTTCAGACACTCCTGACACTCACAATTCAAGAATTATTTTCTCACCTATTACCGTTCTGAGATGAGTTAGACTTGTTTGAGGGGTGGAAATCTGTCCTCCTCTCATTTTTCAAATTCCGAAAATGAAGCCGTTTCTTCTCTCGTCATATCTCCGCGACGGAGATACAAAGAGCTATGTAAATCGCAGTCAAAGTACACCAAAGTCCGCTGATTCACCCAGTGCAAGAATTATGCTTCTATCCCACCTAGTTTTTGAGTTACACGACGTTTTGTAACTCCAAAAAACGGCGTTTTTCGCGTCTCACCGCGATCTAATTCTGACTCCTCATCACCCTTTTTTTCAAAGCGCCCGCCCCCTTAGAGGTGGCGCGATTGGTAATGACACCGCTCTTCAGACCAGAGGTCGTGGGTTCGATTCCACCTTGGCCCACATGTTTTTTTTTTAACTACAAATTTATACACTATCACAGACCGGTAATTCATATTGATAATTTATTACAATTCTGCAAAGTTTAATGATTTTAGCAGCTTTTCTAATATGGACCTCAGATTCTGGTTAACAGTCTATGGCAGAAATACATACAAGTACACAGCCTGATGAAGCAGACAGAAGCAGTACCTCTGATTGGTTCCGCAGTTTCACCTCTTATCAGCACAAATCTCACCCTCTTCTGCTGTTTTCACCTCTTTTCTGCTAATTTGAGCTTCTGTTCCACAGTGCACTCAGCCTCTTCTGCTGTTTTCATTAGAATTTTAAGCTTTTCCACCTTTTTTCAGTTACGTGAGAACCAGTTTGGCTCAATGAGTAGCTGAAAAATATCAGCCTCTTCTGCTGTTTTAGCAGGATTTCAGAGTTCAGCTTTTTCACTTGTTTTAAGCACAAATTTCAGTTTCTTTACCTCATTTCACAACAAAGTTCTTCCTCTTCACCTCTTTTCTGCTAATTTGAGCTGCTGCTCCACAGTGCACATTTTCCCTCTCATCATATCTTTGCTTGTGACCAGAACTCATTTGGCTCAGAGGGTAGGGCATCTGTCGTGAGACCCGGTGGCAGAGGTTCGAATCCTACCTGTGACAGCTGCTACACATGTTCACTGCTTGCATGCGCTCTGCTTTCTTGACACTCTCCAGTGTGTCATTACACATACAGCCATCTTCAGCAAGCACTTCTGCTTCTACACTTCTTTTCAACTCGGCTTTTTGCTTCTTTACCTCTTTTCAGCAGAAATTATTCCTCTTCACCTCTTTTCTGCTAATTAGAGCTCCTGCTCCACAGTGCACTTAGCCTCTTCTGCTGTTTTCATTAGAATTTTAAGCTTTTCCACCTTTTTTCAGTTACGTGAGAACCAGTTTGGCTCAGTGAGTAGCTGAAAAATATCAGCCTCTACTACTGTTTTAGCAGGATTTCAGAGTTCAGCTTTTTCACTTGTTTTAAGCACAAATTTCAGTTTCTTTACCTCATTTCACAACAAAGTTCTTCCTCTTCACCTCTTTTCTGCTAATTTGAGCTTCTGCTCCACAGTGCACATTTTCTCTCTCATCATATATTTGCTTGAGACCAGAACTCATTTGGCTCAGAGGGTAGGGCAGCTGCCGTGAGACCCGGGGGCAGAGTTTCGAATCCTACCTGTGACAGTTGCTACACATGTTCCCTGCTTGCATGCGCTCTGCTTTCTTGACACTCTCCAGTGTGTCATTACACATACAGCCATCTTCAGCAAGCACTTCTACACCTCTTTTCAACTCATCTTTTTGCTTCTTTACCTCTTTTCAGCAGAACTTCTTCTGATTCACCTCTTTTCTGCTAAATGTTTAGCCTTTTCACCTCTTATTAGCACAATACTAAGCAGCTTCTGCTAATTTCACCAGAATTGTCAGTCTCTCCACCTCTTCTTTGTAAGAATCAGTTTGGTCCAGTAAGGTGAGATGCCGCCTATAGATCAGAAAGGCCAGGTTTGAATCTCGCTCAGGGCAATGTTTTTTGTTTTTTCAACTTTTTCTGCTTTTTTCAGCAGAAATCTTCAGCGTAAGGCATCCACACAGCATTTTCGCAGGAAATGCAATTTTTTCTAGTTGGGTGGATGCCGTAGGCATCCACACTATTGAGATCCTGTTTCTCTTTATTCTTTATCCTTTATTATTCTAGTTGCTCCGTTTCTTTGCCGCTTAACTACTCCCTCAGTTTTCAGCCGATTTTTACCATTCAAACTCTAAACTGTTCTGCTATTTCTGCTTTCGACTGCTATATCTTTTGGTACTTATTACTATTATACTTTTTAAAATATTACACTTTTTTCCTTTAATTTGTCCCATTGAAATGAATGGGAAACTTCTACAATTCTGCTAAAACTTGCTTGTCTTTGAAACTTAACTACTTCCTCATACTTTCACCTAGAAACTCCATTCAAACTTTAAAACGTTCTCAGATGATTGGGCTATTCCTGTGTGATTCAGCTTTTTCATATCTGTTACCGTTTTCATGTAATGACTCTTTAAGTTTTCAGTTACAACTTTGTGATTTTTCAGAAAATACATGTGTTGCTATGGTTGCTATGCAATTAACTCCCACTGCACACTCGTCCGTTCTGAATTTTCTCTTCATGTCTGAACAACTCCTTGCTACTCGCTCAATTTCCACTCAACTTCCACAAATTATACATCAAAACGTAGGTATTTTTGCTGGCTTTAAGACAGTGTCACTATAATTATTGTGAGAGTTACGTTTTTTTCACAATTTGCCTCGAAGTGACACATGGTCTAAAAACTCCCCATTCAAAGTCTATGGGGAGGTTGTGAAACTCAGAGCTGAAATACTGAAACTGAAGGCATTTTCAAATCGTCATATCTCCTTAACGAAGCAAAGTTAAGACATGAGGCTTGTCCCTGTATATCTTCAGACACTCCTGACACTCACAATTCAAGAATTATTTTCTCACCTATTACCGTTCTGAGATGAGTTAGACTTGTTTGAGGGGTGGAAATCTGTCCTCCTCTCATTTTTCAAATTCCGAAAATGAAGCCGTTTCTTCTCTCGTCATATCTCCGCGACGGAGATACAAAGAGCTATGTAAATCGCAGTCAAAGTACACCAAAGTCCGCTGATTCACCCAGTGCAAGAATTATGCTTCTATCCCACCTAGTTTTTGAGTTACACGACGTTTTGTAACTCCAAAAAACGGCGTTTTTCGCGTCTCACCGCGATCTAATTCTGACTCCTCATCACCCTTTTTTTCAAAGCGCCCGCCCCCTTAGAGGTGGCGCGATTGGTAATGACACCGCTCTTCAGACCAGAGGTCGTGGGTTCGATTCCACCTTGGCCCACATGTTTTTTTTTTAACTACAAATTTATACACTATCACAGACCGGTAATTCATATTGATAATTTATTACAATTCTGCAAAGTTTAATGATTTTAGCAGCTTTTCTAATATGGACCTCAGATTCTGGTTAACAGTCTATGGCAGAAATACATACAAGTACACAGCCTGATGAAGCAGACAGAAGCAGTACCTCTGATTGGTTCCGCAGTTTCACCTCTTATCAGCACAAATCTCACCCTCTTCTGCTGTTTTCACCTCTTTTCTGCTAATTTGAGCTTCTGTTCCACAGTGCACTCAGCCTCTTCTGCTGTTTTCATTAGAATTTTAAGCTTTTCCACCTTTTTTCAGTTACGTGAGAACCAGTTTGGCTCAATGAGTAGCTGAAAAATATCAGCCTCTTCTGCTGTTTTAGCAGGATTTCAGAGTTCAGCTTTTTCACTTGTTTTAAGCACAAATTTCAGTTTCTTTACCTCATTTCACAACAAAGTTCTTCCTCTTCACCTCTTTTCTGCTAATTTGAGCTGCTGCTCCACAGTGCACATTTTCCCTCTCATCATATCTTTGCTTGTGACCAGAACTCATTTGGCTCAGAGGGTAGGGCATCTGTCGTGAGACCCGGTGGCAGAGGTTCGAATCCTACCTGTGACAGCTGCTACACATGTTCACTGCTTGCATGCGCTCTGCTTTCTTGACACTCTCCAGTGTGTCATTACACATACAGCCATCTTCAGCAAGCACTTCTGCTTCTACACTTCTTTTCAACTCGGCTTTTTGCTTCTTTACCTCTTTTCAGCAGAAATTATTCCTCTTCACCTCTTTTCTGCTAATTAGAGCTCCTGCTCCACAGTGCACTTAGCCTCTTCTGCTGTTTTCATTAGAATTTTAAGCTTTTCCACCTTTTTTCAGTTACGTGAGAACCAGTTTGGCTCAGTGAGTAGCTGAAAAATATCAGCCTCTACTACTGTTTTAGCAGGATTTCAGAGTTCAGCTTTTTCACTTGTTTTAAGCACAAATTTCAGTTTCTTTACCTCATTTCACAACAAAGTTCTTCCTCTTCACCTCTTTTCTGCTAATTTGAGCTTCTGCTCCACAGTGCACATTTTCTCTCTCATCATATATTTGCTTGAGACCAGAACTCATTTGGCTCAGAGGGTAGGGCAGCTGCCGTGAGACCCGGGGGCAGAGTTTCGAATCCTACCTGTGACAGTTGCTACACATGTTCCCTGCTTGCATGCGCTCTGCTTTCTTGACACTCTCCAGTGTGTCATTACACATACAGCCATCTTCAGCAAGCACTTCTACACCTCTTTTCAACTCATCTTTTTGCTTCTTTACCTCTTTTCAGCAGAACTTCTTCTGATTCACCTCTTTTCTGCTAAATGTTTAGCCTTTTCACCTCTTATTAGCACAATACTAAGCAGCTTCTGCTAATTTCACCAGAATTGTCAGTCTCTCCACCTCTTCTTTGTAAGAATCAGTTTGGTCCAGTAAGGTGAGACGCCGCCTATAGATCAGAAAGGCCAGGTTCGAATCTCGCTCAGGGCAATGTTTTTTGTTTTTTCAACTTTTTCTGCTTTTTTCAGCAGAAATCTTCAGCGTAAGGCATCCACACAGCATTTTCGCAGGAAATGCAATTTTTTCTAGTTGGGTGGATGCCGTAGGCATCCACACTATTGAGATCCTGTTTCTCTTTATTCTTTATCCTTTATTATTCTAGTTGCTCCGTTTCTTTGCCGCTTAACTACTCCCTCAGTTTTCAGCCGATTTTTACCATTCAAACTCTAAACTGTTCTGCTATTTCTGCTTTCGACTGCTATATCTTTTGGTACTTATTACTATTATACTTTTTAAAATATTACACTTTTTTCCTTTAATTTGTCCCATTGAAATGAATGGGAAACTTCTACAATTCTGCTAAAACTTGCTTGTCTTTGAAACTTAACTACTTCCTCATACTTTCACCTAGAAACTCCATTCAAACTTTAAAACGTTCTCAGATGATTGGGCTATTCCTGTGTGATTCAGCTTTTTCATATCTGTTACCGTTTTCATGTAATGACTCTTTAAGTTTTCAGTTACAACTTTGTGATTTTTCAGAAAATACATGTGTTGCTATGGTTGCTATGCAATTAACTCCCACTGCACACTCGTCCGTTCTGAATTTTCTCTTCATGTCTGAACAACTCCTTGCTACTCGCTCAATTTCCACTCAACTTCCACAAATTATACATCAAAACGTAGGTATTTTTGCTGGCTTTAAGACAGTGTCACTATAATTATTGTGAGAGTTACGTTTTTTTCACAATTTGCCTCGAAGTGACACATGGTCTAAAAACTCCCCATTCAAAGTCTATGGGGAGGTTGTGAAACTCAGAGCTGAAATACTGAAACTGAAGGCATTTTCAAATCGTCATATCTCCTTAACGAAGCAAAGTTAAGACATGAGGCTTGTCCCTGTATATCTTCAGACACTCCTGACACTCACAATTCAAGAATTATTTTCTCACCTATTACCGTTCTGAGATGAGTTAGACTTGTTTGAGGGGTGGAAATCTGTCCTCCTCTCATTTTTCAAATTCCGAAAATGAAGCAGTTTCTTCTCTCGTCATATCTCCGCGACGGAGATACAAAGAGCTATGTAAATCGCAGTCAAAGTACACCAAAGTCCGCTGATTCACCCAGTGCAAGAATTATGCTTCTATCCCACCTAGTTTTTGAGTTACACGACGTTTTGTAACTCCAAAAAACGGCGTTTTTCGCGTCTCACCGCGATCTAATTCTGACTCCTCATCACCCTTTTTTTCAAAGCGCCCGCCCCCTTAGAGGTGGCGCGATTGGTAATGACACCGCTCTTCAGACCAGAGGTCGTGGGTTCGATTCCACCTTGGCCCACATGTTTTTTTTTTAACTACAAATTTATACACTATCACAGACCGGTAATTCATATTGATAATTTATTACAATTCTGCAAAGTTTAATGATTTTAGCAGCTTTTCTAATATGGACCTCAGATTCTGGTTAACAGTCTATGGCAGAAATACATACAAGTACACAGCCTGATGAAGCAGACAGAAGCAGTACCTCTGATTGGTTCCGCAGTTTCACCTCTTATCAGCACAAATCTCACCCTCTTCTGCTGTTTTCACCTCTTTTCTGCTAATTTGAGCTTCTGTTCCACAGTGCACTCAGCCTCTTCTGCTGTTTTCATTAGAATTTTAAGCTTTTCCACCTTTTTTCAGTTACGTGAGAACCAGTTTGGCTCAATGAGTAGCTGAAAAATATCAGCCTCTTCTGCTGTTTTAGCAGGATTTCAGAGTTCAGCTTTTTCACTTGTTTTAAGCACAAATTTCAGTTTCTTTACCTCATTTCACAACAAAGTTCTTCCTCTTCACCTCTTTTCTGCTAATTTGAGCTGCTGCTCCACAGTGCACATTTTCCCTCTCATCATATCTTTGCTTGTGACCAGAACTCATTTGGCTCAGAGGGTAGGGCATCTGTCGTGAGACCCGGTGGCAGAGGTTCGAATCCTACCTGTGACAGCTGCTACACATGTTCACTGCTTGCATGCGCTCTGCTTTCTTGACACTCTCCAGTGTGTCATTACACATACAGCCATTTTCAGCAAGCACTTCTGCTTCTACACTTCTTTTCAACTCGGCTTTTTGCTTCTTTACCTCTTTTCAGCAGAAATTATTCCTCTTCACCTCTTTTCTGCTAATTAGAGCTCCTGCTCCACAGTGCACTTAGCCTCTTCTGCTGTTTTCATTAGAATTTTAAGCTTTTCCACCTTTTTTCAGTTACGTGAGAACCAGTTTGGCTCAGTGAGTAGCTGAAAAATATCAGCCTCTACTACTGTTTTAGCAGGATTTCAGAGTTCAGCTTTTTCACTTGTTTTAAGCACAAATTTCAGTTTCTTTACCTCATTTCACAACAAAGTTCTTCCTCTTCACCTCTTTTCTGCTAATTTGAGCTTCTGCTCCACAGTGCACATTTTCTCTCTCATCATATATTTGCTTGAGACCAGAACTCATTTGGCTCAGAGGGTAGGGCAGCTGCCGTGAGACCCGGGGGCAGAGTTTCGAATCCTACCTGTGACAGTTGCTACACATGTTCCCTGCTTGCATGCGCTCTGCTTTCTTGACACTCTCCAGTGTGTCATTACACATACAGCCATCTTCAGCAAGCACTTCTACACCTCTTTTCAACTCATCTTTTTGCTTCTTTACCTCTTTTCAGCAGAACTTCTTCTGATTCACCTCTTTTCTGCTAAATGTTTAGCCTTTTCACCTCTTATTAGCACAATACTAAGCAGCTTCTGCTAATTTCACCAGAATTGTCAGTCTCTCCACCTCTTCTTTGTAAGAATCAGTTTGGTCCAGTAAGGTGAGACGCCGCCTATAGATCAGAAAGGCCAGGTTCGAATCTCGCTCAGGGCAATGTTTTTTGTTTTTTCAACTTTTTCTGCTTTTTTCAGCAGAAATCTTCAGCGTAAGGCATCCACACAGCATTTTCGCAGGAAATGCAATTTTTTCTAGTTGGGTGGATGCCGTAGGCATCCACACTATTGAGATCCTGTTTCTCTTTATTCTTTATCCTTTATTATTCTAGTTGCTCCGTTTCTTTGCCGCTTAACTACTCCCTCAGTTTTCAGCCGATTTTTACCATTCAAACTCTAAACTGTTCTGCTATTTCTGCTTTCGACTGCTATATCTTTTGGTACTTATTACTATTATACTTTTTAAAATATTACACTTTTTTCCTTTAATTTGTCCCATTGAAATGAATGGGAAACTTCTACAATTCTGCTAAAACTTGCTTGTCTTTGAAACTTAACTACTTCCTCATACTTTCACCTAGAAACTCCATTCAAACTTTAAAACGTTCTCAGATGATTGGGCTATTCCTGTGTGATTCAGCTTTTTCATATCTGTTACCGTTTTCATGTAATGACTCTTTAAGTTTTCAGTTACAACTTTGTGATTTTTCAGAAAATACATGTGTTGCTATGGTTGCTATGCAATTAACTCCCACTGCACACTCGTCCGTTCTGAATTTTCTCTTCATGTCTGAACAACTCCTTGCTACTCGCTCAATTTCCACTCAACTTCCACAAATTATACATCAAAACGTAGGTATTTTTGCTGGCTTTAAGACAGTGTCACTATAATTATTGTGAGAGTTACGTTTTTTTCACAATTTGCCTCGAAGTGACACATGGTCTAAAAACTCCCCATTCAAAGTCTATGGGGAGGTTGTGAAACTCAGAGCTGAAATACTGAAACTGAAGGCATTTTCAAATCGTCATATCTCCTTAACGAAGCAAAGTTAAGACATGAGGCTTGTCCCTGTATATCTTCAGACACTCCTGACACTCACAATTCAAGAATTATTTTCTCACCTATTACCGTTCTGAGATGAGTTAGACTTGTTTGAGGGGTGGAAATCTGTCCTCCTCTCATTTTTCAAATTCCGAAAATGAAGCCGTTTCTTCTCTCGTCATATCTCCGCGACGGAGATACAAAGAGCTATGTAAATCGCAGTCAAAGTACACCAAAGTCCGCTGATTCACCCAGTGCAAGAATTATGCTTCTATCCCACCTAGTTTTTGAGTTACACGACGTTTTGTAACTCCAAAAAACGGCGTTTTTCGCGTCTCACCGCGATCTAATTCTGACTCCTCATCACCCTTTTTTTCAAAGCGCCCGCCCCCTTAGAGGTGGCGCGATTGGTAATGACACCGCTCTTCAGACCAGAGGTCGTGGGTTCGATTCCACCTTGGCCCACATGTTTTTTTTTTAACTACAAATTTATACACTATCACAGACCGGTAATTCATATTGATAATTTATTACAATTCTGCAAAGTTTAATGATTTTAGCAGCTTTTCTAATATGGACCTCAGATTCTGGTTAACAGTCTATGGCAGAAATACATACAAGTACACAGCCTGATGAAGCAGACAGAAGCAGTACCTCTGATTGGTTCCGCAGTTTCACCTCTTATCAGCACAAATCTCACCCTCTTCTGCTGTTTTCACCTCTTTTCTGCTAATTTGAGCTTCTGTTCCACAGTGCACTCAGCCTCTTCTGCTGTTTTCATTAGAATTTTAAGCTTTTCCACCTTTTTTCAGTTACGTGAGAACCAGTTTGGCTCAATGAGTAGCTGAAAAATATCAGCCTCTTCTGCTGTTTTAGCAGGATTTCAGAGTTCAGCTTTTTCACTTGTTTTAAGCACAAATTTCAGTTTCTTTACCTCATTTCACAACAAAGTTCTTCCTCTTCACCTCTTTTCTGCTAATTTGAGCTGCTGCTCCACAGTGCACATTTTCCCTCTCATCATATCTTTGCTTGTGACCAGAACTCATTTGGCTCAGAGGGTAGGGCATCTGTCGTGAGACCCGGTGGCAGAGGTTCGAATCCTACCTGTGACAGCTGCTACACATGTTCACTGCTTGCATGCGCTCTGCTTTCTTGACACTCTCCAGTGTGTCATTACACATACAGCCATCTTCAGCAAGCACTTCTGCTTCTACACTTCTTTTCAACTCGGCTTTTTGCTTCTTTACCTCTTTTCAGCAGAAATTATTCCTCTTCACCTCTTTTCTGCTAATTAGAGCTCCTGCTCCACAGTGCACTTAGCCTCTTCTGCTGTTTTCATTAGAATTTTAAGCTTTTCCACCTTTTTTCAGTTACGTGAGAACCAGTTTGGCTCAGTGAGTAGCTGAAAAATATCAGCCTCTACTACTGTTTTAGCAGGATTTCAGAGTTCAGCTTTTTCACTTGTTTTAAGCACAAATTTCAGTTTCTTTACCTCATTTCACAACAAAGTTCTTCCTCTTCACCTCTTTTCTGCTAATTTGAGCTTCTGCTCCACAGTGCACATTTTCTCTCTCATCATATATTTGCTTGAGACCAGAACTCATTTGGCTCAGAGGGTAGGGCAGCTGCCGTGAGACCCGGGGGCAGAGTTTCGAATCCTACCTGTGACAGTTGCTACACATGTTCCCTGCTTGCATGCGCTCTGCTTTCTTGACACTCTCCAGTGTGTCATTACACATACAGCCATCTTCAGCAAGCACTTCTACACCTCTTTTCAACTCATCTTTTTGCTTCTTTACCTCTTTTCAGCAGAACTTCTTCTGATTCACCTCTTTTCTGCTAAATGTTTAGCCTTTTCACCTCTTATTAGCACAATACTAAGCAGCTTCTGCTAATTTCACCAGAATTGTCAGTCTCTCCACCTCTTCTTTGTAAGAATCAGTTTGGTCCAGTAAGGTGAGACGCCGCCTATAGATCAGAAAGGCCAGGTTCGAATCTCGCTCAGGGCAATGTTTTTTGTTTTTTCAACTTTTTCTGCTTTTTTCAGCAGAAATCTTCAGCGTAAGGCATCCACACAGCATTTTCGCAGGAAATGCAATTTTTTCTAGTTGTGTGGATGCTTTAAGCATCCACACTATTGAGTTCCTCTTGGGACTTCCGTACGCTTTTTGGCACTTAACTACTTCCGCAATTTTCAGCCGATTTTCACTGTTCAAATTTTAAACTATTCTGCTATTTCTGCTAATGTGTGCTATGTCTTTTGGTATTTTTCACTATTATACTTTTTAAAATATTAAGCTTAATTTGTCCCATTGAAATGAATGGGAAACTTCTGCAATTCTGCTAAAATTTGCTTGTTTCTGAAACTTAACTACTTCCTCATATTTTCACGTAGAACAAGCATTCAAACTTTAAAATGTTCACAAATTATTGGGCTATTCATGTGTGATTCAGCTTTTTCAAATCTTTTACCGTTTTACTTTTATGCCTCTTAAAGTTTTGAGTTGCACAATTGTGATTTTTCACAAAATACATGCGTTGTTATGGTTGCTATGCTCTTGGCTTCCAGTGTGCCACTGAAGCTTTTGCAGTCTTCTCTTCATGTCCGAACAACTGTTTGCTACTTGCTCAATTTTCACTCAACTTCCACAAATTATACATCAAAACGTAGGTATTTTTGCTGGCTTTCAGGAAATGTCACTATCATTGTTGTGGGATTTATAGAATTTTGGCAAATCTCCTCAGACCAACACAAACTCTCAAAACTCTGCATAGAAAGTCAATGGAGAGCTTGTTCAAAATCATCGCTGGATTTCTGTAATGAGAGGCATATTTGAATCGTCATATCTCCTTAACGAAGCGACTTTAAGACATGAGGCTTGTCCCGGTATATCTTCAGACACTCCTGACGCTCACAATTCAAGAATTTCTTTCTCACCTATTACCGTTCTGAAATGAGTTGGACTTGTTTGAGGGTAGGAAATTCGTCCGTCGCACAGATTTCTTCAGATTTCAAACTCTGGAAATGAACCACTTTTTTCTCTCGTCATAACTTTTTGTTGGATTTCCACAGAGACCTGAAAATTTCCATGACTGTTCACCAAAGCCTGCTGTCTCTTACGGTGAAAGAATGATATCAATGCTCCAAATAGATTTCGAGTTACAAAGCGTTGTTTGAGGGCAAGTCAAGGCAGTTTTTGCTTCACTCTACTCAGTTATGGTGCATTACAAGTCAAATATCTTTAATAATTCATATTTTAATGATAAATTGTTAACACTGGAAGATTCCCCCATCTCTTCTGAACAAAACGGTGTAAGAATGATCGCTCTAGCCCCTACGGTTAGGAAATTATGGTCATTTGTTTGAGGGGAGTCGTCACTATGAGAAATAGACTGCAATAATCCTGTGCCTCTCTGTGCTGCCTGTGTAAACAGATGCACCTGTTTTGGCGGGAAAACGTAAACAGCCACTCTGATTGGTGGATTCAAATTCAGCAGCTCCCAGGCTGACCTAGAAACTTACTTCTCTCTCCCTGTGTGTGTGTGTGTGTGTGTGTGTGTGTGTGTGTGTGCGTGTGTGTGTGTGTGTGTGCGTGTGAGAGAGAGAGAGAGAGAGAAAGGCTTTTAATGGGATGATCTCATTCTAAGATTCAAATTCAATATATTTAGACTGGTTGACTGAATTGGATCTTGTGTGTGTGTCTCTCTGTGCATGTGTGTTTCCTTCTGTGTACATATTTCTGATTGTGTGGCTGTTATATATTTTTTTTGCTGATTTTTTTCATTTAACAAGTATATTTGAGGGACTCTCAGCATGTTCAGCATTTTTTCAGCTGTCCATTTTGCTTTTCCAATTTTTCTGTTTAACTTATTACTATTGTGCTAAATCAAACTATTTCTGCTATTTTATAAGATTTGTGCTTAATATACTATTTCTGCTTTTAATAGGATTTGTGCTTAATATAGTATTTCTGCTTTTTATAGGATTTGTGCTTAATATACTATTTCTGCTTTTTATAGGATTTGTGCTTAATATAGTATTTCTGCTAAATGTAGTATTTATGCTTAATCATACTATTTCTATATATTTCTGCCAGGCAGCCAATCCTCTGTGCGAACTCAGACACATATCACATATCAGGGCCTGCACGGCTTCCCAGCCAGCCAATCATGTCTGAGGTCTTCCGTTTCCTCTCTCGTCATATCTCAGCGACGGTTGTACAAAGAGCAATGAAAATCGCAGTCAAAGTACACCAAAGTCCGCTGATTCACCCAGCACAAGAAATATGCCTCTAGTCCACCTAGTTTTTGAGTTACACAACGTTTTGTAACTCCAAAAAACGGCGTTTTTCGCCTCTCACCGCGATCTAATTCTGACTCCTCATCACCCTGTTTTTCAAGACGGCTCCTCTCTTTCCCAGTGGCGCAGTTGGTAATGACACGGGTCTGCAAGCCAAAGATCGTGGGTTCGATTCCACCTTGGTCAACATGTTTTTTTCCCTACAAATTAATACACTGTCACAGACCAGTAATTCATATTCATCATTTATTACAATTCTGCAAACTGTTATGATTTTACCAGCTTTTCTAATATGGACCTCACATTCTTAACACTCCATGGCACAAATACTCTTCCCTTTAGGCTCTGTGTATGTGTGTGTGTATCAATATTTCTCCCATTTTAAAGTATTACTCCTCTATAATTGTATTTCTGTTAAATCAAAGTACTTTTACTACATCTTAGTACTTCTGCTCAATCATAGTATTTCTGCTAAATCATAGTATTTCTGCTACTTTTTGGTACTTGTGCTAAATACAGTATTTCTGCTAAATCATACTATTTCTACTATATTATATTTTTCTTTCTAAATATAGCATTTCTGCTATATAATTGTATTTATGCTATGTTATAATATTTGTGCTAAACCAGAGTATTTGTGCTGAAACATAGTATTTCTGCCAAATGATAGTATTTCTGTCAAATTATAGTATTTGTGCTAAAACATAGTATTAATTTAAAATTACAATATTCATAGTTCATCACAGTGTCTCTGGTAAATCACAATATTTCTGCTAAGTTCTGCTATGCTATTGTATTTCTGCCAAGTATTATGTTTCCTCTAAGATATTGCAGTTCTGCTAAGTTATTACATTTTAGCAAACTTCTTTTGCTTCTGCAAAGTTTTTACAATTTCAGCAACTTTTCAGCTTTTTCAGCTAGTTTTTGCAGACAGCTTCAGCTTAAAGCATCCACACTGCATTTTCGCAGGAAATGCAAATTTTTCTAGTTGGGTGGATGCCGTAGGCATCCACACTATTGAGATCCTGTTTCTCTTTATTCTTTGGGTGGATGCCGTAGGCATCCACACTATTGAGATCCTGTTTCTCTTTATTCTTTATCCTTTATTATTCTAGTTGCTCCGTTTCTTTGCCGCTTAACTACTCCCTCAGTTTTCAGCCGATTTTTACCATTCAAACTCTAAACTGTTCTGCTATTTCTGCTTTCGACTGCTATATCTTTTGGTACTTATTACTATTATACTTTTTAAAATATTACACTTTTTTCCTTTAATTTGTCCCATTGAAATGAATGGGAAACTTCTACAATTCTGCTAAAACTTGCTTGTCTTTGAAACTTAACTACTTCCTCATACTTTCACCTAGAAACTCCATTCAAACTTTAAAACGTTCTCAGATGATTGGGCTATTCCTGTGTGATTCAGCTTTTTCATATCTGTTACCGTTTTCATGTAATGACTCTTTAAGTTTTCAGTTACAACTTTGTGATTTTTCAGAAAATACATGTGTTGCTATGGTTGCTATGCAATTAACTCCCACTGCACACTCGTCCGTTCTGAATTTTCTCTTCATGTCTGAACAACTCCTTGCTACTCGCTCAATTTCCACTCAACTTCCACAAATTATACATCAAAACGTAGGTATTTTTGCTGGCTTTAAGACAGTGTCACTATAATTATTGTGAGAGTTACGTTTTTTTCACAATTTGCCTCGAAGTGACACATGGTCTAAAAACTCCCCATTCAAAGTCTATGGGGAGGTTGTGAAACTCAGAGCTGAAATACTGAAACTGAAGGCATTTTCAAATCGTCATATCTCCTTAACGAAGCAAAGTTAAGACATGAGGCTTGTCCCTGTATATCTTCAGACACTCCTGACACTCACAATTCAAGAATTATTTTCTCACCTATTACCGTTCTGAGATGAGTTAGACTTGTTTGAGGGGTGGAAATCTGTCCTCCTCTCATTTTTCAAATTCCGAAAATGAAGCCGTTTCTTCTCTCGTCATATCTCCGCGACGGAGATACAAAGAGCTATGTAAATCGCAGTCAAAGTACACCAAAGTCCGCTGATTCACCCAGTGCAAGAATTATGCTTCTATCCCACCTAGTTTTTGAGTTACACGACGTTTTGTAACTCCAAAAAACGGCGTTTTTCGCGTCTCACCGCGATCTAATTCTGACTCCTCATCACCCTTTTTTTCAAAGCGCCCGCCCCCTTAGAGGTGGCGCGATTGGTAATGACACCGCTCTTCAGACCAGAGGTCGTGGGTTCGATTCCACCTTGGCCCACATGTTTTTTTTTTAACTACAAATTTATACACTATCACAGACCGGTAATTCATATTGATAATTTATTACAATTCTGCAAAGTTTAATGATTTTAGCAGCTTTTCTAATATGGACCTCAGATTCTGGTTAACAGTCTATGGCAGAAATACATACAAGTACACAGCCTGATGAAGCAGACAGAAGCAGTACCTCTGATTGGTTCCGCAGTTTCACCTCTTATCAGCACAAATCTCACCCTCTTCTGCTGTTTTCACCTCTTTTCTGCTAATTTGAGCTTCTGTTCCACAGTGCACTCAGCCTCTTCTGCTGTTTTCATTAGAATTTTAAGCTTTTCCACCTTTTTTCAGTTACGTGAGAACCAGTTTGGCTCAATGAGTAGCTGAAAAATATCAGCCTCTTCTGCTGTTTTAGCAGGATTTCAGAGTTCAGCTTTTTCACTTGTTTTAAGCACAAATTTCAGTTTCTTTACCTCATTTCACAACAAAGTTCTTCCTCTTCACCTCTTTTCTGCTAATTTGAGCTGCTGCTCCACAGTGCACATTTTCCCTCTCATCATATCTTTGCTTGTGACCAGAACTCATTTGGCTCAGAGGGTAGGGCATCTGTCGTGAGACCCGGTGGCAGAGGTTCGAATCCTACCTGTGACAGCTGCTACACATGTTCACTGCTTGCATGCGCTCTGCTTTCTTGACACTCTCCAGTGTGTCATTACACATACAGCCATCTTCAGCAAGCACTTCTGCTTCTACACTTCTTTTCAACTCGGCTTTTTGCTTCTTTACCTCTTTTCAGCAGAAATTATTCCTCTTCACCTCTTTTCTGCTAATTAGAGCTCCTGCTCCACAGTGCACTTAGCCTCTTCTGCTGTTTTCATTAGAATTTTAAGCTTTTCCACCTTTTTTCAGTTACGTGAGAACCAGTTTGGCTCAGTGAGTAGCTGAAAAATATCAGCCTCTACTACTGTTTTAGCAGGATTTCAGAGTTCAGCTTTTTCACTTGTTTTAAGCACAAATTTCAGTTTCTTTACCTCATTTCACAACAAAGTTCTTCCTCTTCACCTCTTTTCTGCTAATTTGAGCTTCTGCTCCACAGTGCACATTTTCTCTCTCATCATATATTTGCTTGAGACCAGAACTCATTTGGCTCAGAGGGTAGGGCAGCTGCCGTGAGACCCGGGGGCAGAGTTTCGAATCCTACCTGTGACAGTTGCTACACATGTTCCCTGCTTGCATGCGCTCTGCTTTCTTGACACTCTCCAGTGTGTCATTACACATACAGCCATCTTCAGCAAGCACTTCTACACCTCTTTTCAACTCATCTTTTTGCTTCTTTACCTCTTTTCAGCAGAACTTCTTCTGATTCACCTCTTTTCTGCTAAATGTTTAGCCTTTTCACCTCTTATTAGCACAATACTAAGCAGCTTCTGCTAATTTCACCAGAATTGTCAGTCTCTCCACCTCTTCTTTGTAAGAATCAGTTTGGTCCAGTAAGGTGAGACGCCGCCTATAGATCAGAAAGGCCAGGTTCGAATCTCGCTCAGGGCAATGTTTTTTGTTTTTTCAACTTTTTCTGCTTTTTTCAGCAGAAATCTTCAGCGTAAGGCATCCACACAGCATTTTCGCAGGAAATGCAATTTTTTCTAGTTGGGTGGATGCCGTAGGCATCCACACTATTGAGATCCTGTTTCTCTTTATTCTTTATCCTTTATTATTCTAGTTGCTCCGTTTCTTTGCCGCTTAACTACTCCCTCAGTTTTCAGCCGATTTTTACCATTCAAACTCTAAACTGTTCTGCTATTTCTGCTTTCGACTGCTATATCTTTTGGTACTTATTACTATTATACTTTTTAAAATATTACACTTTTTTCCTTTAATTTGTCCCATTGAAATGAATGGGAAACTTCTACAATTCTGCTAAAACTTGCTTGTCTTTGAAACTTAACTACTTCCTCATACTTTCACCTAGAAACTCCATTCAAACTTTAAAACGTTCTCAGATGATTGGGCTATTCCTGTGTGATTCAGCTTTTTCATATCTGTTACCGTTTTCATGTAATGACTCTTTAAGTTTTCAGTTACAACTTTGTGATTTTTCAGAAAATACATGTGTTGCTATGGTTGCTATGCAATTAACTCCCACTGCACACTCGTCCGTTCTGAATTTTCTCTTCATGTCTGAACAACTCCTTGCTACTCGCTCAATTTCCACTCAACTTCCACAAATTATACATCAAAACGTAGGTATTTTTGCTGGCTTTAAGACAGTGTCACTATAATTATTGTGAGAGTTACGTTTTTTTCACAATTTGCCTCGAAGTGACACATGGTCTAAAAACTCCCCATTCAAAGTCTATGGGGAGGTTGTGAAACTCAGAGCTGAAATACTGAAACTGAAGGCATTTTCAAATCGTCATATCTCCTTAACGAAGCAAAGTTAAGACATGAGGCTTGTCCCTGTATATCTTCAGACACTCCTGACACTCACAATTCAAGAATTATTTTCTCACCTATTACCGTTCTGAGATGAGTTAGACTTGTTTGAGGGGTGGAAATCTGTCCTCCTCTCATTTTTCAAATTCCGAAAATGAAGCCGTTTCTTCTCTCGTCATATCTCCGCGACGGAGATACAAAGAGCTATGTAAATCGCAGTCAAAGTACACCAAAGTCCGCTGATTCACCCAGTGCAAGAATTATGCTTCTATCCCACCTAGTTTTTGAGTTACACGACGTTTTGTAACTCCAAAAAACGGCGTTTTTCGCGTCTCACCGCGATCTAATTCTGACTCCTCATCACCCTTTTTTTCAAAGCGCCCGCCCCCTTAGAGGTGGCGCGATTGGTAATGACACCGCTCTTCAGACCAGAGGTCGTGGGTTCGATTCCACCTTGGCCCACATGTTTTTTTTTTAACTACAAATTTATACACTATCACAGACCGGTAATTCATATTGATAATTTATTACAATTCTGCAAAGTTTAATGATTTTAGCAGCTTTTCTAATATGGACCTCAGATTCTGGTTAACAGTCTATGGCAGAAATACATACAAGTACACAGCCTGATGAAGCAGACAGAAGCAGTACCTCTGATTGGTTCCGCAGTTTCACCTCTTATCAGCACAAATCTCACCCTCTTCTGCTGTTTTCACCTCTTTTCTGCTAATTTGAGCTTCTGTTCCACAGTGCACTCAGCCTCTTCTGCTGTTTTCATTAGAATTTTAAGCTTTTCCACCTTTTTTCAGTTACGTGAGAACCAGTTTGGCTCAATGAGTAGCTGAAAAATATCAGCCTCTTCTGCTGTTTTAGCAGGATTTCAGAGTTCAGCTTTTTCACTTGTTTTAAGCACAAATTTCAGTTTCTTTACCTCATTTCACAACAAAGTTCTTCCTCTTCACCTCTTTTCTGCTAATTTGAGCTGCTGCTCCACAGTGCACATTTTCCCTCTCATCATATCTTTGCTTGTGACCAGAACTCATTTGGCTCAGAGGGTAGGGCATCTGTCGTGAGACCCGGTGGCAGAGGTTCGAATCCTACCTGTGACAGCTGCTACACATGTTCACTGCTTGCATGCGCTCTGCTTTCTTGACACTCTCCAGTGTGTCATTACACATACAGCCATCTTCAGCAAGCACTTCTGCTTCTACACTTCTTTTCAACTCGGCTTTTTGCTTCTTTACCTCTTTTCAGCAGAAATTATTCCTCTTCACCTCTTTTCTGCTAATTAGAGCTCCTGCTCCACAGTGCACTTAGCCTCTTCTGCTGTTTTCATTAGAATTTTAAGCTTTTCCACCTTTTTTCAGTTACGTGAGAACCAGTTTGGCTCAGTGAGTAGCTGAAAAATATCAGCCTCTACTACTGTTTTAGCAGGATTTCAGAGTTCAGCTTTTTCACTTGTTTTAAGCACAAATTTCAGTTTCTTTACCTCATTTCACAACAAAGTTCTTCCTCTTCACCTCTTTTCTGCTAATTTGAGCTTCTGCTCCACAGTGCACATTTTCTCTCTCATCATATATTTGCTTGAGACCAGAACTCATTTGGCTCAGAGGGTAGGGCAGCTGCCGTGAGACCCGGGGGCAGAGTTTCGAATCCTACCTGTGACAGTTGCTACACATGTTCCCTGCTTGCATGCGCTCTGCTTTCTTGACACTCTCCAGTGTGTCATTACACATACAGCCATCTTCAGCAAGCACTTCTACACCTCTTTTCAACTCATCTTTTTGCTTCTTTACCTCTTTTCAGCAGAACTTCTTCTGATTCACCTCTTTTCTGCTAAATGTTTAGCCTTTTCACCTCTTATTAGCACAATACTAAGCAGCTTCTGCTAATTTCACCAGAATTGTCAGTCTCTCCACCTCTTCTTTGTAAGAATCAGTTTGGTCCAGTAAGGTGAGACGCCGCCTATAGATCAGAAAGGCCAGGTTCGAATCTCGCTCAGGGCAATGTTTTTTGTTTTTTCAACTTTTTCTGCTTTTTTCAGCAGAAATCTTCAGCGTAAGGCATCCACACAGCATTTTCGCAGGAAATGCAATTTTTTCTAGTACTTTATTCTAGTTGCTTCCGTACACTTTTCGCCGTTAAACTACTTCCACAATTTTCAGCCGATTTTCACCGTTCAAATTTTAAACTATTCTGCTATTTTTGCTAATTCCTGCTATGACTTTTGCTATTTTTAACTATTATACTTTTTAAAATATTAAGCTTTTTTCCTTTAATTTGTCCCATTGAAATGAATGGGAAACTTCTGCAATTCTGCTAAATTTTGCTTGTTTTTGAAACTTAACTACTTCCTCATACTTTCACCTAGAACAACCATTCAAATTTTAAAATGTTCACAAATTATTGGGCTATTCAGGTATGATTCAGCTTTTTCAAATGTTTTACTGTTTTACTTTTATGCCTCTTAAAGTTTTGAGTTGCAAAATTGTGATTTTTCACAAAATACATGCGTTGTTATGGTTGCTATGCTCTTGGCTTCCAGTGTGCCACTGAAGCTTTTGCAGTCTTCTCTTCATGTCCGAACAACTGTTTGCTACTTGCTCAATTTTCACTCAACTTCCACAAATTATACATCAAAACGTAGGTATTTTTGCTGGCTTTCAGAATATGTCACCATCATTGTTGTGGGATTTATAGAATTTTCGCAAATCTCCTCAGACCAACACAATGTCAGAAAACTCTCCATATAAAGTGAATGGAGAGCTTGTTCAAAATCACCGCTGGATTTCTGTAATGAGAGGCATATTCGAATCGTCATATCTCCTTAACGAAGCAAAGTTAAGACATGAGGCTTGTCCCCGAATATCTTCAGACACCCCTGACGCTCACAATTCAAGAATTTCTTTCTCACCTATTACCGTTCTGAAATGAGTTGGACTTGTTTGAGGGTAGGAAATTCGTCCTTCGCTCAGATTTCTTCAGATTTCAAACTGTGGAAATGAACCACTTTTTTCTCTCGTCATAACTTTTTGTTGGATTTCCACAGAGACCTGAAAATTTCCATGATTGTTCACCAAAGCCTGCTGTCTCTTACGGTGAAAGAATGATATCGATACTCCAAATAGATTTCAAGTCACAAAGCGTTGTTTGAGGGCAAGTCAAGGCAGTTTTTGCTTCGCTCTACTCAGTTATGGTGCATTAGAAGTCAAATATCTTTAATAATTCATATTTTAATGATAAATTGTTAACACTGGAAGATTCCCCCATCTCTTCTGAACAAAACGGTGTAAGAATGACCGCTCTAGCCCCTACGGTTAGGAAATTATGGTCATTTGTTTGAGGGGAGTCCTCACTATGAGAAATAGGCTGCAATAATCCTGTGCCTCTCTCTGCTGCGTGTGTAAAAAGATGCACCTGTTTTGGCGGGAAAAAGTACACAGGCTCTCTGATTGGTGGATTCAAATTCAGCAGCTCCCAGGCTGACCTAGAAACTTACTTCTCTCTCCCTGTGCATTTTTATGCTGATTTTTTCATTTAACAAGTATATTTGAGGGGCCCTCAGCATGTTCAGCATTTTTTCAGCTGTCCATTTTGCTTTTCCAATTTTTCTGTTTAACGTATTACTATTGTGCTAAATCATACTGTTTCTGCTATTTCATAGGATTTGTGCTTAATATAGTATTTCTGCTTTTAATAGGATTTGTGCTTAATATAGTATTTCTGCTTTTTATAGAATTTGTGCTTAATATAGTATTTCTGCTTTTTATATGATTTGTGCTTAATATGGTATTTCTGCTAAATTATAGTATTTCTGCTTTTTATAGTATTTGTGCTAAAACATAGTATTTCTACTAAATGTAGTATTTATGCTTAATCATAGTATTTCTATATATTTCTGCCAGGTCCCCAGGCAGCCAATCCTCTGTGAGGACTTAGACATTCAAATTTTCAAATCAGGGCCTGCACGGTTTCCCAGCCAATCATATATGTGTCCTGAGGCATTCAAATTTGCATATTGGGGCCTTCATGGCTTCTAAGCCAGCCAATCATATCTGAGGGCTGAGGAATTCAAATCCACAAATCAGGGCCTGCACGGCTTCCCAGGCAGCCAATCATATATGTGGCCTCAGGCATTCAAATTTGCATATTGGGGGAATTCGTGGCTTCTAAGTCAACAAGTCATCCATGTCGTATATCTCTAAAAATTCACATTTTAATGATAAATTGTTAACACTGGAAGATTCCCCCATCTCTTCTGAACAAAACGGTGTAAGAATGACCGCTCTAGCCCCTACGGTTTGGAAATTATGGTCATTTGTTTGAGGGGAGTCCTCACTATGAGAAATAGGCTGCAATAATCCTGTGCCTCTCTCTGCTGCGTGTGTAAAAAGATGCACCTGTTTTGGCGGGAAAAAGTACACAGGCTCTCTGATTGGTGGATTCAAATTCAGCAGCTCCCAGGCTGACCTAGAAACTTACTTCTCTCTCCCTGTGCATTTTTTTGCTGATTTTTTCATTTAACAAGTATATTTGAGGGACCCTCAGCATGTTCAGCATTTTTTCAGCTGTCCATTTTGCTTTTCCAATTTTTCTGTTTAACTTATTACTATTGTGCTAAATCATACTGTTTCTGCTATTTCATAAGATTTGTGCTTAATATAGTATTTCTGCTTTTAATAGGATTTGTGCTTAATATAGTATTTCTGCTTTTTATAGAATTTGTGCTTAATATAGTATTTCTGCTTTTTATAGAATTTGTGCTTAATATAGTATTTCTGCTTTTTATAGGATTTGTGCTTAATATAGTATTTCTGCTAAATTATAGTATTTCTGCTTTTTATAGTATTTGTGCTAAAACATAGTATTTCTACTAAATGTAGTATTTATGCTTACTCATACTATTTCTGCTTTTCATAGGATTTGTGCTTAATATAGTATTTCTGCTATATTTAGTATTTCTGATTAATTATAGTTTTTCTACTAAATCATAGTACAGTATTTCTGCTTTTTATGGGATTTGTGCTAAAACAAAGTATTTCTACTAAATGTAGTATTTGTGCTTAATCATACCATTTCTGCTTTTTATAGGATTTGTGCTTAATATAGTATTTCTGCTAAATTATAGTATTTCTGCCAAATTATAATATTTGTGCTAAAACATAGTCTTAATTTAAAATTACAGTATTCATAGTTCATCACAGTGTCTCTGGTAAATCACAATATTTCTGCTCTGTTGTACTATTTTTCTAAATCATAGTGTTTCTGTAATGTTTAAGTATTTTTGGCTAAATATATTCTTTCTGTTATCTTATACTATTTCTCCTAAATTCTTGTATTTTTGAGAAGTTATCATGTTTCTGGTAAGTTACAATATTTCTGCTAAATTCTGCTATGCTATTGTATTTCTGCCAAGTATTATGTTTCCTCTAAGATATTGCAGTTCTGCTAAGTTATTCCATTTTAGCAAACTTCTTTTGCTTCTGCAAAGTTTTTACAATTTCTGCAACTTTTCAGCTTTTTCAGCTACTTTTTGCATACAGCTTCAGCTTTAAGCATCCACACTGCATTTTCGCAGGAAATGCAAATTTTTCTAGTTGGGTGGATGCCGTAGGCATCCACACTATTGAGATCCTGTTTCTCTTTATTCTTTATCCTTTATTATTCTAGTTGCTCCGTTTCTTTGCCGCTTAACTACTCCCTCAGTTTTCAGCCGATTTTTACCATTCAAACTCTAAACTGTTCTGCTATTTCTGCTTTCGACTGCTATATCTTTTGGTACTTATTACTATTATACTTTTTAAAATATTACACTTTTTTCCTTTAATTTGTCCCATTGAAATGAATGGGAAACTTCTACAATTCTGCTAAAACTTGCTTGTCTTTGAAACTTAACTACTTCCTCATACTTTCACCTAGAAACTCCATTCAAACTTTAAAACGTTCTCAGATGATTGGGCTATTCCTGTGTGATTCAGCTTTTTCATATCTGTTACCGTTTTCATGTAATGACTCTTTAAGTTTTCAGTTACAACTTTGTGATTTTTCAGAAAATACATGTGTTGCTATGGTTGCTATGCAATTAACTCCCACTGCACACTCGTCCGTTCTGAATTTTCTCTTCATGTCTGAACAACTCCTTGCTACTCGCTCAATTTCCACTCAACTTCCACAAATTATACATCAAAACGTAGGTATTTTTGCTGGCTTTAAGACAGTGTCACTATAATTATTGTGAGAGTTACGTTTTTTTCACAATTTGCCTCGAAGTGACACATGGTCTAAAAACTCCCCATTCAAAGTCTATGGGGAGGTTGTGAAACTCAGAGCTGAAATACTGAAACTGAAGGCATTTTCAAATCGTCATATCTCCTTAACGAAGCAAAGTTAAGACATGAGGCTTGTCCCTGTATATCTTCAGACACTCCTGACACTCACAATTCAAGAATTATTTTCTCACCTATTACCGTTCTGAGATGAGTTAGACTTGTTTGAGGGGTGGAAATCTGTCCTCCTCTCATTTTTCAAATTCCGAAAATGAAGCCGTTTCTTCTCTCGTCATATCTCCGCGACGGAGATACAAAGAGCTATGTAAATCGCAGTCAAAGTACACCAAAGTCCGCTGATTCACCCAGTGCAAGAATTATGCTTCTATCCCACCTAGTTTTTGAGTTACACGACGTTTTGTAACTCCAAAAAACGGCGTTTTTCGCGTCTCACCGCGATCTAATTCTGACTCCTCATCACCCTTTTTTTCAAAGCGCCCGCCCCCTTAGAGGTGGCGCGATTGGTAATGACACCGCTCTTCAGACCAGAGGTCGTGGGTTCGATTCCACCTTGGCCCACATGTTTTTTTTTTAACTACAAATTTATACACTATCACAGACCGGTAATTCATATTGATAATTTATTACAATTCTGCAAAGTTTAATGATTTTAGCAGCTTTTCTAATATGGACCTCAGATTCTGGTTAACAGTCTATGGCAGAAATACATACAAGTACACAGCCTGATGAAGCAGACAGAAGCAGTACCTCTGATTGGTTCCGCAGTTTCACCTCTTATCAGCACAAATCTCACCCTCTTCTGCTGTTTTCACCTCTTTTCTGCTAATTTGAGCTTCTGTTCCACAGTGCACTCAGCCTCTTCTGCTGTTTTCATTAGAATTTTAAGCTTTTCCACCTTTTTTCAGTTACGTGAGAACCAGTTTGGCTCAATGAGTAGCTGAAAAATATCAGCCTCTTCTGCTGTTTTAGCAGGATTTCAGAGTTCAGCTTTTTCACTTGTTTTAAGCACAAATTTCAGTTTCTTTACCTCATTTCACAACAAAGTTCTTCCTCTTCACCTCTTTTCTGCTAATTTGAGCTGCTGCTCCACAGTGCACATTTTCCCTCTCATCATATCTTTGCTTGTGACCAGAACTCATTTGGCTCAGAGGGTAGGGCATCTGTCGTGAGACCCGGTGGCAGAGGTTCGAATCCTACCTGTGACAGCTGCTACACATGTTCACTGCTTGCATGCGCTCTGCTTTCTTGACACTCTCCAGTGTGTCATTACACATACAGCCATCTTCAGCAAGCACTTCTGCTTCTACACTTCTTTTCAACTCGGCTTTTTGCTTCTTTACCTCTTTTCAGCAGAAATTATTCCTCTTCACCTCTTTTCTGCTAATTAGAGCTCCTGCTCCACAGTGCACTTAGCCTCTTCTGCTGTTTTCATTAGAATTTTAAGCTTTTCCACCTTTTTTCAGTTACGTGAGAACCAGTTTGGCTCAGTGAGTAGCTGAAAAATATCAGCCTCTACTACTGTTTTAGCAGGATTTCAGAGTTCAGCTTTTTCACTTGTTTTAAGCACAAATTTCAGTTTCTTTACCTCATTTCACAACAAAGTTCTTCCTCTTCACCTCTTTTCTGCTAATTTGAGCTTCTGCTCCACAGTGCACATTTTCTCTCTCATCATATATTTGCTTGAGACCAGAACTCATTTGGCTCAGAGGGTAGGGCAGCTGCCGTGAGACCCGGGGGCAGAGTTTCGAATCCTACCTGTGACAGTTGCTACACATGTTCCCTGCTTGCATGCGCTCTGCTTTCTTGACACTCTCCAGTGTGTCATTACACATACAGCCATCTTCAGCAAGCACTTCTACACCTCTTTTCAACTCATCTTTTTGCTTCTTTACCTCTTTTCAGCAGAACTTCTTCTGATTCACCTCTTTTCTGCTAAATGTTTAGCCTTTTCACCTCTTATTAGCACAATACTAAGCAGCTTCTGCTAATTTCACCAGAATTGTCAGTCTCTCCACCTCTTCTTTGTAAGAATCAGTTTGGTCCAGTAAGGTGAGACGCCGCCTATAGATCAGAAAGGCCAGGTTCGAATCTCGCTCAGGGCAATGTTTTTTGTTTTTTCAACTTTTTCTGCTTTTTTCAGCAGAAATCTTCAGCGTAAGGCATCCACACAGCATTTTCGCAGGAAATGCAATTTTTTCTAGTTGGGTGGATGCCGTAGGCATCCACACTATTGAGATCCTGTTTCTCTTTATTCTTTATCCTTTATTATTCTAGTTGCTCCGTTTCTTTGCCGCTTAACTACTCCCTCAGTTTTCAGCCGATTTTTACCATTCAAACTCTAAACTGTTCTGCTATTTCTGCTTTCGACTGCTATATCTTTTGGTACTTATTACTATTATACTTTTTAAAATATTACACTTTTTTCCTTTAATTTGTCCCATTGAAATGAATGGGAAACTTCTACAATTCTGCTAAAACTTGCTTGTCTTTGAAACTTAACTACTTCCTCATACTTTCACCTAGAAACTCCATTCAAACTTTAAAACGTTCTCAGATGATTGGGCTATTCCTGTGTGATTCAGCTTTTTCATATCTGTTACCGTTTTCATGTAATGACTCTTTAAGTTTTCAGTTACAACTTTGTGATTTTTCAGAAAATACATGTGTTGCTATGGTTGCTATGCAATTAACTCCCACTGCACACTCGTCCGTTCTGAATTTTCTCTTCATGTCTGAACAACTCCTTGCTACTCGCTCAATTTCCACTCAACTTCCACAAATTATACATCAAAACGTAGGTATTTTTGCTGGCTTTAAGACAGTGTCACTATAATTATTGTGAGAGTTACGTTTTTTTCACAATTTGCCTCGAAGTGACACATGGTCTAAAAACTCCCCATTCAAAGTCTATGGGGAGGTTGTGAAACTCAGAGCTGAAATACTGAAACTGAAGGCATTTTCAAATCGTCATATCTCCTTAACGAAGCAAAGTTAAGACATGAGGCTTGTCCCTGTATATCTTCAGACACTCCTGACACTCACAATTCAAGAATTATTTTCTCACCTATTACCGTTCTGAGATGAGTTAGACTTGTTTGAGGGGTGGAAATCTGTCCTCCTCTCATTTTTCAAATTCCGAAAATGAAGCCGTTTCTTCTCTCGTCATATCTCCGCGACGGAGATACAAAGAGCTATGTAAATCGCAGTCAAAGTACACCAAAGTCCGCTGATTCACCCAGTGCAAGAATTATGCTTCTATCCCACCTAGTTTTTGAGTTACACGACGTTTTGTAACTCCAAAAAACGGCGTTTTTCGCGTCTCACCGCGATCTAATTCTGACTCCTCATCACCCTTTTTTTCAAAGCGCCCGCCCCCTTAGAGGTGGCGCGATTGGTAATGACACCGCTCTTCAGACCAGAGGTCGTGGGTTCGATTCCACCTTGGCCCACATGTTTTTTTTTTAACTACAAATTTATACACTATCACAGACCGGTAATTCATATTGATAATTTATTACAATTCTGCAAAGTTTAATGATTTTAGCAGCTTTTCTAATATGGACCTCAGATTCTGGTTAACAGTCTATGGCAGAAATACATACAAGTACACAGCCTGATGAAGCAGACAGAAGCAGTACCTCTGATTGGTTCCGCAGTTTCACCTCTTATCAGCACAAATCTCACCCTCTTCTGCTGTTTTCACCTCTTTTCTGCTAATTTGAGCTTCTGTTCCACAGTGCACTCAGCCTCTTCTGCTGTTTTCATTAGAATTTTAAGCTTTTCCACCTTTTTTCAGTTACGTGAGAACCAGTTTGGCTCAATGAGTAGCTGAAAAATATCAGCCTCTTCTGCTGTTTTAGCAGGATTTCAGAGTTCAGCTTTTTCACTTGTTTTAAGCACAAATTTCAGTTTCTTTACCTCATTTCACAACAAAGTTCTTCCTCTTCACCTCTTTTCTGCTAATTTGAGCTGCTGCTCCACAGTGCACATTTTCCCTCTCATCATATCTTTGCTTGTGACCAGAACTCATTTGGCTCAGAGGGTAGGGCATCTGTCGTGAGACCCGGTGGCAGAGGTTCGAATCCTACCTGTGACAGCTGCTACACATGTTCACTGCTTGCATGCGCTCTGCTTTCTTGACACTCTCCAGTGTGTCATTACACATACAGCCATCTTCAGCAAGCACTTCTGCTTCTACACTTCTTTTCAACTCGGCTTTTTGCTTCTTTACCTCTTTTCAGCAGAAATTATTCCTCTTCACCTCTTTTCTGCTAATTAGAGCTCCTGCTCCACAGTGCACTTAGCCTCTTCTGCTGTTTTCATTAGAATTTTAAGCTTTTCCACCTTTTTTCAGTTACGTGAGAACCAGTTTGGCTCAGTGAGTAGCTGAAAAATATCAGCCTCTACTACTGTTTTAGCAGGATTTCAGAGTTCAGCTTTTTCACTTGTTTTAAGCACAAATTTCAGTTTCTTTACCTCATTTCACAACAAAGTTCTTCCTCTTCACCTCTTTTCTGCTAATTTGAGCTTCTGCTCCACAGTGCACATTTTCTCTCTCATCATATATTTGCTTGAGACCAGAACTCATTTGGCTCAGAGGGTAGGGCAGCTGCCGTGAGACCCGGGGGCAGAGTTTCGAATCCTACCTGTGACAGTTGCTACACATGTTCCCTGCTTGCATGCGCTCTGCTTTCTTGACACTCTCCAGTGTGTCATTACACATACAGCCATCTTCAGCAAGCACTTCTACACCTCTTTTCAACTCATCTTTTTGCTTCTTTACCTCTTTTCAGCAGAACTTCTTCTGATTCACCTCTTTTCTGCTAAATGTTTAGCCTTTTCACCTCTTATTAGCACAATACTAAGCAGCTTCTGCTAATTTCACCAGAATTGTCAGTCTCTCCACCTCTTCTTTGTAAGAATCAGTTTGGTCCAGTAAGGTGAGACGCCGCCTATAGATCAGAAAGGCCAGGTTCGAATCTCGCTCAGGGCAATGTTTTTTGTTTTTTCAACTTTTTCTGCTTTTTTCAGCAGAAATCTTCAGCGTAAGGCATCCACACAGCATTTTCGCAGGAAATGCAATTTTTTCTAGTTCTAGTTATTCTAGTTGCTCCGTTTCTTTGCCGCTTAACTACTCCCTCAGTTTTCAGCCGATTTTTACCATTCAAACTCTAAACTGTTCTGCTATTTCTGCTTTCGACTGCTATATCTTTTGGTACTTATTACTATTATACTTTTTAAAATATTACACTTTTTTCCTTTAATTTGTCCCATTGAAATGAATGGGAAACTTCTACAATTCTGCTAAAACTTGCTTGTCTTTGAAACTTAACTACTTCCTCATACTTTCACCTAGAAACTCCATTCAAACTTTAAAACGTTCTCAGATGATTGGGCTATTCCTGTGTGATTCAGCTTTTTCATATCTGTTACCGTTTTCATGTAATGACTCTTTAAGTTTTCAGTTACAACTTTGTGATTTTTCAGAAAATACATGTGTTGCTATGGTTGCTATGCAATTAACTCCCACTGCACACTCGTCCGTTCTGAATTTTCTCTTCATGTCTGAACAACTCCTTGCTACTCGCTCAATTTCCACTCAACTTCCACAAATTATACATCAAAACGTAGGTATTTTTGCTGGCTTTAAGACAGTGTCACTATAATTATTGTGAGAGTTACGTTTTTTTCACAATTTGCCTCGAAGTGACACATGGTCTAAAAACTCCCCATTCAAAGTCTATGGGGAGGTTGTGAAACTCAGAGCTGAAATACTGAAACTGAAGGCATTTTCAAATCGTCATATCTCCTTAACGAAGCAAAGTTAAGACATGAGGCTTGTCCCTGTATATCTTCAGACACTCCTGACACTCACAATTCAAGAATTATTTTCTCACCTATTACCGTTCTGAGATGAGTTAGACTTGTTTGAGGGGTGGAAATCTGTCCTCCTCTCATTTTTCAAATTCCGAAAATGAAGCCGTTTCTTCTCTCGTCATATCTCCGCGACGGAGATACAAAGAGCTATGTAAATCGCAGTCAAAGTACACCAAAGTCCGCTGATTCACCCAGTGCAAGAATTATGCTTCTATCCCACCTAGTTTTTGAGTTACACGACGTTTTGTAACTCCAAAAAACGGCGTTTTTCGCGTCTCACCGCGATCTAATTCTGACTCCTCATCACCCTTTTTTTCAAAGCGCCCGCCCCCTTAGAGGTGGCGCGATTGGTAATGACACCGCTCTTCAGACCAGAGGTCGTGGGTTCGATTCCACCTTGGCCCACATGTTTTTTTTTTAACTACAAATTTATACACTATCACAGACCGGTAATTCATATTGATAATTTATTACAATTCTGCAAAGTTTAATGATTTTAGCAGCTTTTCTAATATGGACCTCAGATTCTGGTTAACAGTCTATGGCAGAAATACATACAAGTACACAGCCTGATGAAGCAGACAGAAGCAGTACCTCTGATTGGTTCCGCAGTTTCACCTCTTATCAGCACAAATCTCACCCTCTTCTGCTGTTTTCACCTCTTTTCTGCTAATTTGAGCTTCTGTTCCACAGTGCACTCAGCCTCTTCTGCTGTTTTCATTAGAATTTTAAGCTTTTCCACCTTTTTTCAGTTACGTGAGAACCAGTTTGGCTCAATGAGTAGCTGAAAAATATCAGCCTCTTCTGCTGTTTTAGCAGGATTTCAGAGTTCAGCTTTTTCACTTGTTTTAAGCACAAATTTCAGTTTCTTTACCTCATTTCACAACAAAGTTCTTCCTCTTCACCTCTTTTCTGCTAATTTGAGCTGCTGCTCCACAGTGCACATTTTCCCTCTCATCATATCTTTGCTTGTGACCAGAACTCATTTGGCTCAGAGGGTAGGGCATCTGTCGTGAGACCCGGTGGCAGAGGTTCGAATCCTACCTGTGACAGCTGCTACACATGTTCACTGCTTGCATGCGCTCTGCTTTCTTGACACTCTCCAGTGTGTCATTACACATACAGCCATCTTCAGCAAGCACTTCTGCTTCTACACTTCTTTTCAACTCGGCTTTTTGCTTCTTTACCTCTTTTCAGCAGAAATTATTCCTCTTCACCTCTTTTCTGCTAATTAGAGCTCCTGCTCCACAGTGCACTTAGCCTCTTCTGCTGTTTTCATTAGAATTTTAAGCTTTTCCACCTTTTTTCAGTTACGTGAGAACCAGTTTGGCTCAGTGAGTAGCTGAAAAATATCAGCCTCTACTACTGTTTTAGCAGGATTTCAGAGTTCAGCTTTTTCACTTGTTTTAAGCACAAATTTCAGTTTCTTTACCTCATTTCACAACAAAGTTCTTCCTCTTCACCTCTTTTCTGCTAATTTGAGCTTCTGCTCCACAGTGCACATTTTCTCTCTCATCATATATTTGCTTGAGACCAGAACTCATTTGGCTCAGAGGGTAGGGCAGCTGCCGTGAGACCCGGGGGCAGAGTTTCGAATCCTACCTGTGACAGTTGCTACACATGTTCCCTGCTTGCATGCGCTCTGCTTTCTTGACACTCTCCAGTGTGTCATTACACATACAGCCATCTTCAGCAAGCACTTCTACACCTCTTTTCAACTCATCTTTTTGCTTCTTTACCTCTTTTCAGCAGAACTTCTTCTGATTCACCTCTTTTCTGCTAAATGTTTAGCCTTTTCACCTCTTATTAGCACAATACTAAGCAGCTTCTGCTAATTTCACCAGAATTGTCAGTCTCTCCACCTCTTCTTTGTAAGAATCAGTTTGGTCCAGTAAGGTGAGACGCCGCCTATAGATCAGAAAGGCCAGGTTCGAATCTCGCTCAGGGCAATGTTTTTTGTTTTTTCAACTTTTTCTGCTTTTTTCAGCAGAAATCTTCAGCGTAAGGCATCCACACAGCATTTTCGCAGGAAATGCAATTTTTTCTAGTTATTATTATTATTCTAGTTGGGTGGATGCCGTAGGCATCCACACTATTGAGATCCTGTTTCTCTTTATTCTTTATCCTTTATTATTCTAGTTGCTCCGTTTCTTTGCCGCTTAACTACTCCCTCAGTTTTCAGCCGATTTTTACCATTCAAACTCTAAACTGTTCTGCTATTTCTGCTTTCGACTGCTATATCTTTTGGTACTTATTACTATTATACTTTTTAAAATATTACACTTTTTTCCTTTAATTTGTCCCATTGAAATGAATGGGAAACTTCTACAATTCTGCTAAAACTTGCTTGTCTTTGAAACTTAACTACTTCCTCATACTTTCACCTAGAAACTCCATTCAAACTTTAAAACGTTCTCAGATGATTGGGCTATTCCTGTGTGATTCAGCTTTTTCATATCTGTTACCGTTTTCATGTAATGACTCTTTAAGTTTTCAGTTACAACTTTGTGATTTTTCAGAAAATACATGTGTTGCTATGGTTGCTATGCAATTAACTCCCACTGCACACTCGTCCGTTCTGAATTTTCTCTTCATGTCTGAACAACTCCTTGCTACTCGCTCAATTTCCACTCAACTTCCACAAATTATACATCAAAACGTAGGTATTTTTGCTGGCTTTAAGACAGTGTCACTATAATTATTGTGAGAGTTACGTTTTTTTCACAATTTGCCTCGAAGTGACACATGGTCTAAAAACTCCCCATTCAAAGTCTATGGGGAGGTTGTGAAACTCAGAGCTGAAATACTGAAACTGAAGGCATTTTCAAATCGTCATATCTCCTTAACGAAGCAAAGTTAAGACATGAGGCTTGTCCCTGTATATCTTCAGACACTCCTGACACTCACAATTCAAGAATTATTTTCTCACCTATTACCGTTCTGAGATGAGTTAGACTTGTTTGAGGGGTGGAAATCTGTCCTCCTCTCATTTTTCAAATTCCGAAAATGAAGCCGTTTCTTCTCTCGTCATATCTCCGCGACGGAGATACAAAGAGCTATGTAAATCGCAGTCAAAGTACACCAAAGTCCGCTGATTCACCCAGTGCAAGAATTA
Source organism: Diplotaxodon limnothrissa (assembly GCF_057381915.1). Lineage (NCBI taxonomy): Eukaryota > Metazoa > Chordata > Actinopteri > Cichliformes > Cichlidae > Diplotaxodon > Diplotaxodon limnothrissa. Next base: position 303,786 of record NC_140612.1, read on the forward strand.
TGCTTCTATCCCACCTAGTTTTTGAGTTACACGACGTTTTGTAACTCCAAAAAACGGCGTTTTTCGCGTCTCACCGCGATCTAATTCTGACTCCTCATCACCCTTTTTTTCAAAGCGCCCGCCCCCTTAGAGGTGGCGCGATTGGTAATGACACCGCTCTTCAGACCAGAGGTCGTGGGTTCGATTCCACCTTGGCCCACATGTTTTTTTTTTAACTACAAATTTATACACTATCACAGACCGGTAATTCATATTGATAATTTATTACAATTCTGCAAAGTTTAATGATTTTAGCAGCTTTTCTAATATGGACCTCAGATTCTGGTTAACAGTCTATGGCAGAAATACATACAAGTACACAGCCTGATGAAGCAGACAGAAGCAGTACCTCTGATTGGTTCCGCAGTTTCACCTCTTATCAGCACAAATCTCACCCTCTTCTGCTGTTTTCACCTCTTTTCTGCTAATTTGAGCTTCTGTTCCACAGTGCACTCAGCCTCTTCTGCTGTTTTCATTAGAATTTTAAGCTTTTCCACCTTTTTTCAGTTACGTGAGAACCAGTTTGGCTCAATGAGTAGCTGAAAAATATCAGCCTCTTCTGCTGTTTTAGCAGGATTTCAGAGTTCAGCTTTTTCACTTGTTTTAAGCACAAATTTCAGTTTCTTTACCTCATTTCACAACAAAGTTCTTCCTCTTCACCTCTTTTCTGCTAATTTGAGCTGCTGCTCCACAGTGCACATTTTCCCTCTCATCATATCTTTGCTTGTGACCAGAACTCATTTGGCTCAGAGGGTAGGGCATCTGTCGTGAGACCCGGTGGCAGAGGTTCGAATCCTACCTGTGACAGCTGCTACACATGTTCACTGCTTGCATGCGCTCTGCTTTCTTGACACTCTCCAGTGTGTCATTACACATACAGCCATCTTCAGCAAGCACTTCTGCTTCTACACTTCTTTTCAACTCGGCTTTTTGCTTCTTTACCTCTTTTCAGCAGAAATTATTCCTCTTCACCTCTTTTCTGCTAATTAGAGCTCCTGCTCCACAGTGCACTTAGCCTCTTCTGCTGTTTTCATTAGAATTTTAAGCTTTTCCACCTTTTTTCAGTTACGTGAGAACCAGTTTGGCTCAGTGAGTAGCTGAAAAATATCAGCCTCTACTACTGTTTTAGCAGGATTTCAGAGTTCAGCTTTTTCACTTGTTTTAAGCACAAATTTCAGTTTCTTTACCTCATTTCACAACAAAGTTCTTCCTCTTCACCTCTTTTCTGCTAATTTGAGCTTCTGCTCCACAGTGCACATTTTCTCTCTCATCATATATTTGCTTGAGACCAGAACTCATTTGGCTCAGAGGGTAGGGCAGCTGCCGTGAGACCCGGGGGCAGAGTTTCGAATCCTACCTGTGACAGTTGCTACACATGTTCCCTGCTTGCATGCGCTCTGCTTTCTTGACACTCTCCAGTGTGTCATTACACATACAGCCATCTTCAGCAAGCACTTCTACACCTCTTTTCAACTCATCTTTTTGCTTCTTTACCTCTTTTCAGCAGAACTTCTTCTGATTCACCTCTTTTCTGCTAAATGTTTAGCCTTTTCACCTCTTATTAGCACAATACTAAGCAGCTTCTGCTAATTTCACCAGAATTGTCAGTCTCTCCACCTCTTCTTTGTAAGAATCAGTTTGGTCCAGTAAGGTGAGACGCCGCCTATAGATCAGAAAGGCCAGGTTCGAATCTCGCTCAGGGCAATGTTTTTTGTTTTTTCAACTTTTTCTGCTTTTTTCAGCAGAAATCTTCAGCGTAAGGCATCCACACAGCATTTTCGCAGGAAATGCAATTTTTTCTAGTTATTATTATTATTATTCTTAGGACTTCCGTACACTTTTCGCCGTTTAACTACTTCCACAATTTTCAGCCGATTTTCACCGTTCAAATTTTAAACTATTCAGCTATTTTTGCTCTTTCCTGCTATATCTTTTGCTATTTTTAACTATTATACTTTTTAAAATATTCCACTTTTTTCCTTTAATTTGTCCCATTGAAATGAATGGGAAACTTCAGCAATTCTGCTAAAATTTGCTTGTTTTTGAAACTTAACTACTTCCTCATACTTTCACCTAGAACAACCATTCAAATTTTAAAATGTTCACAAATTATTGGGCTATTCAGGTATAATTCAGCTTTTTCAAATCTTTTACTGTTTTACTTTTATGCCTCTTAAAGTTTTGAGTTGCAAAATTGTGATTTTTCACAAAATACATGCGTTGTTATGGTTGCTATGCTCTTGGCTTCCAGTGTGACACTGAAGGTTTTGCAGTCTTCTCTTCATGTCCGAACAACTGTTTGCTACTTGCTCAATTTTCACTCAACTTCCACAAATTATACATCAAAACGTAGGTATTTTTGCTGGCTTTCAGAAAATGTCACTATCATTGTTGTGGAATTCATAGAACTTTCGCAAATCTCCTCAGACTAACACAAGGTCAGAAAACTCTCCATATAAAGTCAATGGAGAGTTTGTTCAAAATCACCGCTGCATTTCTGTAATGAGAGGCATATTCGAATCGTCATATCTCCTTAACGAAGCAAAGTTAAGACATGAGGCTTGTCCCCGAATATCTTCAGACACTCCTGACGCTCACAATTCAAGAATTTCTTTCTCACCTATTACCGTTCTGAAATGAGTTGGACTTGTTTGAGGGTAGGAAATTTGTCCTTCGCTCAGATTTCTTCAGATTTCAAACTGTGGAAATGAACCACTTTTTTCTCTCGTCATAACTTTTTGTTGGATTTCCACAGAGACCTGAAAATTTCTATGACTGTTCACCAAAGCCTGCTGTCTCTTACGGTGAAAGAATGATATCGATACTCCAAATAGATTTCGAGTTACAAAGCGTTGTTTGAGGGCAAGTCAAGGCAGTTTTTGCTTCGCTCTGCTCAGTTATGGTGCATTAGAAGTCTAATATCTTTAATAATTCATATTTTAATGATAAATTGTAAACACTGGAAGATTCCCCCATCTCTTCTGAACAAAACGGTGTAAGAATGACCGCTCTAGCCCCTACGGTTTGGAAATTATGGTCATTTGTTTGAGGGGAGTCCTCACTATGAGAAATAGGCTGCAATAATCCTGTGCCTCTCTGTGCTGCGTGTGTAAAAAGAGGCACATGTTTTGGCGGGAAAAAGTACACAGGCTCTCTGATTGGTGGATTCAAATTCAGCAGCTCCCAGGCTGACCTAGAAACTTACTTCTCTCTCCCTGTGCATTTTTTTGCTGATTTTTTCATTTAACAAGTATATTTGAGGGACCCTCAGCATGTTCAGCATTTTTTCAGCTGTCCATTTTGCTTTTCCAATTTTTCTGTTTAACTTATTACTATTGTGCTAAATCATACTATTTCTGCTATTTTATAAGATTTGTGCCTAATATAGTATTTCTGCTAAATTACAGTATTTCTGCTTTTTATACTATTTGTGCTAAAACATAGTATTTCTACTAAATGTAGTATTTATGCTTAATCATACTATTTCTGCTTTTTATGGGATTTGTGCCTAATATAGTATTTCTGCTTTTTATAGGATTTTTGCTCAAACATAGTATTTCTACTAAATGTAGTGTTTATGCTTAATCATCCTATTTCTGCTTTTTATAGGATTTGTGCTTAATATAGTATTTCTGCTAAATTATAGTATTTCTGCTTTTTATAGTATTTGTGCTAAAACATAGTATTTCTACTAAATGTAGTATTTATGCTTAATCATAGTATTTCTATATATTTCTGCCAGGTCCCCAGGCAGCCAATCCTCTGTGAGGACTCAGACATTCAAGTATACAGATCACAGCCTGCACGGCCTCCCAGCCAGCCAATCATATCTGAGGTCTCCCGTTTCCTCTCTCGTCATATCTCAGCGACAGATGTACAGAGAGCAATGAAAATCGCAGTCAAAGTACACCAAAGTCCGCTGATTCAGCCAGTAGAAGAATTATGCTTCTAGTCCACCTAGTTTTTTAGTTACACAACGTTTTGTAACTCCAAAAAACGGTGTTTTTCGCCTCTCACCGCGATCTAATTCTGACTCCTCATCAGCCTGTTTTTCCAAAGCGGCCGCTCTCTTTCCCAGTGGCGCAGTTGGTAATGACACGGCTCTGCAAGCCAAAGATCGTGGGTTCGATTCCACCTTGGTCAACATGTTTTTTTTCCCTACAAATTAATACACTGTCACAGACCAGTAATTCATATTCATCATTTATTACAATTCTGCAAACTTTTATGATTTTACCAGCTTTTGATAATATGGACCTCACATTCTTGTTAACACTCCATGGCACAAATACTCTTCCCTTTAGGCTTTGTGTATGTGTGTGTGTGTATCAATATTTCTCCCATTTTAAAGTATTACTCCTCCATAATTGTATTTCTGTTCAATCAAAGTACTTTTACTACATCTTAGTACTTCTGCTCAATCATAGTATTTCTGCTAAATCATAGTATTTTTGCCAAATCATGATTTTTGTGCCAAATCATAACATTTGTGTTATGTTAAAGTATTACTACTAATTGGAGGAATTTCTGTCATGTTACAGTATATGTGCTAAATATAGTATTTCTGCCAAATCATACAATTTCTACTATGTTATATTTTTCTTTCTAAATACAGCATTTCTGCTATATAATTGTATTTCTGCTTTTTATACTATTTGTGCCTAACATAGTATTTCTGCTAAATTATAGTATTTCTGCTTTTTATACTGTTTGTGCCTAATATAGTATTTCTGCTTTTTATAGGATTTGTGTTTAACCTTCAGAGGTCCTTAGGGACATTTATTGTCTTTTGCATTTTTAATTTTAATATAGTATTTCTGCTAAATTATAGTATTTCTGCTTTTTATAGGATTTGTGCTAAAACATAGTATTTCTACTAAATGTAGTATTTATGCTTAATCATACTATTTCTATATATTACTATTCTGCTAAATCATACTATTTCTGCTTTTCATAGAATTTGTGCCTAATATAGTATTTCTGCTAAATTACAGTATTTCTGCTTTTTATACTATTTGTGCTAAAACATAGTATTTCTACTAAATGTAGTATTTATGCTTAATCATACTATTTGCATATTGGGGAATTCGTGGCTTCTAAGTCAACAAGTCATCCATGTCATATATCTCTAAAAATTCACATTTTAATGATAAATTGTCAACACTTGAAGATTCCCCCATCTCTTCTGAACAAAACGGTGCAGTGACCGTTCTAGCCCTTACGGTTAGGAAATTATAGTCATTTGTTTTGAGGGGAATCCTTAATGGATAATGTTTATATATATATATTTGTCTTTAAAACATCTTTGCAGACTGACTGTCCTGGACTGGTTGTTGTTTTTTTTTTTTTCAGGTCTGGTGAACTCAGCTCTTTGGTGTTGGTGTTCAGGAGTAGAGCCTTCTAATAATATTTATTCAAGTTATAGATTTAAAGTTCTGCGAGTTTTTTCTGTAGCAAATAAATATTGTATAGAATATTTAAAATCACCTACATTTTTGATGTTTACAATGCCCATTGTGTGTAATACTGGAATTTCCTACTACCCGTGAACGCCTCATCTTTTACCTGACTGCCGGACATCCGCCTTTCCGCACACTTCGCTGAGTCCGCTCTGGGTGAGTGCTGCTGCTCTGCTTCTCCTCTTCTCTCCTAAATGTTTATAGTCTGTTTGTGCGATTTAACGAGTTCTTTTAGTGATTTATAAAGCCAACCGAGGTATAACTCATATTAGAGTAACACAGTGGTTGCTTTTTCTTAGTGAAACTTTGTCATTTTTGTATGTAAAAGGAGTGTTTGATGAGCTAACAACCCGATGCTAATGCCTAGCGCTCCTTTGAGCCCAGTGTGAAATGAAAATTTGACTGTGAACCACGGTTGATGTGTTGTTTTATTAATTACATTTGGTGTGTTCGTGTTTGTCAGTCTGTTACATAAGGTGCAGTTAGTTCTCTTCACAAATCAGTTGGTTAAAACGGCCTCATTCTTTATGCTGTAAAGATTTTAACGAACCGCCATCTTAGATTCAGTGTCAGCTGTCGGCAAGATCAAAGGAGCCATTTTACCGCCTCTGACCGAACACGGGAGAAAAAGAGTCACGTTTGTCCAGGTCTTGTGGATTAATTAAGAGAAAGGAGGGGGGGAGAAACTGAGGATTAAACATAGGCTATGTCCCCACATACACGGGTATTTTTGAAAACTGAGACTTTACGTTTTCGTTTTAAAAAACAATCCCGTCCACACATAAACGCAGAAATGAAGGAAAACTCTGCTAGGAACATACCAAAGCAACAGGTGGCGATATATTCCTAAAGTGTAGAAATGTTGGCCAATCAGAAGTCTAGAAGCCTCGGTGGGAAATAGCAAACAAAGATGGGGCATAAAAGCAGAACAGAGTCATATGTGTGGGGGGACAGTAACTGTGTGCGTATATGTAAGCATTTAAACACTGCAGAGAGAACAATTAACAGTAACCGTATTGTAGAAATGCATTTCATTGAAACAATAACGTGGCGCACAGTGTGACGTCAAAAAAGGCGCTGCGTTTTCTCCGTGTCCCTGTCCACACATAAATGCAAAAACGGCGTTTTCAAAAATATCCTGGCAAGCGTTTTTAGTTTTTCAGTGACCGAAAACGCCGTTTAAGTGTGGACGAAAGGTGCAAACGGATAGAAAAATCTCCATTTTCAAAAGTACCTGTGTACATGTGGACATAGCCCAAGAATATTAAGAACTCCTAATTTGTAGACTTTAATTTTTAAGAACTGTTTAACAAGGCTTGTTTGTGCCAACCTAAATCTGCAGCACAGTTTAAATTCTCACTTTGTGGAAAATTAATGAAATAAACAACAGCCCACCTTCACATAAATAAAATATGGCAGTATATTATTAGTAGTATGGTACATAGATATTTATTTTAAAACTACAGCATATTTAATGATACTATGTGCAGTTGGTAATATTTTAGGAAGTAGAATTTGAATGCAGACCACCTCAAATATTAAAGCCTTAAAAATATACACCGTGCAGTTTTTCATGTATGAGTGTTTTGCAATCTTAAATGAGATGTAGACCAAAGAAAACAGAGGAGAGTTGTTGTTTGTATTCCAGCTGTAGTAAACAAAGAAGTTTAGTGAATCTTTTTGACAACAGAGAGTGATGCAGTATTGATGCTGATTTGAGTTTTCTGATCCTGTATTTTTGTTCTTTGTCTTTTGTTACACAGAGTGAACTAGAAGCTTGGTTTTGCCTTTGCTGGCAAGTAAACAGTGATTGTAACTGAAGCAATATGAAATTGGGATTGTGTAACATGTTTAGCAATTTATATACAATAGTTTGGCTTTCTGTGATATCTTGCCATTTGCTCATGGGCAAAAACACATTTAGGATTTATAAGCAGTAAAGCCCCCCCCCCCCCCCCCCCCCTTACTAGATCTCTGAGTGTCCCTAAAAATGTCCCTGAAGTTTAATAGGCCATTTATGTCTAATTTTAATTTTAAAGGCTTATCAAAGCATTTCTCTAGTAATTATTGTTTTTATTACACATGTTAAGGCCATTTGGGACTCTGCAATTAAATGTTGCCCTCTTTAGACTAAAGTGAGTTCATTTTGTCTGAGGTAAAGTGCTGGGAAAAGTCTTTTTTTTCCTTGCAGATTTATTTTGTTCATGCTTTTTTGTCACATGTTTCAAATCATCTAACAGGGATGATATGAATAAATACAAAAAAGCATTTTAAAGTGATGATTTCACGTATGAAGCAGAGAAAACCAAACCAGAGCTATCTGTTCTAATGTGAGAACATGCTGGTCTCTAATACCCAGTTGTGGAAGCCCTGATACGAAGAACTACCATCAAGCATTTATAGTATCAAGTATTATTTGTGATTGTTGCATGCTTTGAAACTGTGATGTTATCATTTGATCAAGTGTGCAATGCGAGCAAATCATTGCTTGTGGTATCTGCTGTGTTATGTAATAGCACCAAAGTATTAGAGCTTTACGTTAATGAGGAATTTCTGTGGCTTATTGCAGATTGATAAAACGACACATCACCTTAATAAAGACAGAAATCTTTAATAAGGTGCAGAAAGAGAAGATGGGGTGTTTATAGTAAAGCTGTTGTAAACAAAGAATTTAACAGATTTTTTTTTTCACTACAGATTGTGATGCAGTATTGACTCTGATGCTGATTTTAGTTGTCTGATTCTGTATTTTTGTTCTTTTGTTACAGAGTGAAACAGAACTTTGGTTTTGCGTTTGCTGGTAAGTAAGCAGCAATTGTAACTGCAGTAATATGACATTGTCACTGTGTAACATGTTTAGCAACTTACCTAACGTAGTTTGGTTTTTGTGACATTACCATTTATTGATGGGCAAAATCAAATGGTCAGAATTTATAACTTGTAGCAGCAAAGGCCCCACACATGACCTCTGACTGTCCCTGAAGTTTAACAGGCCATTTGTGTCTGATTTTTATGTTTGAACACAAACAACTGTTTTTATACAGTTGTTTGTGTTCTCCGTTTGTTTGTGGATTTACGTAGCAGAGCACCACAGTTGTTGATTTATATCTTCACTCATATTCTGCTTATGTATTACATTAAAGTCAGACCACTATAGAAGTATTTTTGCCTGAGTGAACAGAAGTGGTAGGTTAAACATTTAAGCAATAATAAAAAAACTCAGAGAACCAGAGTTGTGAGTAGGCAATGTTGTGTATGTTAAAGCCTGTGTGTAATTTATATACAATAAGTTTAAATCAGTTTCTTAATAATTTGCTTGATACAATGTGTTTAAAATTTTATATAAAAGGGAAATATTGCAAAATACAAAAAGATTCCTGCCAACAGGTACAATGGAAGGACTTTTTATTATAATTTTTGTAATTGCAAAATGGTGTGCCACTGTTGTTACTATAACATGTCAGAATTTACATGTATTTTAGGATTTACATATTCAGATCAGAACTAAAACCTAATGAGGTTTTCCGTTGATTCTAACAGTTGTGGTTTTTTCACACTTTATTAAGCACTGACTTGTGATAGAAAATGATGGAGCTAAAAAGCCATAATCTGTACCAACAAATATTGGTGCCTCTTCTTTGCACTTCTGTAGTATGCATGCCTTTATTACACATGTTATCACCATGTGAGACTCTGTAACTGAAGTTTGTCCTCTTCAGACTACAGTGAGTTCATAAAGGCTTGGAGAAATTGAGGATTTTACTAGTTATTTCATGTCACAGTAAATTGGATTGTGTGCGAAGAGGTTCAACAGTCTAAGTCATTAAACAGTGATCTGATGTGTTGTTTCTTTTCTCTAGGATACTGATCTGATCGTCGCAAGTCTGGTAAGTAAAGGTTTTGTCTGCGGTACAGTGCTGAGAAAGGTCTTTCTTCCTTGCAGATTTATTTTGTTTATGCTTTTTTCACGTTTCAAATCATCTAACAAGGATGACCTGGATAAATACAAAAAGCAGTTTTAAAGTGATGATTTCATTTTTGAACCAGAACAACCTGGTCTAATGTAAAAACATGTTGGTCTCTAATACCCAGCTGTGGATGCCCTGATAGCAACAATTACCATCAAGCATTTACAGTAACTGGTAATGACTGGTTTACATCACTGGTTGATTTTGGTCCACTATAATTTCAGAATTGTCATAATTAGATCCAAACAGGACAGGCAAAAAAAGAAAAGAAAAAAGTCTTAATTAAGGCCCAATATAGGGTTTTCAAGTCATACCAAGAATCTTAATTTCATTAAAGTCCAGACTGATTCGTTTACACCAAGTGTTTTGTTTCATTCATTCAATTGGACTTGCTTGTGTGCTTCAGATCCTAAGTGTGATTAAACTTAAGCCCAGGACCTGATGAGTTGATGTAGGTCCTGAAGTAGTAAAGGAACTCTGGGACATCACAGTAACAGCACCATGTTTGACTTTAATGCTGGTGTTTTTCTCTCACTATAGATGATTCAGTTTAGTGCAGTTAGTCAGCACAGCTGTTGGTTATCATTGAGATATTATTAGGCAACTTGTTTTTGCCTGTTCAGCTACAACGTCTGGGAGGGTTTCTGTTTTCTGGGGTCTCCAGATCCTTAGAAATCTCTTTGTAAACCTTTACAGAACTATATGTGTTTGTTTCACATTAGAGCAGCTCACGACTAGCAGTTTAGGGACAATTAAATATTCACATAGGACAGGGGTCTCAAACTCCACTCTTCAAGGGCCGGTGTCCTGAAGCTTTTCCATGCGTCCCTGTTACAAAACACCTGAATAACATTTGTAGGTCATTAGTGAGAGGATAGAATTTCACTGTGTGCTGAAGTGACATCCCCTAAGACTACTCAAATTTGAGTAATTTAAGTGTTTGGAAAAATGTACTTCTAAAAGTACTTTCATTGCATCATGTTCATTCACTCATGAGCTGCTATAACATGAATCAAATGGCTGAATTACCACCTCAGCATGCAGTCACGTTCTGTAGAGTTTTGCTAATGACCTACTAATGTTATTCAGGTGTGTTGCAACAGGGACACATAGAAAAGTTTCTGGACACCAGGCCTTAAGGACCAGAGTTTGAGACCACTGGTGGTAGGGCATTGTGGATTTCAAAAGCTTCTTCCCTTAAATCACTGCCTAAAAACTGCTTTTTGTAATTTGTCATAATGACTTGCAAAATATAGGTGGGATGAAAACATAAGACATTTTATAGTGGCCTGATATTTTTATCAAGGCTGTTTTTTGAAAATAATCCTGCCCTAATTTACAAAAGATGAACTGTCTGAAAGTCATGTTTGTTTGTTTGTTTGTTTAAGAAATGTGGGAATCTCCAGCAAAGATCTTACATGCAACAGCTCAGATACAGCACTCACTTCTGTTCTTTTTTTTATCATGAAATGATCTACAAAGAAATTATCATCATACTAAATTTTGCTAATTAGGCCTTTATATCAGCTATGATACGTTTATTATAGATTTAGTGTAGTGCTTATTGCTGTGTATCAAACATGCCCCAAATGTGACTGAAATATGTAGAAACTGCTGTGTAGAAACTAGCTGTCTCCAAATTTCTCATTTTGCCAAAATTCATACAGAGTGGCCTGAAACTGTCTGCTGTAACCTCAGTGTGTTGGTTTTGTTGGACCATATAATATTTACAGTAAGTTACTGTAGCAGCACGTCTTGGTTTGAGTTTATAGACTTAGTTTATTGTTTTAATAGAACGTAAAAATGTCCTTATATCATTTGTTAAACATTGTCATTCTGTTCACTCCAATAATTTACTGTAGAAGTCTTTAGTATTTAAAGCCCTACATGTACTGTATTTTTGAGATTATAAGGCATAATGTCAATAAACAAGCCTGTTTTTAAGGCAGATTAAGCCAAACAGTCAGATAAGTCAAACTTTATTCAAGTCATTCATAAACAACTCTCAACACTGTTCAGTTGTAACACATAAAATACAGAACAATACACTCACTTTTTCAGTTCATTCCTCATCCACAAATCCATCAAACTCTTCATGGGTTGATCAGTTTGAAATCTGCTTCATAAGCATGTCTCTTAGCACGTGCCAGGTCCTTGTACACACACCATAATGTTATGTTGAAGCACCATACGAATTACTCTACGAGGGTCCTGACTATGGTAGCCATAATGCTCTGACAATACATCAAGCAGCGCAGCTTTGTAGCTTACCGAAGTATTACTAAAATATTTGACAGAATTTTGAGCGCTGTGTACCACAGAAATCCCGTTTGAGGTCAGTAAGCATAACCAGAATCGATACGCTAGGCACATTGTATGTTTTTGAGATAATGACAGGATTTTAGGTGTGCCATATAGTCTGAAGAATATGGTAAATCCAAGCATGTTGGAAATATGACTAATTCCAGGCCTTTTGTGTCTTACAGGTGACCTGCTGCAGAAGATCCTCTCTCTCTCTATCATTATAAGCAATTCTGTCTATCCTATCACTCTCCCAACTCTATCTAATTTGAAAGCCATTCTATCTTGTATCCCTTTCTCTACCGCTCTAATTTGAAAGCCATTCCATCTTGTATCCCTCTATCTCTACTGCTCTATCTAATTTGAGAATCCAAGTTTTCAGAAATCCTTTTCAGAATCCAATCTATCTGTTACAGAATTCTGAGAGATCTCTGCTCTCACTGCTCTTTCTTTCCTGTCTTTAAACTCTCTCACATTCAGTCATTTTGCTGGAAATTACAAGTTGAATATACAGTAGTAGAATTACAGTACAGTAGAACTTTTAGTAGAAACTACTTACACAGCCCTACATTTGTCATTTTAATTTTGCATTAGACTTTAGTTTGGACTGCTAGTTTGGCTTACTTTGATCAATTGTATAAAATATCACCTTTTTATAAGTTTATTTGTAATAAGATAATCTGGTTATTTTGTAATACATACATTCAGATAAATAATAAATTAGATCCAGTCTGTTAGTCTGTTTCATTGGCTATAACATTTGACTGCAAGTTTATAGTACTATTATTTAAGGACAAACCCATTTTGTCACTCAGTGTAAGTATTCAGTTAGTATTGTCATCGAGAAGCGCCTGAGGACTTCCTGTTTCCTGACTGCTGCAGAAAATCCAGCTGGAGAATCCTCATCACCAGTCATCTTATCACCACACCACCAAAGCTCCATATATTTGATTTCAATTTTAGATATCTGAAAGATTTACATAAACTCCCCTAAGAGCTAAGACTTTTAATATAGCCTGTTGATTGTTGAGATTTATTCTGCATATCATTTTACAGAAGTTGTAATTATTTACCAGTCTGGTTAAAAAAATATAAGTAAAATTATACAGTTTCAAAAAGAGCTACAATAAAACGGATCAAATTGTTTCCAGAGAACTTTGAATTTCCTTTATTTTGAGTTTGGAGTAGAAAATCAGCTTTTTATATATAATAGTACATTTCTCAGATTTAACAGTAATTTGAGGAGTTATACGTTTTTCTGTGTTTCAAGGTTCAGTTTTGTTTACATTTGTGTATAACCACATATAAGCTCCAGGTTGTACTTCAGCAAAATGCCAAGAAAAGGTCAAAGGTCTCAGTCTCAGAAGCTTAGACGTCAGAAGGAGAAAGAACAGCTGAATGTTTCTCAGAGCAGTGAGCAGGTAAAGGTGTGTGTTTCAACTTTTCCCAGCACTGAAGTGCAGAGCAGTGTTCAGACAGCCACAGTGTCTTATGCAGATGTGGTAAAGAAAGGTGTTCCCTCAGTGTCTGTCCCAGAGCCTGAAGTTATGCAGCTAATCCAGACTGAACCCCAGCTAACTGTACAAACACAGCATGATGAAGAGACAGCCACAGTGTCTTATGCAGATGTGGTAAAGAGAGGTGTTCCCTCAGTGTCTGTCCCAGAGCCTGAAGTTATGCAGCTAATCCAGACTGAACCCCAGCTAACTGTACAAACACAGCATGATGGACACGCTCCAGTACAGTCTCATGTACAGGTTACAAACAGTGAAAGTCGTCCACGAGTGAGTAGCGTCTGTGCTTCCCGAAGCCAGGCCGCTCCTAGGTATGGAAAGTACCGGAATCAGCAATGCATGGCTAACAGTTTGGTTTTCCTGTCATTCTTACACGAGGATGAATTTATTACCAGAGCAGATCTAAACCGTGTGTTGGACAAAGGCCATGCCGTCTATTCAGATGCCAGACTGAGGTTTGTGAACAGTGTGTTTCTAGCCTGCGATGAACTTCCTTCAGTTGTTACCAGCCGCAGACACGAGTATCAAGTCGACATGTCTCAGTTTGCTCATTACGGCACATTTGATGGTACAGATCACTTTCCGAGCCTTGAACAGGGATTACAGTGTTTGGCTTCAGACGTTCGCTATGCTTTGCTAGTCATGGGAGGAACAGTCATCGCTGTTAGCAGGCTGACTTCAGGTGAATATGCATATTTTGACCCTCACCCACGTAAGTCTACTGGTATGCCATTATCGCCAAGTGTAAGTGGTGGAACTGCAGTTATGTTGAAGTTCACACGTCTTAATGACATGATTGACAGGATCAAACGTTTGTACAGAATGTTCAGCATCGCACCAAGCTGCACTTATGAGCTACAGCCCATCGAGTTTCACAGTGAAAACGCTGCTGACCAAAGAGATGCTGATGAAAACAGACAAACAGCTACAACTGTTCCAGCACCAGCTTTAAATGAAGTTGTTCATGAAATAAACTCCCAAACATCTACTGACCAGACACAGAAGACTGTGAGAGACACTTTAACGACTGAAGTGACATCATCCAGAGTGGATTATTCAAATGAGACAGCTGCTACTGAAAACAACCATCTTCCTTCTGAGTATTTAGAAAAAGAAACATCTGCATCTTCTGTGAGAGAAACGCAGGTAACATCAGATTCTGTTCCTCAGAATGATTCAAACAGTGCCTCCTGTTTAACTAAGACAACAGAGGAACTCTCAGATAAACTGCTGAAACGTAATAAACAGCAAAGGAGAAAAATAAGGAGAAGATTATTAGCCCAAGAAAAACTACCACAGAGAAAGGAAAATAAGAAAAAGAAAGAAAGGCAGATGTACACTTTTGATGAAAGTTTTAAGGCAAAGAAAAAAGGTTGTAGTAGAAAGTCTAATGATCCTGATCACAGACAGAAGAAGAGTGTGTACAAAAAATATCTGTATAAACTAAATGCTACATATAGAGAGAAACAGAGAGAACATTTCAGAAGAACCTATAGAGAAAGTGCTAAAATAAGAGAGAAAAAAAGAGAATGTGTCATAAGGATGTATAAAGACGATTCTTTATTCCGAGAAAAGCAGAAGGAACGTATGAGAAAAACATATAAAGAATCTTATAGACAATTTCCTATGTTTAGAGAACAGCAGAAGGAACGTATAAGAAGAAATTACAGAACTTGTGCTGAATTCAGAGAAAAACATAAAGCTTACATGAGGTCATATGTATATAACCTATATAAAAAAAGCGAAGATTTTAAACAGAAAAAACGATCTTATCTGACTAAGCGTTATGGAGAAGAAAAACAATTTCAGCAACAACACAAGGACAATATGAGAGAACGAATGAGAGTAAAATATTGGAACGGTTTTTCTTTCAGACAGATGCATAATATCAGATGTGCAATGAATATAAAACGGAAATATCGCCAGATGCATCGACCAGCTGAGACTTTACAGTGTCATCCAGAGAACACTTTAATGAATGAGGCCATATCTCGTTTCAGATCAAACATTAAGTCAGCACCATCTTATGTTTGTACTGTTTGTCTAAAAGCTTCTTTTCCTAATCAGGTAAAAATCTGCAAAAGAGAAAATTACTCAAAACACCAGACTGTAGCTCATCAGTGCCTAACTGGTAAATTTGTTCATGTGTGTGATGAAGCATGTCATGATCACTGCAGCTTTCCTGTTGAGAGAAAAAAAGAGTATATCTGTCACACATGTCACAGTTCCCTCAAAAGTGGATGCATGCCCAGGCTTGCTGCTGTTAATGGTTTAGAACTGCAGGATATTCCAGCTGAACTTTGTGATCTCAACATTCTGGAGAGACATCTGATTGCCAAATGCATACCATTTGCTAAGATTATTCCTCTTCCAAAGGGGAGACAGAGACTCATACGTGGTAATGTGGTGTGTGTACCATCTGAGGTCCAACAAACAGTTGACAGTTTACCGAGGATCAGAAGCCAATCACAGATCATGAGGATAAAGCTGAAAAGACGACTGTGCTACAAAGGCCATCAGCTGTTCCAGACTGTCACCTGGTCTAAACTCATTCAAGCTCTGCGTAAACTGAAACAAATTCATCCACAGTACACAGATATTATTATCAGAGATGATGCATTGCTTTGTGATCCAACGTTACCTGATGATGACAGCAGTGATGAAGCCAGCATGGCAAGTGATGATTATAATGAAGCAGATTTAATGGAAATTGACAACTATGAAAAAGATGCCCTTTTGTGTGAAAGTGAGTCTCAAAGTGACCAAGATATTAATATGCAATCCTGTGATGAACAACCAGAGGAACAAAATCCAGATGAACCAGAAAGTGATTTGAACAATGGAGGTTTTGCTCTAGAAAGTTGTCTGCAGCCTGTAGACATTTCAGAAGAGATTCTCTGTTTCACTGATAACACATATTGTGTGGCTCCTGCAGAAAGAAACAATCCTGTTAGCTTCTTCAGAACTCCTCATTTGGAAGCCATGGCATTTCCTGTGCAGTTTCCTACTGGTCAGAATACACTGGATGAAAAGAGACGTCTTAAACTCACACCAAGTGCTTACTTCAAGTCAAGGCTTTTCAACATTGATGCAAGATTTGCTAAAGACACAAATTACCTGTTTTTCTCACAGTTTGTCACTGAAATACACTTGGCTAATTCCAGCATGACAATACAGCTAAGGAAAGGTAAAACTATGACCAAAGATGGACGCAAAATCACATCAGGAATGTTACAAAGTAAGACAGAAGTAGAGAAGCTGGTAAGAAATAAAGATGCAATCAGATTTATGCAGCCACTCAGAGGAACTCCAGCTTACTGGCAGAAAACTACCAGAGATCTATTCAGCATGGTTCGCCAAATAGGAACACCTCAGTTCTTTGTCACTTTCTCTGCTGCTGAGATGAGATGGCCTGA
This sequence comes from Diplotaxodon limnothrissa, assembly GCF_057381915.1. Lineage (NCBI taxonomy): Eukaryota > Metazoa > Chordata > Actinopteri > Cichliformes > Cichlidae > Diplotaxodon > Diplotaxodon limnothrissa. The sequence continues at coordinate 320,483 of NC_140612.1, forward strand.
AGTGATTCAAGCAATAAAGAGACAGCAAGGTGAAGAGGTTGATTTTGAAGCCCTGGACTGGTCAGAAAAGTGTGAAATTCTAAGATCAAATCCAGTAACCACCATGCGAATGTTTGATAAACGTGTTGAGGCTTTGTTCAGAGATTTGCTTTTTTCTCCTGCACAGCCCCTTGGTGAGATCATTGATTACTTTTACAGAGTTGAGTTCCAGCACAGAGGTAGTCCACATATACACATGTTGCTGTGGATTCGAGAAAAGGTAGAAGCAGATGTGGATGACGACCAAACTGTCTGTGACTTTGTTGACAGATACATCTCAGCTCAACTCCCTGATCCAGAAAAACAACCTGAACTGCACAAAAAAGTCACTGAGCTACAAAAGCACAGCAAAAACCACACAAAGACATGCTTTAAGAGTGTGAACTCTGGTTGTAGATTTGGGTTTCCCAAACCACCAGCCACAAGAACAATGATTGTGAGACAGGATGAGGATTCAGACACTGAAGCTGCAAAAGCCAAACTCAGACCTTTGTTGAACCTGCTGAAGGAACCTGAAGCTGCTTCCCTCACCATAGAGCAGATTCTGTCACGATGCAACTTGACAATGAATGAGTATGAACAATGCCTCCAAGACATAAACAAGAAAACAGCTCTGATTCTGAAACGTGACCCAAATGAGTGTTGGATCAACAATTACAACCCAGACCTGCTTGAAGCCTGGAACTCTAATTTAGATGTCTCATTCATTTTGAATGCCTATTCATGTATAGAATACCTCTGTAAATATATAACAAAGAAAGAATCTGGCCTCTCTGAATACCTGAAGACAGTTATTGACAACTCTGATAAGAACACCGTCAATGAGTGTGATGAAATGAGAGCTGTGATGCAGGCTTACTCAAAAAAGAGAGAAATCAGCGCACAGGAGTGTGTGACTCGAGTCTGTGGCCTAAAAATGAAAAAATGTTCCCGCAGTGTTGTATTTGTACCAACAGATGATAACCCAGTAAAAATGAGTCGGCCCATGAGCTTCCTGGAAAGCACAACACACGACAGTTGTAATATTTGGATGACAAGTTTGAGTGATAAATACAAATGCAGACCTGAGACCCCAGAATATGAGGAAATGTCACTGGCTGATTTTGCTGCCTTGTGCAGGTTGGTGAGTGGTCCAAATGAAGGAAAAGATGTGCTTCCTCTTCTAAACCAGCTTGGATTTGTACAAAGGCGAAAGAATGATAAACCAGCTATAATCAGATATTACCACTGTTCACAGGAAAAAGATCCTGAGCAATATTATGGTCGACTGTTGAGACTTTACCTTCCACACAGATCAGAGCAGGAACTGAAACCACAAGGGTTCCAAACCTATCAGTCCTTCTACAACTCAGGTTTTGTACGACTTCCATGTTCAGACCACAGTGAGTCTGTGAAAAGGGTTGTGAAAAGAAATAAAGACAAGTATGAGAAGAACTCTGAGGATATTGAGAGTGCACTGGAAGAGTTTGAACAAAATAGGGATGTTGTGATTGATGAATGGTGTAATCTTGCTCCTGAATCTGAAGTTGTGAGGCTGCAATGTGATGAGAATCTTCCTGAGAGACATTCTGATGATGAGAACGAACAGGAGAATGTCCCCGACTACAGTCGTCAGTCTGATGCTGTAACAGAGATCAGAGCCATCAGAGAACAACCTGCAGTAGATCCAGCCGTGGTACGTGTAATGTATCAGAATCTGAACCAGAAGCAGGCCTGCGTGTTCTATACTATAAGAGACTGGTGTATTCAGCGAGTTTGTGGTTTGAACCCAGATCCATTTTTCTTCTATATCAACGGTGGTGCAGGAACTGGAAAGTCACATCTGATTAAATGTATTCACTCTGAAGCATCAAAGATCCTGAGCAGACTGCCTGCTAATGCAGAAGAAGCTGACATATCAAATCCAACTGTTTTACTGACTTCATTTACCGGTACAGCAGCTTTTTCTATCAATGGCTCTACATTACATTCTCTACTGAAACTACCCAGGAGTCTGAAACCACCCATTCAAGGACTTGGTAACCAACTGGATGAAGTCAGATCTGAGCTGATGAATGCTGAAATTATTGTTATTGATGAGATTTCAATGGTTTCAAAACCCCTTTTTGCTTATGTGGATGCAAGACTGAAACAAATCAAAGGCACTCAGAGACCTTTTGGTGGAATGTCAGTTTTAGCTGTTGGAGATTTTTACCAGCTGCCACCAGTGCGACAGTCTAAACCTCTCTGTGTTTACGATCCAGAACAGATTGACCTATGGCAGGAACATTTTCAGATGATCACTCTAACCGAGATCATGCGTCAGAAAGATGATGTGGCCTTTGCAGAGATGCTGAACAGGATTAGAGTCAAAGAAAAGACAGATGAGCTTTCTCAGTGCGACAGAGATTTGTTGTCACAGGCTGTGACTGCACCAGAAGAATGTCCAACTGAGGTCTTACACATTTATGCCACCAACAAGAATGTGGAATCCCACAACACAGATACCCTGAAGAAGCTTCATTCAAACATCATAATCATCAATGCAGACGATTTCCAGAAGGATAAATGTACAGGCAGAATGGAACGAAGAGACAAACCATTTACAGGTGGGAGAAATGATTTACCTGACACTCTGAATGTTGCTGAAGGAGCTCGAGTCATGCTGACCAGAAACTTGGACACACTAAACGGTTTGGTCAACGGTGCTTTTGGTATACTGGTAAAGGTGGTGAGATCTGAAAATGATGGACACATAATTAAACTGGGGCTCAGGATGGACAACCGGCAGCCTATGAGACACAACCGCAGTGCTAATGCAGCTTCTGATGATCTGGTTTACATTGAGAGAGCAGAGGAGAGTCTGAAGTTTAAAGGAGCAGTACGCAGACAGTTTCCTGTAAAGCTAGCATTCGCTTGCACAATTCACAAAACTCAGGGTCTTACAACACAGACAGCTGTAGTTTCAATGAAGAACATTTTTGAACCAGGTATGGCTTACGTTGCTCTCAGCAGGGTGACGTCTCTCAGTGGACTCTATTTGCAGGACTTGGATGAGAAAAAGATTTACGCCAATCCCGAGGTAACTGCAGCGCTCCAAACCATGAGACAAGCCAGTGTTGAGGAAATGATGCCTCTTCTTCAGGTCAGAGAAACAGCCAGCAGACTTGACACTCTTACACTGATCCATCACAATACAGAGGGTTTGCCATCTCACATCAGTGACATCAAGAGTCATCATGAAATGTGTTTAGCAGATGTTTTGTGTCTCACTGAGTCTCACCTTCAAGGCTCCTTTGTTGCAGACAGTCTTCATTTGGACGGCTACACCATGTTCAAACGCAACAGACATGTGTCCTACACAAACTTTCCTCACATGGCCAGCAGAAGTGGTGGGGGAGTTGTTGTGTATTTGAGGAATCATTTTCAGGTTCAGGTAAAACAGTATCTGCATAATGTCACTGATCTTGAGTTTTTAGTGTTGAAGGTTCAGGCTCCATTCCCTGCACTCATTGCTGTTGTGTACAGACCCCCTGACTACAGTTTGACACCATTCATGCAAAACCTGGTAAGTCTTTTAGATTCACTTGAAATAATGGACTGTCACCCAATAATTGTGTGTGGAGATTTTAATGAGAACCAGTTGCAGAGTGGAAGAAAACAGATTCTGGAGCAGTTTCAGTCGAGAGGGTATTCACAGCTGATCACTTCTGGCACTACAGACAAGAACACCCTGCTTGACCTCATTTTTATTTCTCAGCCACAGAAATGTCTATATTCAGGTGTTCTGAGATCATATTACAGTTACCACAACCCTGTGTTTTGTGTCCTGTCCTCGAGCCAATCATGAAGTCATCTGGTGAGTTTTGAAACAATTACAGATCATGTTTGTTACAGAGTTTACTGATTGTAGAGCATGAAAAATATTTTTCATTGAAAAAATTGTCTTCCCTACTCTGTCTGTCAGAAGACCCTTTCTTATTGCAATGTTATTAATCATTTCACCAAATCATTGCTGAACTTCATGCAGAGCAGAGAACATCTGCTATCATGCACCTCTGATCTGAAATGTGCTGCAACATTTATTAAACCAACATCATTTCTTTTATTCTCATGTTTTAAATGACTAAATCTTTTTACTGTGACGTATGTAGCTCAACAAACGAGATCTTCCCCTCCAAGGGCTTGAAAATATGAAATAGTAAATAAATAAATCCCACATAAATGCAGGTATTTATTATGGGTCACATGAATAAATACAGACAATTATATTTTCTTGATTATAGTAGCTTTTGTAGAATCAAAAGTTTTTGTGATGAATGAGTTTTTGCTTATCATGTTTTACAGGTAAAAAATGTCAAAAGTTATAAACTATCTTTAGGCTACCAGAGATGTCTATAATGATACATTATGTAGAGAAAAACATTAGTACAGCTTACAGAATATGTATAAAAACTGATTTAGAAGTAAATGGATAGTTTTCTGAAAGTTCCCGACTACAGTTTAACACCACCCACCCAGATCAGCCCCCAAGTGTCTATGTAATGCTGGTATGGTGTGTGAGTTTGACTTGGCCTTTATCCACCCAAACCCAAACCCACCCGGATAAAGGCCAAGTCAAACTCACACACCATACCAGCATTACATCACAGAATTCTCTGAGCAGCTGGAAAAAGCTGCTAATAAACAAAGACATCAAAAAGTGTGGGCTTTAGGTGTAGCCCCCGCTTTCTGATGCACTAATTAGACTTAGTAACCGACACCCCATACCAGCATTACATAGACACTTGGGGGCTGAGCTGGGTGGGTGGTGTTATAAGCACGTGTTTTGTTAGATATATTTTTTCAGACACCATCTTCATGAACTGCTGAGCCAAACCTGATCCATCAGTGCTGGACTGCACAGATAACTACATGCCACAAGGAGACTGCTGTGTTATGAATTGCCATACCAGTGTGTCTTCAATGGAGAAGATGACACACCCATCACCTGACCTCCTGCCTGATCTGGAGACCATCATCATGCTACCACACTACACACCTCTGAGACCATCAATGATGACTCATACTGAGGAAACTGTATTTCCTGTCAGAGATGCTCAGTGATCCTCAGAGCAGAGAGAGGTATCATTCTTTATCTTTGATAAAAAAAAAAAATGTCAGTGTTTTTAATTCAATTAATTAATTTAAATCCTGTTTATTGCATAAATAATTCCACACTCAAATGATTATACTTGTTGACACTTTTTGAGTTTTAATTCACATTATGGATTACAAATCTATGCTTTTTCTACTCTGTCTCTCTGTGCAGGTATTGCTGTCTTCTGAGTTCTTCCGTGTCCCAACTGAGGCCTTCAAACCTCATTGCAGAGCTCATGTCTTTCCTCACCATCATGTGAGTGTGAGATTGCTCTGGATTCTGGTTATGTGGCCTGCAGCACCTATAAGGTATTTCAACATTGTTCATTGTATAACTTATTTGTAGTTTTTAGGGTTTCTACAGACAAAAAAAATGTTCCTTTTTCTGTATTTTTTAGAACAAGCTCGTCCAGTGTGCCTGCATTCCAGCTTCTTAGACTCTACGCAAGTGGACAGAGTATCAGTGTTTGGCCACTCTTACAGACACTGACTTCTGTCAATTCACTTCTACTGATCGGGCACCTCACTCCAGGAAGACAGAGGGCTGCAAGCCTGTCATCATTTCCAGTGTGGCTTTGTATTCTTGGGGTAGCATCAGATTTTTCCCACAAATATTCAAAGGTAACACTTGTTTTAAGCTTAGTTATTAAATCAAAAGTCTTCCCTTGTGTCATGTCTGTGAAGGTTCTCATGATGTCCTTTGATGTAGTCTCTCTCTTCACTTGCATACCCACTACAGAGGCAGTGGAGACTGTCAGAAAACGACTGCAAGAAGACAGCTCCTTGGAAGACAGGACCAACTTCACACCCGATCAGATGTGCACACTGTTAGACCTCTGCCTCACCACTACATATTTCAAATACAACGAGGGTTTCTACAGACAAAAACATGGCTGTGCCATGGGTTCCCCTGTGTCACCTGTTGTAGCCAACCTTTACATGGAGGAAGTGGAAAGGAAGGCTCTTGGCTCTTTCAAAGGAAGAGTACCCAGCCACTGGTAGAGATATGTAGACGACACCTGGGTCAAAATCAAAAGGCAAGAAGTGGAATCCTTCACTGCGCACATTAACGCCGTGGATAAAAACATCAAGTTCACCAGGGAAGACACAAAGGACGACTGTTTGCTTTTCCTGGACTGCGCTGTGCACATTGAAGAGAACGGCAAACTCAACATCGAAGTTTACTGGAAGCCCACACACACGGACCAGTACCTCCTCTTTGACTTCCATCACCCTCTGGAACACAAACTTGGAGTAATTAGGACACCCCCCCGGGCAGAACATGTTCCCTCTAAGCCTGAAGGGAAAAAGAAGGAACACACACATGTAAAGGAAGCACTCAAAACGTGTGGCTATCCTAATTGGGCGTTTATAAAGTCAGCAAAGATGCACAGAAAAGAACATCAGATACCAGCGAGGGAGGATAAGAAAGACAGATGCAACAACATTGTCATCCCCTATGTACTAATTAGACTTAGTAACCGACACCCCATACCAGCATTACATAGACACTTGGGGGCTGAGCTGGGTGGGTGGTGTTAAAAGCACTTGTTTTGTAGATATATTTTTTCAGACACGGCACAGTCTCCTTTGTGGCAAAACCTTCAAACTTCACCATCCTCAGCTGAAACAACAACATCTTAACACCATCTTCATGAACTGCTGAGCCAAACTTGATCCATCAGTGCTGGACTGCACAGATAACTACATGCCACAAGGAGACTGCTGTGTTATGAACTGCCATACCAGTGTGTCTTCAATGGAGAAGATGACACACCCATCACCTGACCTCCTGCCTGATCTGGAGACCATCATCATGCTGCCACACTACACACCTCTGAGACCATCAATGATGACTCATACTGAGGAAACTGTATTTCCTGTCAGAGATGCTCAGTGATCCTCAGAGCAGAGAGCGGTATGATTCTTTATCTTTGATTTAAAAAAACAAATGTCAGTGTTTTTTAATTCAATTAATTAATTTAAATCCTGTTTATTGCATAAATAATTCCACACTCAAATGATTATACTTGTTGACACTTTTTGAGTTTTAATTCACATTATGGATTACAAATCTATGCTTTTTCTACTCTGTCTCTCTGTGCAGGTATTGCTGTCTTCTGAGTTCTTCAGTGTTCCAACTGAGACATTCAAACCTCACTGCAGAGCTCATGTCTTTCCTCACCATCATGTGAGTGTGAGATTGCTCTGGATTCTGGATTCTGGTTATATGGCCTGCAGCACCTATAAGGTATTTCAATATTGTTCATTGTATAACTTATTTGTAGTTTTTAGGCCTTAACACAAATAAAATGTTCCTTTTTCTGTATTTTTTAGAATAAGCTCGTCCAGTGTGCCTGCATTCCAGCTTCACAGAAAAGAACATCAGACACCAGCGAGGGAGGATAAGAAAGACAGACACAACAACATTGTCATCCCCTATGTAGCCGGTGTATCAGAAAAACTCAGGAGAGTTTTCTCCAAATACGACATCCCAGTGTACTTCAGACCCAGTAACACACTCAGACAGAAACTGGTTCACCCGAAAGACAAAACTCCTAAACACAAACTTAACAATGTGGTGTACGCTGTACAGTGCAGCGAGGAATGCCCAGACTTCTACATCGGAGAGACCAAACAGCCACTTCACAAGCACATGGCACAACATAGAAGAGCTACCTCCACGGGACAAGACTCAGCAGTTCATCTGCATCTAAAGGACAAAGGTCAGTCTTTGAGGATGCCAATGTTCACATTTTGGACAGATGGAGGAGTGAAAGAAGCCATTTACGTCCACTGTGAGCGACCATCTTTAAACAGAGGCGGTGGTTTATGACACCAACTGTCTGCCATCTATAATCCAGTTTTGAGTTCCCTCCCCAGACACCGTAACGTCCACTCACATCCTGGGAGTGGGCGTGGGTGATTTCCTGACCTCGGGAAATCACATGATAGGGTGGGGCCAGGTTTCACAATGAGCTCACCCGAAACCCTGGCTGATTGGGACCCACACCCACTTTCACACCTTGGCTCATGTGATTAGGTAGAGGATCATCAGGGGGTTCTTTGTCCCTCTTTGGGGGGAAACTCCCACTGGGTTTAAATCTGGGACTCTCCACCATTGACCCTTAGAACTGAAGAAGCTTCTCGGATGAGAGGTGAAACGTCTTCAAGGAACTCAAAGAAGTCCAGACGCTTTTCTTTCCAAGCTCCTTAGACTTCACTTGTGTTAATTACATTTTATTTGTTGTTGTTTTCTTTTAGATTTATATGCAGTGATTGGATGTGGTGGAGCTTTGTTAACCGTGTGGAAAACATCTGTTTGTGATGATATTTACAATGAGGCTTTAAGGTGACAGTTTCCATGTAATTTCAATCCTCTTACTAAGCAAAAACATGTTTGCAATTAACATATTTTTTCAGTTTTGTCTTTTGGATTTATGGTTAACATTCCTCTGTGACAGCAAATACTAAACTGGTCCAAGTAACCAGCATATCATTGGTCAAAGGCAAAAAGGACCACATGTCACACTAGCAATGAATTTTTGACTGTGTTTGTGTTAGTATAGAGTAGGTCTAACAGTGGTTTTCCACATCTGCTCTAATATATATAGATAATGGGTCAGACATATAAAGTCATTTTGAAAAGTTCATAAAGGTCATTTATATGTGTTCCTCTTTATCATTTTATATCAGGTCAAACAGCAGACTTGAGTTTTGATCAGGGTAGAACCATAACATTCATGCTAATGGTTCTACTGTTTACAGTTACTTTATGATGGATTTCACCCTGGTCACAGCACTATCTGAAAAGCTGTTAGAGGTAAAGTTAAGCCAATTAATACCTCATCATAAGTCACTCTCTAACGCAGGGCAGTGATTATTATTCACTGTAATTTATTCCACAACAATGTTCTTTATTTGATTCTTTAAATATGCACATCGATTGTTTAGCTGTGTGACTCTCCACACCTGAAATATATCACAATGTGGACTTCATTTCGACAGTATTTTGTAGATTGGTACCATATTTATCATCGAATCATCTTGTGCATTTATTAACTAAATGTTGTTTGGTTTTTTTTTGTTTGTTTGTTTGGGGTTTTTATGTTGCCATTTTTACATTTCACCAACTGTGTAAATTCTGCAATTTTACCTTGGTTTTGTTTCACATCAGTTTATCTGCTGGCTGGTATTCCTGTCTTCCTTCTCTCACCCCAACCGGTCGCAGCAGATGGCCGCCCCTCCCTGAGCCTGGTTCTGCTGGAGGTTTCTTCCTGTTAAAAGGGAGTTTTTCCTTCCCACTGTCGCCAAAGTGCTTGCTCATAGGGGTCATATGTCATATGATTGTTGGGTTTTTCTCTGTATCTATGAAGCGCCTTAAGGTGACTTTTGTTGTGATTTCTTGCTATATAAATTGAATTGAATTGGTTTTCTTTCTTTTCTAATGTTTCTGGTCATTTTTCACAGTTAAACAAGTAACTTTGAGGTTACTTCATCGTTTTCAGCTGTTATCTGTATAAAATTTTTTCCTAATAATTACATTTCTGCAAAATTATAGCAATTCTGGTAAGTTGTAATATTTCTGCCAAGTTATTAATTTTTTAATCAATTATTACATTTCTGCTAAGTTGTAGCTTCTGGTAAACTACAACATTTCTGCTGAATTGTTATGTTTCTTCTAAGTTATTGCATTTCTGCTAAGTTATTACATTTTTGCTAACTTGATGTTGTTCTGCAAAGTTATTAAAATTTCAACAACTTTTTAAACACTGACTTTGATTTCTTCAGCTTCTTCAGCTATTTTCAACTATTTTCAGCAGACAGCTTCAGCTTTACAGCATGCACACTGCATTTTCGCAGGAAATGCAAATTTTTCTAGTATAGATTTGTTTAACTGACTGAAGCAATGACAACAGTCTTCTCCTGAACACCAACACCAAGGATGTGGTAAAGAGTTCACCAGACCTAAAAACAAAACAAAACAATGCAGGACAGTCTGCAAAGATGTTGAGTCAGTCAGACATCGTGCAGAGCAGATGAGGAAGAAGTTGTAATCTAAAATGGAGAACAATAAATACAGCCACCTAAGCATCCTCACAGGACAAGATGAACTGCAGTGAGAGGGTCATCTTACTGCACTGCAGGACTCAGAGGTTCAGGACGGTCTTTATCCCCATTGCCATGAGGCTTTTTAAAAGAAACTACTCACATGTTCTTCTCACATTTATTTCTTTTACTCTAATAAACACTGGTAGTAATCATATGAATTCTGAGCTAAATGGACTTGCCCTGATAGGCTTCAGCCAGCACAGAAGCTAATACACCACAACACTTAGGGAAACTGAAACTGACTGTTATTAATGTTTTCAAACTGTTTAAGAAAAACATATATAATCTTTCAGCCTTCTAAAAAACACACATAAAAACAGTATTATATGATGTTGAACATACAGATAGGCAGTTGTTGGCCTACAGGAGTGTTCTTTATCGAAGGTTTTAAGTGCTTAAAAAGTCTGTTAAGCTCTGTACAGAGCATGCAATGTAACTGTACATTAGAGAGTGTTTTATAAACCATGTCTTCTGTTTCATTTAATAAACATGAGACTGCTTTATGCATTTTCAGCTATTTATTAGATTTTATCAGATTAAAAAACACTTAGCATAAGAATGCAGTTGAAACTATAACTTTTAAATATTGTTTAAATGAATGAACATAGCAACTTGAACATTTTAAAAAATACAAACAAAACAAATGAACTATATTTATATATATAGATCTATATATATATATATACATATCTATATCTATATCTATATATATATCTATATATATCTATATCTATATATATTTATTCTGGTTTTTTTATGTGTACTATTTGTTTTCCTTTGATTTTTACAGTAAAAGTGATCCTGTGCTTCTCAAACTCCTCCTCGTAGGGCTTCCACATCTCCTCTTCAATGAAGAGGGTTTCTCCAGTTAGAAGGAGAACTTGCAGCTGGGTGGACTGCAGTGCACTGCACTGCTCTGCAGTGTCCACACCAACTACAGTTACTTGAGTACTTTCATCTTCCTTTGTCTGTCAATACACAAAAAGCATATATTTAATATGGTAATCACGTCTTGATGCATGCTCAATGATCCATGTAAGTAAATCCCAAAAGGATGATTCTGTTCATCTGGACGTAGCATTTTCAAGTGGGAGAAATGTTTTGTCACTCATCCAGGTGACTTCTTCAGTCTGTTTTACCCAATCTTTTAAACAGTACATTGCATAATGACTGAAACTAGCCCACTGAAGAAGCAATAGGCTGGGAGGTCAGTTAATTGGTCAGTAATATACAAATTGTCACGGGCACTGATCAAAGACCACAGAAACCTGCAGTCCGCTGAGACTGAAGAAGTCACTTGGATGAGTGATGAAACATTTCTCCCACTTGAAAATGCTACGTCCAGATGAACAGAGTCAATCTTTTGGACCACCTATAATTCTAAACATTTTGGCAAATGACATTGCTATTACATGTTGGTACAAACATATGGCTTCTTCATACCTCAGTCTTTGTATGGGAAGTTGACTGGAGCTGTACTCCATAGGCGGAGCGGTGCACTTTCACATGGGAGATCTTTACCTGATCTCCCACACGAACGTCAACAATTGACGCCTCCCTCCACAAGGAGACAGTCATGGTATGTCCATCCTGAAATCACAAAAATGACAGAATGAAACATTTATTCATTAACTAATGGAAATCTCAAATATGCCTATTTTCACCATTTTCAATATTACACTTTAGTTGCACCATTACCTGTTTTAGCTGGAGAGTGCGTATTGGCACCAGTTGTTTGCCTGAGCAAACTGTCCTCACTGCCGAACACTGAAAATTCAATTAAAATATAATGTCAGTTATAGTGATTGCATAAATCTGTGTGTGTACATCTAGGTGCTACTTTCTTGACTTACTACATCTATTATTTTATTATTGTTGTTAATGATAAATCTACAACCATTTACAAAATAATAGTGGTTGATCTTGTTCTCACAATTTTGTGTTTGTTTGACAAGAACAATAAAATTATTATTTTTACTTTTAAAGACAAAAAAGTAATGGTTTCTTTGAAAACCTGAAGCAATATCAATTCTGATGGAACCACAAATATTTACCTCCACAACCTCCCCTTCCACTGTCATGAGCCCTCCAGATGTTGGGCTCATCTTTAGTGGTGTTGCTGGGGAAGGTGGATTAAGCAGCTCCTCCGCCTTTATTATGAGGGCCTCCGAGACTGCCAGGGCAGGAGCTTTAAAGAACTGTGTCCTCGCAGTGATATTGATGAGATAAGGGGGAGCTTGGCCCCTCAGCTCATGTCCCCTCATCATGTAGGACATGTCCTGTTTTACTTTGGAGGAGAACTCTTCAAACAAGGTGATCTTCAGCACTGTTTCACCGTCTGTGATTGCTGCCACTTTATTTTTTTTTGTTGACAGTGCTTTGACCTCTCCATCCTCAGTAACCCAGCTGATCACCTGATAAATACATAAATAAAGAAATGTATTTCTATGATCTTACTCCATAGTCACGTTCATACATGTGAAAGTCTACATCATATGATTGTTGGGTTTTTCTCTGTATTTATTATTGTACGATCTACTGTACAATATAAAGCGCCTTAAAGCGACTGTTGTGATTTGATGCTATATAAATAAAATTGAATTGAATCACCTTTAGCTGGTCACAACATTTCAACACCCGGATATGAATGGGTGGGGGCCGGAAATACGGCGTCTCAGGCCGGTTGTCAGTCAGTTTCCTTAAGGCCATTCTGAAAATAAAAAAAGCAAAATAAACACATTAACAGGTTCATACATTTCTGCTGGATACAGTTCTGACAGAATACAGTAACACCTGTTGCTTTCATGTCATCTCTTCACATTTTGATATAAAACAAACACATCATGAACTTCCTCAACCCTACGTGTGTTTCTGAGGTTCCTGCTTGATATTTACATACCTGAAAACATTTCAATATTTTTGTAAAAACACAAATTATCTTTACAAAATGTTGGTCTGAAAATTAATTAAACGCTTATGAGCCTTCATAAAATACATACAAATATTACAGCACATGTAAGTCTATCCAATTCACTCTGGATGGAACGCAGAAAAAAAATCACAATTTTCTTTTCCCCACTTAAAACCCTTGGTAGGCCCTTAAAAAATGCACCCTCTAAAGGCCCTAATGGACCTAAACGTCCACCCCCCAAAAAGTGCAATAAAAAGATTATATATTCATATTTTTTTCCACTTTAAATTGGTCAGTCTTTTAAAACTACTTCTCCCTGAAATATTCATATAAAGTTTTAATTACATTTTCGTTGTTTTAACCCTTTAAATCCCAGGTTTATTACATGAGCGCCCTGTTTTTTTAGGCCCAAAAAACAAAAAAACTTAATATTTTCAAAAAAAAACATTTGAAGTAATATTCGTTTGTTATTATAATTAGGCCTTTGGATGGACTAAAGATTGGCACCAAGAGTCATTTCGATCGCCTTTTATTTTTTTTCCAGGAGCGCATTTCATAAAATGCACACTATCGACCACGCCCAAAAAGTGCAATAAAAATATTAAATATTAATTTTTTTTTCACTTTAAATTTGTCAGTCTTTTAAAACTACTTCTCCCTGAAATATTCATATAAAGTTTTAATTATATTTTCGTTGTTTTAACCCTTTAAATTACAAAAAAACTAAAAAAAAAACTAAAAAACTAAATATTTTCCCAAAAAAACATTTGAAGTAATATTTGATTGTTATTATAATTAGGCCTTTAGATGGACTAAAGATTGGCACAAACAGTCATTTCGATCGCCTTTTATTTTTTTTTTCAGGACCAGAAAATGGTCTCCAGGCGGCAAATGCTCCTCCTCTAGGCCGAAATAAGTGCATGTTGCCGGGGTAAGTCGCGACGATCACCGGGGCACGATCACCGGGGACTGCTTTTTCCAGCCCACACGTCCGATACCACGTGACAACAAATACGTCATTTCCTGTTGACTAAAAAAAAAAAGCACCCTCTCATGGTCCTAAGGACCAAAAAATGGTCCCGCACGATCAGCGGGCGAAGCCGGTGCTGCACGCCGGAAATGAGGCTTCATTTCCGGCAGGTCTGTCCAAGCAGCCCGCTGTTTTCCAGCCCGGGGTCAAATGTGGAGCAAGGGCGTCACCCGGTGGACAAATAAAAAAATTACAACTCTAAGGCCAATAGACCAAAACGAGACGGAGACATGAGTAATCACCAGGACATTAACGGTAATAATTCTGCAGTGAAAAATAGCGTTTATAATGGAAGTCAATGGGACGAAAACGTCCACTAGGGCTCTAAGAGGATGTGTATTGTTAGCTTAGCCACTGAAGCTAATTTAAGGAAGTCAGACTTGAATTTTGAAATAAAATTATACCAAACTTTTTTTTGGAGAATTTGGCTATATTCAATTAAACACAGTGCAAATGGCTTGGAATCGAAAAATGCAAAAGCCACAAAAGGTCCCCAGGGCCTTTCAGGTGTTTAATTGTTTTCAGATAATAATTAAAATAATTATTAATTAAAATAATACTTGAAAATAGGTTACAGTGGACAATAGAAAACAATGAATCATCATAGGAAGATTATCTGAAAAAGGATTCATGCTCCTGAAGTGAAAAACAGCAACATTACAGACATCTTAAAGATTGCCTGCTTGCCCTTCCCCCTCCCCCAACACACACAGGCCAGGTGCACACACACAAACAAAAACATAGTGCGCCTGCTTGGTCTCTGTGGCTTTAGTTCATATTGGCTCCCCTTTTTAATCATTTGAGCCAATAAAATTATAGAATTACTGTCCCTGCTTTTTGGTCAGTCCCGCCCTCCTTAACTGGGCAGAAAATGGCAATTTTATGACCAGAAACAGCAAAGTTGGGAGACGGTTGCCAGGGCAGAGTGCCAGCCTTAAGCAATTCTTTCCTACTAACAGCCCAAACGTAACGTCTTAAAGTTTATAAAACTGTTATAGATCTGGAAGATTTGTCTGATTCTGTAAGATCTTAATATTTCATAAAAAAATAGATGCCATTTTCATGAATACATTCAGATAGTTTTTTCAATTAAATATCCCTGAAACAATAAGTTCATCAAACTATGACACCTACAAATACATTGCTATCAATACTAAATGTGAATTTATCAAAAGTAATTTTTTTTCTTCGAGAGAAAAATGGAGATACACATATATAAAACATTCATAGGCCGATAGAAAAGTCAGACCAAATTTTAGGGGTACTTTGACGGTCTTTATATTCACAGGAACTTAAATGGCTAGATTTTTTATCTTTCACTACATTATAATGTGTTATACATAGTATAAAGGCACTAAAAAACGGCTTCAATATCAATACTTACGTTTTATGAAGTTCTTAATATCACAAGAGCACAAAGTAGAAGAGCTGTGACTGTGTCTGTAAGTTTCTTCAGAAAGACCGGGAAAGGGACCGCTGGTCTTTGATGTTACAAATTGTGATGCAATCTGTTGCCATCGGCCTGATTGGCTAACTATGATTGTTGTTTTTCCCAATTGTACTGCCTTGTGTTGATTTTGTCCCTTTACTTTAGGGCGGTTTTTGTTGGTGATCAGACCCGATTCTTGTCTAATTTGAATTATGAAATTATCAGTACTATTTTATAAGTCTCAAACTTACAATTTAAAACGTATAAAATTACTGGTCTTTTTTATTTTTTATGTAGTTAATGTATTATGTAGTTTTTTTAAAGTTCGACTGCTAAAGCCCTGCATGTATTTTTTTAGATGAGCTTTTATTTTGAAAGTGGCGATCTCTTTTCCTGGTGTCATGGAAGCACGCCTAACAGATCCACGTTACTGCTAGTCCCCGGGACAGAGTGCGGGAAATCAATGCGGTTCGAATACGTTCATAGACGCAGGAGTGCTAATTCCCTCCAGATTTCGTCCGAAGGCGCAGGTTTCAAGGCTGCACACGGTGACTGAGCATCCTAACATTTCAAAATTCAAAGGGTCAAGCTTCAAGGTTTTACTTCAAAAAGGTAAGCTAAACTTGGTCAACACATGACAGGAAAAGGTAAATGTATTAGCTATGTTAAATATAAGTGCCTAATCGTGATAGCTTGCTGTAGGGTAAAACACTTAAGGTCAGAAATCTTTACAGTTGTGTTCATTGTAAAGCTGTTGTTTAGGGTATGTTTAAAATAATGTATTATGTAGTTGCACCACCACAGTTATGAAACTCAGAAATGTAATGATGTAAAAGCTATAGTATGGTTGGGGTTTTGGCTTGGTGAGCTTACAGCCTCCTTAAAATCTGTCAGAATTATGTACAGACAGACTGTTTAATTCATATAACCATTTAATTCAACAAATATATGAAGAAATATGTCAAAGTTAGTATGACTTTAAATGTATCATTGTAAACGACCACGGCAGACCCAGTGGCATTTTGATATTTTTTTATTAATCCCTACATGGTTGCTGTACATTCGCACTCAGAGCTGCAGCTCTCCTGCTGCCAGCTCAACATAACACCAACAACCTAACCACAGGACCCAGTACAATATTTAATTCGGCGGGGCGTGATTGCGGACGCCGTACAGGTGTGTCCGCCTCCTCTGCACGGCACCGCAGGCTACGCCTCGCCACATACCCCCATCGCCTGACTGAGGCCGGGGAACCATCCGGCCGAACGTACTCCCCCCACCGCAGGCGGAAGGTCGGCCGCGTGGCAGGTGAACGCGGCGCGGTCGGCACGGTCGTGCGCCCCGGCTCGCAGGCGGCTGGGCAGATGTCCGGCAGGCACCGGCCTCTGGTGGAGGTGAGGCCGCTCTGCTCACCCCGCCAACCTCGGGCTTCGGTGCCGCGGACTCCCCTAGCACGGGCACCACCGACTTATCCCGCGGCTTCTCCGCCCCTCCCGGTGGGAGCAGCTCCCCACGCTGCACCTCCGCCGCTGCCTCTCCCGGCTGGAGCGGGTCCTCGGGCACCGCCTCCGCCGCTGTCTCTCTCGGCTGGAGCGGCTCCTCGGGCGCCGCCTCCGCCGCTGTCTCTCCCGGCTGGAGCGACTCCTCGGGTGCCGCCTCCGCTGCTATCTCTCCCGGTTGGAGCGACTCCTCGGGTGCCGCCTCAGTCTCTCCCGGCTGGAGCGGCTCCTCGGGCGCCGCCTCCACCGCTGCCGGCTCCGCCGCCTTCTTCCGGGGCGCAGGAACAGGCACCGGTCCCTGCCGAGCCCCAGCGGCTCCCACGCGAGGTGTGGGGACAGGCGTATATATATATATATATATATATATATATATATATATATATATATATATATATATATATATATATATATATATATATGTGTGTGTGTGTGTGTGTGTGTGTGTGTGTGTGTGTGTATATATATACACACACACACACACACACACACACACATATATATATATATATATATATATATATATATATATATATATATATATATATGTATGTATGTATATGTATATATATATATATATATATATATATATATATATATATATATATATGTATGTATGTATGTATGTATATATATATATATATATATATATATATATATATATATATATATATATATATGTATGTATGTATGTATGTATGTATGTATGTATATATATATATATATATATATATATATATATATATATATATATATATATATATATATATATATGTGTGTGTATGTGTGTATATATATATAATTTAGAAGTAAAGGCTTTAAAACCAAGTAATCGCTGAAAGTACAAACATCACTAATGTCACATAACTTTGCCGACATGTGGCCAACAGTAATGTTTTAATGTTCTTCGTTAAACATTCGCACAAAAATCAGTGACGTTATATTCATTGACAGTTCACTCTTCGGCCGCTGCCTTTTGCCATATTTTGCGGCAAAATTATCTACACCCACTGCCGCGCTATGAATTGTGGGATATATGGGACCACAAAGCGTGCACCGGACCACGCTTGATATTTGGGGAAATCGACGGCGCATTTGGAGTATGCATTTGAAGTACACTTGGAATTGGGACAGCCGTTGTCCCGTGGCGGTGACGTAATCACACTCAAAGTGTGCGGTCTCTTAATTGGGACACAGCCATAGTGTGTGTGTTCACCTCTGTTTTCGTTAGATTGTCTGCGTTACTTCTACGTTCTCTGCTATCTATCAGCCCCTGTGTTTTCTCTGCTGGACATCCCCTCTGAGTTTCCACGTCTCAGGTTTTCTAATGATGTTTCAGGTATAGCTTTCCCAGCTTAGGTTTTGTTTTTTCTTTTTTGTCTCTTTCTCCTAATGCCACACACTTTGCCTCAGTAACTGTAACATTCAGATGACTACTATCCAATTATTTCTCTGATGGTTATGCAAGAAGAGCCTAATAAACTTAAAGCCAGAAGACCGTAAAGCAGAGGTATAACTGTATGAGCTACAAAGTTTAAATGTTTTATCACAATCATAGTGTGCAGCTCACAAACAGCTGATTGTTTTAGTGTTTTCTCGGAAATATCAGATGTAACTAGTGATGTCACAATGAAAATGAAATAATATTGAACAGTATAGAATCAGACATGTTAGAATTTGCTTAAAATTCTACTTGTTTTATTTTTAAAAATTGTGCAACATTTTGTTTTTCAGATGTTTTTGCTGAATTGATCAAGACTGACTGTAAGAGTGTAAACATCGAGTAACTATGATGTTCGAGCCCTCTCAAGAACAGGTAAATAGTCATTTAGAGATTAAATTTGTCCCAGTTACTTTGCTCTACTCTGTCTGTAAAGCTTCACTTTTGTCACACTTCCTGCCTCCAAGAAGCTGAAGTAGAAGTAGAACTCTGCACCAGAACCTTTTTGTGACTTTTGTGACATTTCTGTCAATGGTGTAATTGTTGGTCTTTTGTGAATTCTAAGTAGGTGATTACTGAAAGGCAAGAGAGAAACCGAAGGCATCAGGTGACCTGTGATATGTCAGAGCTACAGAGAGGAATATTTGTGACAAGTATCCAACATTTGGGGAAAAATAGTTTCAAAGATGCATATTAAACAGGCAAGCTTTCATATTTAGAGGACAAAAACTATTACTTACTTTTAATCATTATTATGTGGTTAAGTACTGGACTGTGTGCTTTTGAGGCCAAGTCACACAGGGTTTCTTAGCTTAGACTGATGAGTATTTGAAATGTCAGCAATTCTTGATTGTAACACCTTTTATTGTAGTTTTAACACTGATGAATCAGCTTTCATAAATGAAGCAAATGTTTCATTTATCTATATTAATACCGTAAGTAATGCTTAGTAGAATCATCTTTGCTGAATCCAATGGTGAAACATGGAGAATTTTTCCTCTACTCTGAGTAGAGCTAGATTTGGTTAAAAACGACAAAAATAAGTATGGCATTTGACAAAATACTAAAGGTTTTTTGCTTTGCTTTTTGGAATGTTTGTAAGTTGTGCATTGATAACTTCCCTTTTTAACCAGTGTCAAACAATGACTGGGTGACCAGTGTTGTCATCATCAGGGCAGGCCAGCACAGCAGGAAAAGTGAAATGGCCAGGCTGAGAGTTACAGTGTGATGCAAAAGTTTGGGCAACCTTGTTAATAGTCATTATTTTCCTGTATAAATTGTTGGTTGTTACAATGAAAAATGTCAGTTAAATATATCATATAGGAGACACACACAGTGATATTTGAGAAGTGAAATGCAGTGTATTGGATTTACAGAAAGTGTGCAATATTTTTTTTTTTAGACAAAATCAGGCCAGTGCATAAATTTGGGCACCACAAAAAAAGACATGAAATCAATATTTAGTAGATTCACCCTTTGCAGAAATTACAGCCTCTAAACACTTCCTGTAGGTTCCAATGAGAGTCTGGATTGTGGTTGAAGGTATTTTGGACCACTCCTCTTTACAAAACATCTCTAGTTCATTCAGGTTTGATGGCTTCCAAGCATGGACAGTCACACCACAGATTTTCAATAATATTCAGGTCTGGGGACTGAGATGGCCATTCCAGAACGTTGTACTTGTTCCTCTGCATGAAAGCCTTAGTGGATTTTGAGCAGTGTTTCGGGTCGTTGTCTTGTTGAAAGATCCAGCCTCAGCGCAGCTTCAGCTTTGTCACTGATTCCTGGACATTGGTCTCCAGAATCTGGTGATACTGAGTGGAATCCATGTGTCCCTGCACTGGCCACACAGCCCCACAGCATGATGGAGCCACCACCATATTTTACTGCAGGTAGCAGGTGTTTTTCTTGGAATACTGTATTCTTTTTCCTCGATGCACTACGCCCCTTGTTATGCCCAAATAACTCAGTTTTAGTTTCATCAGTCCACAGCACCTTATTCCAGAATGAAGCTGGTTTGTCCAAATGTGCTTTAGCAAACCTCAAGCGGCTCTGTTTGTGCTGTGGGTGGAGAAAGGCTTCCTCTGCATCACTCTCGCATACAGCATCTGCTCGTGTAAAGTGCGCCGAATGGTTGAACGATGCACAGTGACTCCATCTGCTGCAAGATGATGTTGTAGGTCTTTGGTGCTGGTCTGTGGATCGACTCTGAATGTTCTGACCATTCGTCGCTTCTGTCTATCCGAGATTTTTCTTGGTCTGCCACTTCCAGCCTTAACTTGAACTGAGCCTGTGGTCTTCCATTTTCTCAATATGTTCCTAACTGTGGAAACCGACAGCTTAAATCTCTGAGATAGCTTTGTGTGTCCTCCCCCTAATTCATGATGGTGAACAATCTTTGTCTTCAGGTCATTTGAGAGTTGTTTTCAGCCGCTATGTTGCTACTCTCCAGAGAAAATGAAAATAGGAGGGAAACTTACAGTAGACCCCCTTAAATACTCTTTCTCATTATTGGATTCACCTGTGTATGTAGGTCAGGGGTCACTGAGATTACCGAGCCAATTTGAGTTCCAACAATTAGTTCTAAAGGTTTTGGAATCAATAAAATGACAACAGTGCCCAATTTTATGCACCTGCCTGATTTTGTTTAAACAATTATCACACACTTTCTGGTCATTTCACTTTTCAAATATCACTGTGTGTGTCTCCTATATGATATATTGTTGAAAACACGCAGTTCTTGCTGTCTTTTTCACAGCTGCTGATTCGTGCTGGGTGTGGTTCCCATTACCTATAATTTTGCTTCGACCGCTGTGCTTGTGGGGGCAGTTGGTCCAGGTCCGCAGCTTCCTGTATTAACACACTTAACTGACATTTTTTATCATAACAATCAATCATTTATACAGGAAAATAATGACTATTAACAATTTTGCCCAAACTTTTGCATCACACTGTAAGTTAGGCATCGGCTGGGTGTTCAGTTCTCACCTGTTCCTGTTTAGGGAGAGACATCAAGCCTCTTAGGGTAAGAAAGAACAGTAGAGAACTCAGCGATTATGACAAGTCCCCTTATTACCACTGTTTGTCTCACAACCAATACCATTTTTTTCCTGAAGCCTAAAGCTTACCATATTGTTTTAATTAAACCTGCAGCAATGTGCTTTTTTTCTTAACAAAATGGCACATAAGAAAAAGGTTTAATTTTGACACTTAAATTTATTCCCAGAAATAACTTTTAATACTCAGGTAAATTTAATATCAGTTATTTGTACTCAAATGCTATTTATTAAAATTATTTATACTTGTATTAGAATGTTACTGTGATAAAGGTATCCTTTTAGGTACTGTACTCTGTAGGACACTAAGAAAGGAGAGTGATCATATTCTGTGAGCCCTGGTAAATAATGGTTGTTCACAGAATTATAAATGACTTTGACTGTAACTCCTGCTCCATCTTGAGCGCCATCATCTAACCCTGAAAAAGTCTCTAGCCTTTGTCAGTATGTGTAAGACTGGCTTTCTATATGGTTTAGTGCAGACTGAGCTTCGGGACCCTGTTGTCCTTTTTTTCTGATCGGTGCTGGTGTGTAGCTGGCAATGCAGTGTGTAAGCACACTGTTTTGCCCTTTCAAACAGTACATTTTTCAGAACTGAAGCTGCAGGTTGTATCTTCACACCAGCACCGAGACAGACCAACAGTGGGACAAATCCAAACAGCAGTAAGTGCTGAGATTCATATTCAGGACTGACCCTTTAATGTTCTTTTATAACCTGTTATAAGTAATATGTATAAGTATTTTTTTCTTTTATATTTGTTATTGCTATTTTTTTTTTCAGGGTTTGGAACCAGGGCCAGTTCCATGGATCAATGAACTCAAAGACATTTTTGAATAATGATGCAGGTACAATGTCAAGTTGTTGTTGTTGTTATTATTATTATTGTTATTGTTATTGCATAGATGACTTTCACAGTGCCTTGTTTTATCCTCACATTATTATGGTCCTTTAAAGGAGTACGCTGTACAAGAACTTGGCTGGTGACCCACTTTACATCTCCTTGCTAAACACTGGAAAATCATGCAAAGACATTGATGTAACAAATTGACCTCTTACCGCAACCATGGCCTTCAGTGACAAGAAGACCAGTCTTAAGACAGCATTGGTGAGCGTGTTCTCTAACCAGGAGCCCAGATTACCCACAAAATCTGTAAACATTTACCAAGATCCTCCTCTTTACCTGCCACTGCCACTCAGTACAGGCTGGATCCCACACAGAGTGTGCATGTCTACAGTGAGGAGGAACTCTTCAACCTTGAAAGCTTACTGGTCACAGAGGACATGGTACATAAGATTGAGACAGCAAAAGGAGAACAGACAGCTGACCAGGAATGGCATCAGCTCAACAATGCAAGGATCACATCTTCATCTTGTTATGTGAGGGGTGAAATTGTACAGAGAATGCTCTATTTTGAGACATATGTCAGAATACTGGAGAACAAGGAGAACAAAATATTTGACACCATTATTGTGCCCACTCTATCAGATGAGCTATTTTTCTGTTTAACTCATTACTATTGTGCTAAATCATACTATTTCTGCTTTTAATAGGATTTGTGCCAAATATAGTATTTCTGCTTTTTATAGGATTTGTGCTTAATATACTATTTCTGCTTTTTATAGGATTTGTGCTTAATATAGTATTTCTGCTTTTATAGGATTTGTGCTTAATATACTATTTCTGCTTTTTATAAGATTTGTGCTTAATATAGTATTTCTACTAAATGTAGTATTTATGCTTAATCATAGTATTTCTGCTTTTTATAGGATTTGTGCTTAATATAGTATTTCTGCTAAATTTAGTATTTCTGATTAATTATAGTTTTTCTACTAAATCATAGTACAGTATTTCTGCTTTTTATGGGATTTGTGCTAAAACAAAGTATTTCTACTACATGTAGTATTTATGCTTAATCATACCATTTCTGCTTTTTATAGGATTTGTGCTTAATATAGTAATTCTGCTAAATTATAGTATTTCTGCCAAATTATAATATTTTTTTTCTAAAACATAGTCTTAATTTAAAATTACAATATTCATAGTTCATCACAGTGTCTCTGGTAAATCACAATATTTCTGCTCTGTTGTACTATTTTTCTAAATCATAGTGTTTCTGTAATGTTTAAGTATTTTTGGCTAAATATATTCTTTCTGTTATCTTATACTATTTCTCCTAAATTCTTGTATTTTTGAGAAGTTATCATGTTTCTGGTAAGTTACAATATTTCTGCTAAATTCTGCTATGCTATTGTATTTCTGCCAAGTATTATGTTTCCTCTAAGATATTGCAGTTCTGCTAAGTTATTCCATTTTAGCAAACTTCTTTTGCTTCTGCAAAGTTTTTACAATTTCTGCAACTTTTCAGCTTTTTCAGCTACTTTTTGCATACAGCTTCAGCTTTAAGCATCCACACTGCATTTTCGCAGGAAATGCAAATTTTTCTAGTTATTCTAGTTGCTTCCGTACACTTTTTGGCACTTAACTACTTCCACAATTTTCAGCCGATTTTCACCGTTCAAATTTTAAACTATTCTGCTATTTCTGCTAATTTACGCTATGATTTTTGCTATTTTTAACTATTATACTTTTTAAAATATTCCACTTTTTTCCTTTAATTTGTCCCATTGAAATGAATGGGAAACTTCTGCAATTCTGCTAAAATTTGCTTGTTTTTGAAACTTAACTACTTCCTCATATTTTCACCTAGAACAACCATTCAAACTTTAAAATGTTCATAAATTATTGGGCTATTCAGGTATGATTCAGCTTTTTGAAATCTTTTACTGTTTTACTTTTATGCCTCTTAAAGTTTTGAGTTGCAAAATTGTGATTTTTCACAAAATACATGCGTTGTTATGGTTGCTATGCTCTTGGCTTCCAGTGTGCCACTGAAGGTTTTGCAATTTTCACTTCATGTCCGAACAACTTCTTGCTACTTGCTCAATTTTCACTCAACTTCCACAAATTATACATCAAAACGTAGGTATTTTTGCTGGCTTTCAGAAAATGTCACTATCATTGTTGTGGGATTTATAGAATTTTTGCAAATCTCCTCAGACCAACACAAGGTCTCAAAACTCTCCATATAAAGTCAATGGAGAGCTTGTTCAAAATCATCGCTGGATTTCTGTAATGAGAGGCATATTCGAATCGTCATATCTCCTTAACGAAGCGACTTTAAGACATGAGGCTTGTCCCCGAATATCTTCAGACACCCCTGACGCTCACAATTCAAGAATTTCTTTCTCACCTATTACCGTTCTGAAATGAGTTGGACTTGTTTGAGGGTAGGAAATTCGTCCTTCGCTCAGATTTCTTCAGATTTAAAACTCTGGAAATGAACCACTTTTTTCTCTCGTCATAACTTTTTTTTGGATTTCCACAGAGACCTGAAAATTTCCATGACTGTTCACCAAAGCCTGCTGTCTCTTACGGTGAAAGAATGATATCGATACTCCAAATAGATTTCGAGTTACAAAGCGTTGTTTGAGGGCAAGTCAAGGCAGTTTTTGCTTCGCTCTACTCAGTTATGGTGCATTAGAAGTCAAATATCTTTAATAATTCATATTTTAATGATAAATTGTAAACACTGGAAGATTCCCCCATCTCTTCTGAACAAAACGGTGTAAGAATGACCGCTCTAGCCCCTACGGTTTGGAAATTATGGTCATTTGTTTGAGGGGAGTCCTCACTATGAGAAATAGGCTGCAATAATCCTGTGCATCTCTGTGCTGCGTGTGTAAAAAGAGGCACCTGTTTTGGCGGGAAAAAGTACACAGGCTCTCTGATTGGTGGATTCAAATTCAGCAGCTCCCAGGCTGACCTAGAAACTTACTTCTCTCTCCCTGTGCATTTTTTTGCTGATTTTTTTCATTTAACAAGTATATTTGAGGGACCCTCAGCATGTTCAGCATTTTTTCAGCTGTCCATTTTGCTTTTCCAATTTTTCTGTTTAACTGATTACTATTGTGCTAAATCATACTATTTCTGCTATTTTATAAGATTTGTGCCTAATATAGTATTTCTGCTAAATTACAGTATTTCTGCTTTTTATACTATTTGTGCTAAAACATAGTATTTCTACTAAATGTAGTATTTATGCTTAATCATACTATTTCTGCTTTTTATGGGATTTGTGCCTAATATAGTATTTCTGCTTTTTATAGGATTTTTGCTCAAACATAATATTTCTACTAAATGTAGTGTTTATGCTTAATCATCCTATTTCTGCTTTTTATAGGATTTGTGCTTAATATAGTATTTCTGCTTTTTATAGTATTTGTGCTAAAACATAGTATTTCTACTAAATGTAGTATTTATGCTTAATCATAGTATTTCTATATATTTCTGCCAGGTCCCCAGGCAGCCAATCCTCTGTGAGGACTTAGACATTCAAATTTTCAAATCAGGGCCTGCACGGTTTCCCAGCCAATCATATATGTGTCCTGAGGCATTGAAATTTGCATATTGGGGCCTTCATGGCTTCTAAGCCAGCCAATCATATCTGAGGGCTGAGGAATTCAAATCCACAAATCAGGGCCTGCATGGCTTCCCAGCCAGCCAATCATATATGTGGCCTCAGCCATTCAAATTTGCATATTGGGGAATTCGTGGCTTCTAAGTCAATAAGTCATCCATGTCATATATCTCTAAAAATTCATATTTGAATGATAAATTGTCAACACTTGAAGATTCCCCAATCACTTCTGAACAAAACGGTGTAAGAATGACCGCTCTAGCCCCTACAGTTAGGAAATTATGGTCATTTGTTTGAGGGGAGTCCTCACTATGAGAAATAGACTGCAATAATCCTGTGCCTCTCTGTGCTGCGTGTGTAAAAAGATGCACCTGTTTTGGCGGGAAAACGTAAACAGCCACTCTGATTGGTGGATTTAAATTCAGCAGCTCCCAGGCTGACCTAGAAACTTACTTCTCTCTCCTTGTGTGTGTGTGTGTGTGTGTGTGTGTGTGTGTGTGTGTGTGTGTGTGAGAGAGAGAGAGAGAGAGAAAGGCTTTTAATGGGATGATCTCATTCTAAGATTCAAATTCAATATATTTAGACGTTGACTGAATTGGA
Organism: Diplotaxodon limnothrissa; assembly: GCF_057381915.1. Classification (NCBI taxonomy): domain Eukaryota; kingdom Metazoa; phylum Chordata; class Actinopteri; order Cichliformes; family Cichlidae; genus Diplotaxodon; species Diplotaxodon limnothrissa. The sequence goes on from NC_140612.1 coordinate 347,194, forward strand.
TCTTGTGTGTGTGTCTCTCTGTGCATGTGTGTTTCCTTCTGTGTACATATTTCTGATTGTGTGGCTGTTATATATTTTTTTTGTTGATTTTTTTCATTTAACAAGTATATTTGAGGGACCCTCAGCATGTTCAGCATTTTTTCAGCTGTCCATTTTGCTTTTCCAATTTTTCTGTTTAACTGATTACTATTGTGCTAAATCATACTATTTCTGCTATTTTATAAGATTTGTGCCTAATATAGTATTTCTGCTAAATTACAGTATTTCTGCTTTTTATACTATTTGTGCTAAAACATAGTATTTCTACTAAATGTAGTATTTATGCTTAATCATACTATTTCTGCTTTTTATGGGATTTGTGCCTAATATAGTATTTCTGCTTTTTATAGGATTTTTGCTCAAACATAATATTTCTACTAAATGTAGTGTTTATGCTTAATCATCCTATTTCTGCTTTTTATAGTATTTGTGCTAAAACATAGTATTTCTACTAAATGTAGTATTTATGCTTAATCATAGTATTTCTATATATTTCTGCCAGGTCCCCAGGCAGCCAATCCTCTGTGAGGACTTAGACATTCAAATTTTCAAATCAGGGCCTGCACGGTTTCCCAGCCAATCATATATGTGTCCTGAGGCATTGAAATTTGCATATTGGGGCCTTCATGGCTTCTAAGCCAGCCAATCATATCTGAGGGCTGAGGAATTCAAATCCACAAATCAGGGCCTGCACGGCTTCCCAGGCAGCCAATCATATATGTGGCCTCAGGCATTCAAATTTGCATATTGGGGAATTCGTGGCTTCTAAGTCAACAAGTCATCCATGTCGTATATCTCTAAAAATTCACATTTTAATGATAAATTGTTAACACTGGAAGATTCCCCCATCTCTTCTGAACAAAACGGTTTAAGAATGACCGTTCTAGCCCCTACGGTTAGGAAATTATGGTCATTTGTTTGTGGGGAGTCCTCACTATGAGAAATAGGCTGCAATAATCCTGTGCGCCTCTGTGCTGCGTGTGTAAAAAGATGCACCTGTTTTGGCGGGAAAACATAAATAGCCACTCTGATTGGTGGATTTAAATTCGGCAGCTCTCTCCCTCTGTGTGTGTGTGTGTGTGTGTGTGTGTGTGTGTGTGTGTGTGTGTGTGTGTGTGTGTGTGTTTAGTGGGAGAGAGAGGACCCTGCCCTTATTTGGCAGCATGTCATTGTAGGATTTAAATTGAATATAGTTAGACTGGTTGACTGGATTAGAGCCTGTGTTTGTGTGTCCCTCTGTGCATTTGTGTTTCAATATGCCTCCATATTTGTAATTTTGTAAGTTATTACTATTCTGCTAAATCATAGTATTTCTGGTACTTTTCGGTACTTGTGCTAAATACAGTATTTCTGCTAAATCATACTATTTCTGCTTTTCATAAGATTTGTGCCTAATATAGTATTTCTGCTAAATTATAGTATTTATTCTTTTTATAGGATTTGTGCCTAACATAGTATTTCTGCTAAATTATAGTATTTCTGCTTTTTATAGGATTTGTGCCTAATATAGTATTTCTGCTTTTTATAGGATTTGTGCCTAATATAGTATTTCTGCTTTTTATAGGATTTGTGCTTAATATAGTATTTCTGCTTTTTATAGTATTTGTGCTAAAACATAGTATTTCTACTAAATGTAGTATTTATGCTTAATCATAGTATTTCTATATATTTCTGCCAGGTCCCCAGGCAGCCAATCCTCTGTGAGGACTGAGACATTCAAATTTTCAAATCAGGGCCTGCACGGTTTCCCAGCCAATCATATATGTGTCCTGAGGCATTCAAATTTGCATATTGGGGCCTTCATGGCTTCTAAGCCAGCCAATCATATCAGGGCTGAGGAATTCAAATCCACAAATCAGGGCCTGCATGGCTTCCCAGCCAGCCAATCATATATGTGGCCTCAGCCATTCAAATTTGCATATTGGGGAATTCGTGGCTTCTAAGTCAATAAGTCATCCATGTCATATATCTCTAAAAATTCATATTTGAATGATAAATTGTCAACACTTGAAGATTCCCCAATCACTTCTGAACAAAACGGTGTAAGAATGACCGCTCTAGCCCCTACAGTTAGGAAATTATGGTCATTTGTTTGAGGGGAGTCCTCACTATGAGAAATAGACTGCAATAATCCTGTGCCTCTCTGTGCTGCGTGTGTAAAAAGATGCACCTGTTTTGGCGGGAAAACGTAAACAGCCACTCTGATTGGTGGATTTAAATTCGGCAGCTCCCAGGCTGACCTAGAAACTTACTTCTCTCTCCCTGTGTGTGTGTGTGTGTGTGTGTGTGTGCGTGTGAGAGAGAGAGAGAGAGAAAGGCTTTTAATGGGATGATCTCATTCTAAGATTCAAATTCAATATATTTAGACTGGTTGACTGAATTGGATCTTGTGTGTGTGTCTCTCTGTGCATGTGTGTTTCCTTCTGTGTACATATTTCTGATTGTGTGGCTGTTATATATATTTTTTGCTGATTTTTTTCATTTAACAAGTATATTTGAGGGACTCTCAGCATGTTCAGCATTTTTTCAGCTGTCCATTTTGCTTTTCCAATTTTTCTGTTTAACTTATTACTATTGTGCTAAATCAAACTATTTCTGCTATTTTATAAGATTTGTGCTTAATATACTATTTCTGCTTTTAATAGGATTTGTGCTTAATATAGTATTTCTGCTTTTTATAGGATTTGTGCTTAATATACTATTTCTGCTTTTTATAGGATTTGTGCTTAATATAGTATTTCTGCTAAATGTAGTATTTATGCTTAATCATACTATTTCTATATATTTCTGCCAGGCAGCCAATCCTCTGTGCGAACTCAGACACATATCACATATCAGGGCCTGCACGGCTTCCCAGCCAGCCAATCATGTCTGAGGTCTTCCGTTTCCTCTCTCGTCATATCTCAGCGACGGTTGTACAAAGAGCAATGAAAATCGCAGTCAAAGTACACCAAAGTCCGCTGATTCACCCAGCACAAGAAATATGCCTCTAGTCCACCTAGTTTTTGAGTTACACAACGTTTTGTAACTCCAAAAAACTGCGTTTTTCGCCTCTCACCGCGATCTAATTCTGACTCCTCATCACCCTGTTTTTCAAGACGGCTCCTCTCTTTCCCAGTGGCGCAGTTGGTAATGACACGGGTCTGCAAGCCAAAGATCGTGGGTTCGATTCCACCTTGGTCAACATGTTTTTTTCCCTACAAATTAATACACTGTCACAGACCAGTAATTCATATTCATCATTTATTACAATTCTGCAAACTGTTATGATTTTACCAGCTTTTCTAATATGGACCTCACATTCTTAACACTCCATGGCACAAATACTCTTCCCTTTAGGCTCTGTGTATGTGTGTGTGTATCAATATTTCTCCCATTTTAAAGTATTACTCCTCTATAATTGTATTTCTGTTAAATCAAAGTACTTTTACTACATCTTAGTACTTCTGCTCAATCATAGTATTTCTGCTAAATCATAGTATTTCTGCTACTTTTTGGTACTTGTGCTAAATACAGTATTTCTGCTAAATCATACTATTTCTACTATATTATATTTTTCTTTCTAAATATAGCATTTCTGCTATATAATTGTATTTATGCTATGTTATAATATTTGTGCTAAACCAGAGTATTTGTGCTGAAACATAGTATTTCTGCCAAATGATAGTATTTCTGTCAAATTATAGTATTTGTGCTAAAACATAGTATTAATTTAAAATTACAATATTCATAGTTCATCACAGTGTCTCTGGTAAATCACAATATTTCTGCTAAGTTCTGCTATGCTATTGTATTTCTGCCAAGTATTATGTTTCCTCTAAGATATTGCAGTTCTGCTAAGTTATTACATTTTAGCAAACTTCTTTTGCTTCTGCAAAGTTTTTACAATTTCTGCAACTTTTCAGCTTTTTCAGCTAGTTTTTGCAGACAGCTTCAGCTTAAAGCATCCACACTGCATTTTCGCAGGAAATGCAAATTTTTCTAGTTCTAGTTGCTTCCGTACACTTTTTGGCACTTAACTACTTCCACAATTTTCAGCCGATTTTCACCGTTCAAATTTTAAACTATTCTGCTATTTCTGCTAATTTACGCTATGATTTTTGCTATTTTTAACTATTATACTTTTTAAAATATTCCACTTTTTTCCTTTAATTTGTCCCATTGAAATGAATGGGAAACTTCTGCAATTCTGCTAAAATTTGCTTGTTTTTGAAACTTAACTACTTCCTCATATTTTCACCTAGAACAACCATTCAAACTTTAAAATGTTCATAAATTATTGGGCTATTCAGGTATGATTCAGCTTTTTGAAATCTTTTACTGTTTTACTTTTATGCCTCTTAAAGTTTTGAGTTGCAAAATTGTGATTTTTCACAAAATACATGCGTTGTTATGGTTGCTATGCTCTTGGCTTCCAGTGTGTCACTGAAGGTTTTGCAATTTTCACTTCATGTCCGAACAACTTCTTGCTACTTGCTCAATTTTCACTCAACTTCCACAAATTATACATCAAAACGTAGGTATTTTTGCTGGCTTTCAGAAAATGTCACCATCATTGTTGTGGGATTTATAGAATTTTTGCAAATCTCCTCAGACCAACACAAGGGCTCAAAACTCTCCATATAAAGTCAATGGAGAGCTTGTTCAAAATCATCGCTGGATTTCTGTAATGAGAGGCATATTCGAATCGTCATATCTCCTTAACGAAGCGACTTTAAGACATGAGGCTTGTCCCCGAATATCTTCAGACACCCCTGACGCTCACAATTCAAGAATTTCTTTCTCACCTATTACCGTTCTGAAATGAGTTGGACTTGTTTGAGGGTAGGAAATTCGTCCTTCGCTCAGATTTCTTCAGATTTAAAACTCTGGAAATGAACCACTTTTTTCTCTCGTCATAACTTTTTTTTGGATTTCCACAGAGACCTGAAAATTTCCATGACTGTTCACCAAAGCCTGCTGTCTCTTACGGTGAAAGAATGATATCGATACTCCAAATAGATTTCGAGTTACAAAGCGTTGTTTGAGGGCAAGTCAAGGCAGTTTTTGCTTTGCTCTACTCAGTTATGGTGCATTACAAGTCAAATATCTCTAAAAATTCATATTTTAATGATAAATTGTCAACACTGGAAGATTCCCCCATCTCTTCTGAACAAAACGGTGTAAGAATGACCGCTCTAGCCCCTACGGTTTGGAAATTATGGTCATTTGTTTGAGGGGAGTCCTCACTATGAGAAATAGGCTGCAATAATCCTGTGCCTCTCTGTGCTGCGTGTGTAAAAAGAGGCACATGTTTTGGCGGGAAAAAGTACACAGGCTCTCTGATTGGTGGATTCAAATTCAGCAGCTCCCAGGCTGACCTAGAAACTTACTTCTCTCTCCCTGTGCATTTTTTTGCTGATTTTTTCATTTAACAAGTATATTTGAGGGACCCTCAGCATGTTCAGCATTTTTTCAGCTGTCCATTTTGCTTTTCCAATTTTTCTGTTTAACTTCTTACTATTGTGCTAAATCATACTATTTCTGCTATTTTATAAGATTTGTGCCTAATATAGTATTTCTGCTAAATTACAGTATTTCTGCTTTTTATACTATTTGTGCTAAAACAGTATTTCTACTAAATGTAGTATTTATGCTTAATCATACTATTTCTGCTTTTTATGGGATTTGTGCCTAATATAGTATTTCTGCTTTTTATAGGATTTTTGCTCAAACATAGTATTTCTACTAAATGTAGTGTTTATGCTTAATCATCCTATTTCTGCTTTTTATAGGATTTGTGCTTAATATAGTATTTCTGCTAAATCATAGTATTTCTGCTTTTTATAGTATTTGTGCTAAAACATAGTATTTCTACTAAATGTAGTATTTATGCTTAATCATAGTATTTCTATATATTTCTGCCAGGTCCCCAGGCAGCCAATCCTCTGTGAGGACTTAGACATTCAAATTTTCAAATCAGGGCCTGCACGGTTTCCCAGCCAATCATATATGTGTCCTGAGGCATTCAAATTTGCATATTGGGGCCTTCATGGCTTCTAAGCCAGCCAATCATATCTGAGGGCTGAGGAATTCAAATCCACAAATCAGGGCCTGCACGGCTTCCCAGCCAGCCAATCATATATGTGGCCTCAGGCATTCAAATTTGCATATTGGGGAATTCGTGGCTTCTAAGTCATCCATGTCATATATCTCTAAAAATTCATATTTTAATGATAAATTGTCAACACTTGAAGATTCCCCCATCTCTTCTGAACAAAACGGTGTAAGAATGACCGCTCTAGCCCCTATGGTTAGGAAAGTATGGTCATTTGTTTGAGGGGAATCCTCACTATGTGAAATAAACTGAAAGAAGCAGGTCTATGTCTCTGTGCTGCGTGTGTAAAAAGGATGCACCTGTTTTGGCGGGAAAAAGTAAACAGCCACTCTGATTGGTGGCAGCTCTCTCCCTCTGTGTCTGTCTGTGTGTGTGTGTGTGTGTGTGTGTGTGAGAGAGAGAGAGAGAGAGAGAGAGAGAGAGAGAGAGAGGCTTTTAATGGGATGATCTCATTCTAAGATTCTAATTTAATATATTTAGACTGGGTGACTGAATTTGATCTTGGTAGTGTGTCTCTCTGTGCATGTGTGTTTCCTTATGTGTACATATTTCTGATTGTGTGGCTGTTATATATATTTTTTTGCTGATTTTTTTCATTTAACAAGTATATTTGAGGGACCCTCAGCATGTTCAGCATTTTTTCAGCTGTCCATTTTGCTTTTCCAATTTTTCTGTTTAACTTATTACTATTGTGCTAAATCATACTATTTCTGCTATTTTATAAGATTTGTGCTTAATATACTATTTCTGCTTTTATAGGATTTGTGCTTAATATAGTATTTCTGCTTTTTATAAGATTTGTGCTTAATATAGTATTTCTGCTTTTTATAGGATTTGTGCTTAATCATACTATTTCTGCTAAATGTAGTATTTATGCTTAATCATACTATTTCTATATATTTCTGCCAGGCAGCCAATCCTCTGTGAGGACTCAGACTCATATCACATATCAGGGCCTGCACGGCTTCCCAGCCAGCCAATCATGTCTGAGGTCTTTTGTTTCCTCTCTCGTCATATCTCAGCGACGGATGTACATAGAGCAATGAAAATCGCAGTCAAAGTACACCAAAGTCCGCTGATTCACCCAGTACAAGGATTATGCTTCTAGTCCACCTAGTGTTTGAGTTACACAACGTTTTGTAACTCCAAAAAACTGCGTTTTTCGCCTCTCACCTCGATCTAATTCTGACTGCTCATCACCCTGTTTTTCCAAGCGGCTGCTCTTTTTCCCAGTGGCGCAGTTGGTAATGACACGGGTCTGCAAGCCAAAGGTCGCCGGTTCGATTCCACCTTGGTCAACATTTTTTTTCCCTACAAATTAATACACTGTCACAGACCAGTAATTCATATTCATCATTTATTACAATTCTGCAAAATTTTGTGATTTTACGAGCTTTTCTAATATGGACCTCACATTCTTGTTAACACTCCATGGCACAAATACTCTTCCCTTTAGGCTCTGTGTATGTGTGTGTGTGTATCAATATTTCTCCCATTTTAAAGTATTACTCCTCCATAATTGTATTTCTGTTAAATCAAAGTACTTTTACTACATCTCAGTACTTCTCCTGTATCATAGTATTTCTGCCAAATGATAGTATTTCTGTCAAATTATAGTATTTGTGCTAAAACATAGTATTAATTTAAAATTACAATATTCATAGTTCATCACAGTGTCTCTGGTAAATCACAGTATTTCTGCTATGTTGTACTATTTTTCTAAATCATAGTGTTTCTGTAATGTTTAAGTATTTTTGGCTAAATATATTCTTTCTGTTATCTTATACTATATCTCCTAAGTTCTTGTATTTTTGAGAAGTTATCATGTTTCTGGTAAGTTACAATATTTCTGCAAAGTTCTGCTATGCTATTGTATTTCTGCCAAGTATTATGTTTCCTCTAAGATATTGCAGTTCTGCTAAGTTATTCCATTTTAGCAAAGTTCTTTTGCTTCTGCAAAGTTTTTACAATTTCTGCAACTTTTCAGCTTTTTCAGCTACTTTTTGCATGCAGCTTCAGCTTTAAGCATCCACACTGCATTTTCGCAGGAAATGCAAATTTTTCTAGTTAGTGTGAATGCTTGAAAAGCATTCACAGTATTGTTATTCGAATCTTTATTAGTGTGAATGCTTGAAAAGCATTCACAGTATTGTTCTTCTAATCTTTATTAGTGTGAATGCTTGAAAAGCATTCACAGTATTGTTCTTCTAATCTTTATTATTAGTGTGAATGCTTGAAAAGCATTCACAGTATTGTTCTTCTAATCTTTATTATTAGTGTGAATGCTTGAAAAGCATTCACAGTATTGTTCTTCTAATCTTTATTAGTGTGAATGCTTGAAAAGCATTCACAGTATTGTTCTTCTAATCTTTATTATTAGTGTGAATGCTTGAAAAGCATTCACAGTATTGTTCTTCTAATCTTTATTATTAGTGTGAATGCTTGAAAAGCATTCACAGTATTGTTCTTCTAATCTTTATTATTATTATTCTATTTTATTATTATTATTATCTATTCCGTACGTTTTTTATAATCCTACTACTTCAAAACCGTTCAACTTAGAAAAACCATTCAAACACCGTTAGATTCCTATTCTTTTGGACATGACTGCTTCTATTTTTCTCATTTTTAACATTTATATTTTTAATTTTATTCAACTTTATTCAACAAAAATTTATAATGTATTTCAATGGGGAGACCCTTCAAATTCTCATTCAACTTACTCATTTTTAAACTCTTACTACTTCCACATACATTGACATAGAGCCACCATTCAAACTTTAAAACAAAGACAAGACATTCAACTATTCAACTTGTATTTATCTTTTCAATATCTATTATACTTTTTCTTCAGTTCCAGTTTAAGTTTCATGATGTTTTTTCAGCCGTTTCAGAGTTTATAATGGGTGTGTATGGGACGGAATGTTGGGGCTAGAGTGAGACAGCTCAACTGCTAGAGTGAGAGGAGCAAAAAAATTAATCTTAAAATCTTTTTTAAAACTGCTGCTGTGTCCGCAGCGTTTGCTCTACAGGTATGATTTTACCCTCAAAACGTAGCCATGGCTGTCCTCTTTCATCCAATGTGTTTACTATTGTCCTAGGTGTTACGGTTCTTTCATAAATGTCACCAATGCACAGCCTCCTCCTTCCAACTCTTCCATAGACTCTAATGTTAAAATGGCTCAGAAGGTTCGTTTGAAAATCAGAAGAGCATGGTGTCTTTCCACTGTCACCACGTCCATATAATAAACTCCACAGACATGAAAACTGAGAATTCAGTAGACTAGACATTGCTGTCGCTCACGGTGAAAGAATTTTGTCAACACGACATGTACTTTTCATTTGGGAAGAATTTGTTTCGGCCTGACTTTTCTGTTCATTTTAAGCAGCAAAAGTGAGGTGCATGTCTGTGTCGTGTGTATGGAGCCATTGGGTGCAGTTACTATAGCAACCAGGCTCACACCTGCCTGCTTAACGAGCTCTCTCTCACTCTGCCAAGGTTAAACCTAAAAATGTTAGATTGTAGTAAGATTAACTTTTTCAATAGTACAATAAGACAGATTTGACAGGGTTTTGCCACAGATTAATAGTTTGTCACTAGTTAGTATATGCCAACTAAGTAGAGCATTGTGATTGGCACAAAGGTTTTTCAGATCTGGGCAGTTGGAGTCAGTTGATGACTTCAAAATCATCCTTTCTGACTGGATAATTAAAGCTCTCAGCATCTATTGGTCTGTAGTTAATTTCCCCACCTTTTAACTAACGTTTAACTAATCTAATCTCATTTAATGTTTCTGTTTATAGTCTGTATAGTTTATCTCCCCACGAATACACTCAAAGTAGTCTTAAAATAAAACCCACAAAACAGTTCAAGATTTAATACCTTTTATTTGCTCATTTAATGCCAGTTGCCCTGTTTTTCTGTATGTCACTCATTCGCTTATACTTGGGCAAAAAGTACCAATTTGTACACTAGTATAGTGTATTTTTTCCCTCTATCTCTCTATGTCTGTCACACACAGAGACCAACACACAGACATGTATATGCTCATTATTGCTGTTCAAACTGATGGTCAAATTTCCAAGCACCACCTGAACGCCTCATCTGTTTTTAACCTATCACTGGACCAACTGTCGTCATTCCGCTTCGCTCTCTGCTGTGGTAAGTACAGTACACTCAGTACTGCAGTGTTTTGTTTTTATGATGGAAAAAATACATGTTTGACATTTAAACTCACATATCAAGTCCAACAGAGTTAAAAAGAATTCAAAGAAGAAAGAAAAAAGAATAACCTTCGCTATCATTTATATACGTTTATGATGTTTTGCTGTTAGCAGCAGTGCTAACGCTAGCTTCGATGCTAATGCTAGCAACAATGCTAATGCTAGCAACAATGCTAACGCTAGCTATAGTGCTAACACTAGCCTTAGCACTTGTTAACTGACAAAAATAATATTCCTGTGATATTTCTTGCCGGTCAGTGAGACAAAAGTAAGAAATGAGCTTTATTATTGCCATTGTGGCTCAGTTTTAACAGTAAGAGTGCTAGCGCTAGTAGCATTGCTAATGCTAGCTGCAATGCTAACGCTAGCTGCAATGCTAACACTAACTGAAGTGTTAATGCTAGCCGGAATGCTAGCGCTAGCAGCAATGCTAAGGCTAGTAACAGTCTAACAGTAGCCTTACATAAGTGGCAATACTTCAGTTAATTAGTTTGAATTGTAAAATGGCTGCTGTATCAGTTGGTGTGCTATATTACTCTATAATTACCCTGCTGACTATAAGTTCAGTGTATCATGTCGTGTGGGCTTTGTATTTCTGTTAGTCTGATAACACTGTACAGACAACTAACGTATTATTTCTCGTGTTACACTTTCAGGAACCTGACTGACACTGTGCTTTGCCTGGTAGGTGTGCACATACTGTAAGAGAAGTAGACCAAAATAATAAAATAATCTGACTAATATAAGATGTAAAGTGATGGGTTCAAACTTTGTGCTAGACCTTTTAAACACAATTTTATAATAAATACACATAAGTGCAGCTTAACAATTGGGCTAAAATATTTTTTTCGTACATTTTTGTAGTCACACTACATGTGATTAATTAATGATTCACTCAATCATATTTGTATTTAAAAATATTATTGCTGAATTTAATTAAATATTTATTCTTTTAAAAAGTGCCCAATTATGCAACTTTTTGCACATGGCAGCCGACAACAGTTTAGCTTGAATATTTGTTTTGTCCTTTTTCAGTAGTCACAATTAGTTCATACAATTACCATGTGATATAATTTTAATAACATAATTTTTTTCTTGTTTTTTGTTCACAGTGTGCAGAAGAAGAACAAGGACCAGATCTCCAGTCTTCTCTCTCACATCCCAACCCCCCAACCCCTCTATCCTCTGTCCTGCTCCACCTATTGTCTCTGCCTTCTTTCCATCTGTATTTCACTCTGTGGTTTGTGAGAAATTTTGCCAAACCAACAATCCTTTTGCGGTTTGATTTAAAGCCGTGTCTCTCCTGCTCTGTCTGTTCTCTCTGCTAAATTTTCTCTCTACCTGTTTTTCACTCTTGGCTTGCTGCTGAAAAACGCCAAGCCAACAAAGCAATAAAGAGTGCATATTTTGCCTCAACCTATGAACAAACTGAACAAACAAAGAAAAATCTGCGGTTTGATTTAAAGCCGTGTCTCTCCTGCTCTGTCTGTTCTCACTGCTAAATTTTCTCTCTACCTGTTTTTCACTCTTGGCTTGCTGCTGAAAAACGCCAAGCCATTAAAGCAATAAAGAGTGCATATATTGCCTCTACCTGAGAACAAACTGAACAAACAAAGAAAACTAATTCACGGTTTGATTGTGATTTCCCAGCCGTGTCTCTCCTGCTCTGCCTGTTCTCTCTTCTAAATTTTCTCTCTACCTGTTTTTCACTCTTGGCTTGCTGCTAAGTTGTGCCAAGCCAATAAAGAGAGTGCATAATATTCTCTCAACTGAAGAACAAACTGTCAAACGAAAGACAACTGTTTAAGACAAATAAAAACAAATATAAAAACAAAGACAACATCTCCTGGTGTGTGCCACTCTTATCTTGTGAACAATTTTTCTAAAGACTAAGAAACACTTGCAGGTGTGTGAAAATGCCAAGGAAGCAGAAAAAGTCACAAGCTGCAAAACAACGCTGGAAAAAGTTTCATGAGTTTCACAGTGTACCAACATGTGAACAAGCTGAGTTTGATTTTCCTCAGAGCTCTGCAGAAGACAGTGTGTCTACAAAGACCAATTCTGACAGTGTCAAACAGGCAGGTCAACATGTTCCTGCACATGTACAACAGGTATCTTATGCTGATGCTGTAAAGAGTGGACTGCAGCATGAATTTAATGAACAACATGAGGTGTCATGTGACCCACAGGTGGGTTATGCTGATTTTTTGAAAAGAGGCTGTCACAGTGATGTAGCAGGACCATCTCATGCAGAAAGACTGAACCTTGAAAACCAGCCCTCTGTTATACATGTCTGTGCATCTCGCAGCCAGGCTCATCCTAAATATGGAGACTCCAGAAACAAGCAGTGCACATGTAACTCACTCACATTTCTTGCTTTTCTTCATGAGAATGAAAACATGACTACAGCTGACCTTAATCTGGTCTTGGATAAAGGTGATGTGATGTACAAAGAGGCCAAGAAAAGATTTCCTAAAAATATTCATTTGGCAACCGATGAGCTGCCAGACAAAGTTGATGCTCGCAGGTCTATGTATCATGTCGACATGACACAGCCTTCCCGGTATGGGACATTTGAAGAACCTCCAGAGGAGGCAGTAGATACCTTTCTGAGCTTAGAAGCAGGACTGAGCTGCCTGTTGTCAGATGTGCAGTATGCCTTACTGATTATGAGTGGATTGTGTATCGCAGTGTTCAGATCCACATCAGGCATATATGGTTTCTTTGACCCACACCCCAGAACACCCATTGGTCTTCCTCTACTACTACAGTCACGTAATCGTGGTACAGCTGTGATGCTGAAATTCACACTCCTCAGTGACATGATTAAGAGGCTCCAAGATTCTTATGAAATGATGGAGATATCACCCTCTTGTAACTATGAACTGAAGCCTGTGCAGTTCTACAGTATGAGCACAGTCAACCTGAGTGATACTATCACAGACACAGTCTGCAGACCAACAGCTGCCACTGCTGTGGCACCTACTCACTCTGATACAACTGTTGATGAAGCAAACCCCTCTACTCCAAGGAGAAACACAACCACTGATCCGACTGAAAATATCTTTTGTCAAATGTCCATTTGTACGCCACTGGTGAAACAAAAAGAAGTCCACATGACTCAGTTCACATCATATGAAGATCAGAATGAACCTCCTAATATACCAACTGAAGAACTATGCAGTGAATTAAGTTTCCTTCCATCAAGTGATGCTTTTTCATGTCAATCAAATGCTGCCATAACAAATGTTGCTGCCTGTGACCTTTCTGATATAGTTTTACAAAAACTGAAAAAAGTTAATAAACAACAAAGGAACAAAATGAAAAGAAGATTAATGGCATCAGAGAAACCCAGAAATCAGAGAAAAGAAAACCAAAAAAGGAAAGAACAACAAAAGTATGCTTCAAATAAAGATTACAAAGAAAAGAAAAAATCTTGCACAAGCGAGACATATAAAAACAATCCTGAAGTTAGACAAAAACAACAACAGTATATGAAAAGACGTTACTGTGAAAATGATGAATTCAGACAGAAACAACAGCAATATATTAGAAGACGTTACTGTGAAAATGATGAATTCAGACAGAAACAACAGCAATATATTAGAAGACGTTACTGTGAAAATGATGAATTCAGACAGAAACAACAGCAATATATTAGAAGACGTTACTGTGAAAATGATGAATTCAGACAGAAACAACAGCAATATATTAGAAGACGTTACTGTGAAAATGATGAATTCAGAAAGAAACAAAAACAATATGTTAAAAAACGTTTTTCTGAGAATGCTACAGTTAGAAAGAAACAACAACAATATATTAAAAGACGCTACTGTGAGAACGATGAATTCAGAAAGAAACAACAACAATATATTAAAAGACGCTACTGTGAGAACGATGAATTCAGAAAGAAACAACAACAATATATTAAAAGACGCTACTGTGACAATGCTGAATTTAGACAAAAACAAAAAAACTATATCACTAAAAGGTATCAAGAAAACCCTGAATTCAGAGAGAGACAGAGATCTCGAGTGACTCAGCGTTATGCACGTGATAACGCATTCAGAGTAAGACACAGACAACTAATGAAACAACTAATGCGAGACAGGTATCAAAGTAATCTTGCATTCAGGATTATGCACAACATGAGATGTGCAATGAAAATAAAAAGGAAATACAGATGGGTGAACAGACAAACCCAAGAGAGTGACAACAGTGTGATCAACGAGGCCATATCTGTGTTCAAATCACAAATCAAAGCTGGACCATCATACCCATGTACTGTATGCTTCAAGGCTTCATTTCCAAACCAAGTGCGACCCTGCACAAGGTCAAAGTATGTCAAAAACCCACATGTGGTTGCAACATGTTTGACTGGAAGATTTGTTCATGTTTGTGATGAAAACTGCAGAAATGAGCAGTGCAATGTTCCCGATGAGAGAAAGAGAGAGTGGATTTGTCACACCTGCCACGATCATCTTAAAAATGGATCCATGCCAGCGCTTGCTGTTGCCAATAAACTGGATCTTGCTGATACTCCACCTGAACTGTCTGATCTCAACATACTGGAGAGACATCTCATAGCCAAGTGCATACCATTTGCCAAGATCATTCCTCTTCCCAAAGGCAGACAAAGAGCAATTAGAGGAAATGTGGTCTGTGTCCCATCAGAGGTACAGGAAACTGTTGAAGCATTGCCTCGATTAAGAATTAATTCTCAGGTCATGAGAATAAAACTGAAGAGACGCTTGTCTTACAAAGGTCATCAGCTGTTTCAGACTGTAAGCTGGTCTAAACTTGTGCAAGCACTGCATAAACTCAAGCAGATTCATCCACAGTATAAGGATGTGAGCATCAGAGATGATGCTGAGCTGTGTGATCCAACACTTCCTGATGAAGATGATGATGATGATGAAAACATGAATGAGGACGATTATGATGAGGCTGATTTAATGGAAATTGACAGCTGTGAGAAAAATGCACTGAGTGAAGCACAAAATATAAATGAACAGGACATTGACACGTTACCCTGTGATGGTGAACAATCACATGAACAGATGAGAGATGATTCAGAGCAAGCAGATGGACTGACTAATGGTGGTTTTGCACTCGAGTCCTGTTTGCAGCCCCCTGATGTGGCTGAGGAGATATTATGTTTCAGTGAAGGAATCTACTCTGTTGCTCCTGCAGAGAGAAACAATCCAATAAGTTTTTTCAAAACACCTAAACTGGAGGCCATGGCCTTCCCTGTGCAGTTTCCTACAGGCCAAAACACACTTGATGAAAGAAGGCTGATCAAAGTATCCCCCAGTGGGTATTTCAAATCAAGACTTTTCTGCATTGATGATCGTTTTGCCAAAGACACAAACTATTTATTCTTTGCACAGTTTGTGACTGAAATACACTTGGCTACATCCAGCATGACAGTACAGTTAAGGAAGGCAAAGCCTCTGACCAGAGATGGTAGAAAAATAACCTCAGGCATGTTACAAGATAAACATGAGGTGGAGAAACTGGTGCGAAATAAAGATGCAGTGAGATTCATGCAGCCTCTGAGAGGAACCCCAGCCTATTGGGAGAAAACAACAAGAGATCTTTTTGCCATGATCAGACAGTTGGGAACTCCCACGTTCTTTTGCACATTTTCAGCTGCTGAAATGCGCTGGCCTGAAGTGATCGAGGCAATAACAAGGCAGCAAGGTGAACAAGTGAATTTTGAAGGACTCGACTGGTCAGCAAAGTGTGACATCCTGAGAAGCAATCCTGTCACAACAATGCGCATGTTTGACAAGAGAGTTGAAGCATTATTCAGAGATTTACTCTTATCTCCCGCAGAGCCACTTGGCAAAGTCATTGACTACTTTTACAGAGTTGAGTTTCAGCACAGAGGAAGCCCACACATACACTGCCTCCTGTGGGTAGAAGGTGCTCCTGTGTTTGAGGAGGATGATGAGCAAACTGTTCTTGATTTTATAAACAAATACATCACAGCTCAGCTGCCTGATCCACATAAACAACCTGAACTGTACAAAAAAGTAACAGAAGTGCAAAAACACAGTAAGAACCACACAAAGACGTGCTTTAGGAGTTTAAGCTCCGGGTGCCGTTTTGGTTTTCCCAAACCACCCTGCAATGAGACAATGATCACAAGACCCAGTGAGGATGATGCACTGGAAGTAGAAACGGCAAAGAACAAGCTCAGACCACTGAACCAGCTGCTGAATGAACCTGAAACTGCTTCCATGAGTTTAGAGCAGCTCTTGGAAAGATGCAAGTTGACACATGCAGAATATGAGAGATACCTGAATAAAATGAACATGAGGAGTACGATCATACTAAAGCGTGATCCAAAAGACTCTTGGATAAACGGCTATAATCCACATCTGCTTGAAGCCTGGAACAGTAATATCGACATAAGCTTTGTTTTAGATGCTTTTGGTGCTGCAAATTATTTAATGAAATATATATCAAAAAAAGAGGGCGGGCTATCTGAGTACCTGAAAACTGTCATTGAGAACTCCCATAAGGACAGTGTAAATGAGTGCGATGAAATGAGAGCCGTCATGCAGGCATATTCAAAGAAGCGAGAGATCAGTGCACAGGAGTGTGTTGCTCGTGCATGTGGTCTTCACATGAAGCAATGCTCACGTGCTGTAATATTCATTCCAACTGATGATAATCCTGTGAAAATGAGTCGTCCCCTGTCAGTTCTGGACAACACAACACCTGAGTCTTCCAATGTTTGGATGACATCTTTGAATGACAAATACAAAGCCAGACCTGAAACACCAGAGTATGAGGAGATGTGCATGGCAGACTTTGCTGCTACTTGCAGGATTGTCTATGGCCAACAGAAAAAAGGTAAAGATGTTTTGCCCCTTCTCAATGAGATGGGGTTTGTGCAAAGGCGCAAAAACAATAAGCCTGCTATCATCAGATTTCACCGCTGCTCACAAGAAAAACATCCAGAGCAATATTACGGAAGACTGCTTAAACTGTACCTTCCTCATCGTTCAGACCACGAACTGAAAACACCATCGTTGCCAACCTATCAGGCTTTCTATGGTGCTGGCTGTGTACAGCTACCAGGTACTGACCATCTTGAGTACGTGCAACACATTGTCAAAAGAAACAGAGAAAAATATGAGAAAAACAGTGAGGAGATCGAGAGCGCTGTTGAGGAATATGAGCAGAACAGAGGTGTGACTGACGAATGGTGTAATCTGGCACCTGAATCAGATCTCGTAAGGTTGCCACTTGTCGAACAAGAAAGAGAGCGAGACAATGAAAATGAACAGGAAGATGTGCCCGACTACAGCCGTCAGGCTGATGCTTCAACAGAAGTCAGAGCCATCAGGGAACCCCCTGCTATTGATCCCACATTGTTACGTCAGATGTTTCAGAATCTGAACAAGAAGCAAGCCTGCATATTTTATGCAGTTAGAGACTGGTGCATTAAAAGAGTCTGTGCTCTAAATCCAGAGCAGTTTTTCTTTTATATTAATGGTGGTGCTGGAACAGGAAAATCACATCTTATCAAATGCATCTACTCAGAAGCATCTAAGATACTGAGCAAAGTGCCCAGATATGCAGACGACGTTGACATATCAAAACCCACTGTCCTGTTAACTGCTTTCACTGGGACTGCAGCTTTTAACATTTCTGGAACAACACTGCATTCTCTTCTCAAGCTGCCTAGAAGCTTAAAACCTCCCATTCAGGGACTTGGCAATCAGCTGGATGAAGTTAGATCAGAACTTTTGAATGCTGAAATAATCGTCATTGACGAAGTGTCTATGGTGTCAAGACATCTGTTTGCATATGTAGATGCAAGACTCAAACAGATCAAAGGGACTCGGAGACCCTTTGGAGGCATGTCAGTCATTGCTGTCGGAGACTTCTATCAGCTACCCCCAGTGCGACAGTCTAAACCTCTCTGTGTGCACGACCCGTCTGAGATCGACCTGTGGCGGGAGCATTTTCAGATGATCACTCTGACTGAGATTATGCGTCAGAAAGATGATGTTGTCTTTGCAGAGATGCTGAACAGAATTCGTGTGAAAGGAAAGTTGGATGAGCTTTGCGAAGCAGATAGAGATTTGTTGTTACAGGCCATAACTGAACCAGCCCATTGTCCAACTGATGCGTTGCACATTTTTGCAACTAATAAAGAAGTGGATGCACACAACTCTGCAACACTGGCTCTGCTCCACACTCATATCATTGACATCCATGCAGATGATTATAGAAAAGATCCTAGAACTGGCAGAATGGCACTTCAAGACAGACCGTTGAAAGGAGGTAAAAACGAGTTACCAGACACACTGAAAGTTGCAGAAGGAGCTCGTGTCATGCTCACCAGAAACATTGACATACAAAATGGTTTGGTTAATGGAGCTTTTGGAATACTACTTAGAGTAGTTCACTCTGAAAACGACCAACACATCATCAAGCTTGGACTTAAAATGGATAATGAGACATCTGGAAAGAATAACCGCACACCAGCAGACGACATGGTGTACATTGAGAGAGCAGAGGAGAATCTGAAGCAGAAAGGAGTGGTACGAAGACAGTTCCCAGTGAAGCTGGCCTTTGCATGTACAATACATAAGGTACAGGGTATGACAACTACATCAGCTGTTGTCTCTCTTAAGAGCATTTTTGAGCCCGGCATGGCCTACGTAGCTGTCAGTAGAGTGACGTCTCTCAGTGGACTGTATCTTCTTGATATGGAAGAGAAAAAAATATTCACCAACCCAGAAATCACTGCAGCGCTTGAGAACATGAGACAAGCCAACCTTGATGACATGATGCCTCTTCTACACGTGAGGCAAACACTGAGCAGGTCAGAGGTTTTCACCATTGTTCATCATAATACAGAGGGACTGCCAGCTCACATTAATGACATCAAAAGTCACCATGAATTGTGTCTAGCAGATGTTTTGTGCCTAACAGAAACACACCTGCGGGGCTCTTTTGTCGCAGAGAGTCTCCACTTGGAAAATTACAATTTGTTCAAACGCAACAGACACCTGTCCTACACAAACTTTCCCCAGATGGCAAACAGAAGTGGTGGTGGAGTTGCTGTTTATGTGAAAAGTGACATTCAAGTGCATGAAAAACAGTACATCCATAATGTAACTGACCTTGAATTTCTGGCTTTAAAGGTTGAAGCACCAGTCAGTGCTCTGATTGCAGTTGTATACAGACCTCCAGACTACACTCTGAGGCCATTCCTGAAAAACCTGGTAAGCCTATTAGACTCATTGGAGATCATGGACTGTCATCCCATCATAGTTTGTGGTGATTTTAATGAGAATGTTTTATCCAGTGCAAACAAACCAATCCTGGAGCTGTTTGAGTCTAGGGGATACGCACAGGTCATCACTGCCCCTACCACAGAGAAGAACACACTGCTTGACCTAATTTTCATTTCTCAGTCAGATCGATGTCTCCATTCTGGAGTCATGAAGACCTACCATAGTTACCATGACCCAGTATACTGTGTATTGTCCTGTGATGATTCATGATCTAGATCTTTGAATACAGTAAGTAATATCTATATTTTTGAATGACTTAAGAAAGTAGAGCGATGCTTGAACTCCAGAAAGAAGTCCAGACGCTTTTCTTTGCAAGCTCCTTTGACTACGATGACCTGGATGACTGAGAACCTTCACAGACATAAAGTAGAGCGATATTTAAAAGTTGACGCCCTGCATTGCAGTATAATGTTTGAATTGTTTACATAAAATACAATTACATGAATTAAGTAATGATATCAGTAAAAGATGACAATTTTATTTATTACAGAAAATCTAAAATTCACTAACAGTAACCTATAAATGTCAGAAAAATCAAATATAGCAGTTTAAAATGAATAGTGTAGGCATATCCTCTCTGCAGCCAGGCTTCAACATCCTGCCAGGCTGCCCCAGTCTCACTGTGGCTGGGAGGGAGGGAGGGTGGACCAGAGGATTGCCTACACAACACATAAATGTTCAACAGCTTCTTCATTGTTTCTGAGAGAACAATAATGACTAAAGGTTGCTTTTTAAAAAAACAAACAAACAAACAAACAAACCTAATTACAGCAATAATGACAGTTAAGCCACTTTATGTGTGCCTCTATTTTGAAATACTATTTACAAAAATGTTATTATTTTGGTTTGTTATAAACTTTAAACTTTTTCAAAAGTATACGATTATATTTTTGGACCAATTTTACTATGAAACATAAATTTTTATGAGCTTTTATCATGTTTCTGGCCAGTGCAATCATCAGGGTGGGTCTGGGTTGATAACTGCACATTTCTGGCCAGAAATGTTTCAGCAGTGTTACATATGTTACATATGTAGTGCACTTGCTTTCTGTTACCAGCTGATACCCTACATTTGTATAGACATTGGATGGTGTGAGGTTGGGGAGTTGAGTGGGAGGGGGGGGGAGGGTACGGTGGGAGTTGAGGGGGGGGGTTTCCTTTCCTGTTAGGTTTCCTTTTTTTTTCTTTTTTTTTTTTTAAAGCAAGACACAGTCCTCCTGTGTCTTCTCCAAGCTTCACATGTAAAATCCAACAATGTGAAGCACATAGCAGCCAGAAACTGTAATGCCACAGATCAGAGAAACTTCATGATCACCATCTTCATCGCCATACGATCAGAGCGTGAGACTTCACATCTGGAGCACAGGAGAGATTCTGTGATAAGTCCTCCTTCTAGCTTGTCCCACAAGCAGCCGGTGAGATTTACTCACAACAAAAAGGGTTAATGACATAATTTCCATGAAAACATGTATTCATTCTTTGTGAAGTGTTTAAATTGTGTTTTCACTTGACCTTAGGAGTGTTAGAGTGTATTGTAATGTCTGTACTCAGGTGTTTCCCTCTGTGATCCATCCCCTTCAGAGCTGAGACACTCAGGACTGAACAGACGGCACAGTTTCTGTGACTGAGCCTCCAAAACACCTTCTTTGAAACCACTCATGATAGAAGGGCTTCATATTTGCAGCAGCACTACTACAGGTATTCAGTTTATTACAGGATGTGTTTGTTTCTTAGGACCAGCTCTGAGTGCACACTACCTAACATATACACCTTTCTGTTCATTACAAACCCACTACTCTGGATCATATGGCCAGTTGGCAGGAATGTTGCTGCAGGAAAACATCCCTGGAGATCACCATCATTGTCAGACTGACTGTGCCTCCTCTGTGCAGTGTCAAGATCCTCCCTAAATGAGTGTGTAAGTTAACATTTTCATTATTTTATTCCCTTTGACAAGACAAGTATCACTGATATTTACATTTACAACTACATATTCCTGTTTTCTGCTCTTCTTTTAAAGTCCTCAGCTATCCTGCTTCTGTGCTGCTTGCCACACATCAAACACTGGCCGGATGACAGGGAGGATCCACTCTGAAGTCATTGGACATGATGAGGATCATATGGGACTTTATAGTTTCACAGAAACGATGTGCTCTGTGATTACAGGTTTTAAATGGACATAATGACTGCCTCTCTCTGATCAACAGGCTAAAGGATTGTTGTCATTGTTAGTGCTCTGTACAATGTATGCTTATTTAGTATTTCATCACAGAGCAAACCTTTTTTTCTTTAACATATTTTTATTTTTTTATTTGTGGGGATAGGTTAATTGATTAATCCAAATTGTCACTAGGTGTGAATGTGCGAGTGAATGTGAGTGTGAATGGTTGTCTGTCCCTGTGTGTTAGCCCTGTGACAGACTGGCGACCTGTCCAGGGTGTACCCCGCCTTTCGCCCTATGACAGCTGGGATAGGCTCCAGCGCCCCCCGCGACCCTGGAAAGGATAAGCGGAAGCGAATGGAGGGATGGATGGATATTTTTATTTTGTTCTAATGTTGAATTAACTGTGGGGATTTTTTTTAAGTGGGCACTCGGGATGTCATATGACCAGAAATGTGGTAACTGGAATTCAACAGTATGGAAGAAAAAATCTGCTAAGAACAAAACACACACAAAACCCCCCAAGAAAATTCAAATTCATTCCATGTAATCCAATCTAAAACATTTTAAACTGCTGAACAGCAACACAAACAGCGTTAAAAAACAGTGTTAACAGAATGATTATGATGATTTTGTACCAAAGTTTCAGGTCACATGGCACACCTAGTGTGTAGTGTGGGGTATCAGCTGGTAAGTATAGGTTTTTTTTTTCATATTTGTGTCCTTAGAGTTCAGATAGATAAAGCCTTGTGTATAATAATTAGTCATAACCACAACTCAAAGTCAGGGACTAACTAATTTTGGGACTTTGTGTCTGAGCCCAGGTTAAAACAATGTGTAAAAAAGCATTTAGTGGCATGGCTGAACAATGCTGTATTGATACTTATTTATCCATGTTCACAAAAAGGACTAATGTGTTTATTTGATTATTTGCATGTGTTAAACTGTGTCACCACCTTACGCTTTCATTTGACTTTACTCAAAAATCTCTATACAGTTCTCTTTTACCACTGTGTGGACTCTGTTTACATTAAAACATAAAGAAGAATGAGTAATAAAAAGATGTGTAGACAGATTAAGTAGACCGATAGAAACAGCTGTTCAGCCATGTTCTAAGAAACCAACACAATTTAAAGGTTCAGGATTGTGGTTTTAAAAGTTGAATTTTCATGTATTTCATATCTTGCTTATTATTTTTTATTTAGTTATTTAATTTAGTTATTTTTATTTATTCTACTAGTCCTTTTCAGAAAGAAGCTGTAAAATATGACTTAAGATTTTTATGTTATTTTCTATGACATACAAAACAAATTGATGTATGTAATACTATTAAACATGATATACACATGTGTACATGTCTGAAAAACATTATGCTGTATATTAAAGTTTGTATTTTCTCCAGAATTTTTGTTCATCTTTTAAGTTCATTTCAATTAGAAGAATTTGAACTTTTAATATTCATTCAGAGGTTTTCTGACTCTAAATTTTCTTTTGTCATTACTCATCTTTTTATTATTTACATTTTAAACATGTTTAGCTTTTTTCCAACTTCTTCTGTGTGAACATCAGCTTTCAAAAGTTCTGCACTTTTGTTTTCAGGTGAAAATTTCTGTATTTTCCAGCTCATTCAGAATTTTTAACTTAACATTCAGCAATTAATTCATTTCAGTGCATACATTCAGATTCAAGCATTCACACTGCAGTTTCTTCAGAAAATGCACTTTCTAGTTATTATATTTTATCTATTCCGTACGTTTTTTGTAATCCTACTCCTTCAAAACCGTTCAACTTAGAAAAACCATTCAAACACCGTTAGATTCCTATTCTTTTGGACAACACTGCTTCTATTTTTCATATTTTTAACATTTATATTTTTAATTTTATTCAACTTTATTCAACAAAAATTTATAATGTATTTCAATGGGGAGACCCTTCAAATTCTCATTCAACTTACTCATTTTTAAACTCTTACTACTTCCACATACATTGACATAGAGCCACCATTCAAACTTTAAAACGAAGACAAGACATTCAACTATTCAACTTGTATTTATCTTTTCAATATCTATTATACTTTTTCTTCAGTTCCAGTTTAAGTTTCATGATGTTTTTTCAGCCGTTTCAGAGTTTATAATGGGTGTGTATGGGACGGAATGTTGGGGCTAGAGTGAGACAGCTCAACTGCTAGAGTGAGAGGAGCAAAAAAATTAATCTTAAAATCTTTTTTAAAACTGCTGCTGTGTCCACAGCGTTTGCTCTACAGGTATGATTTTACCCTCAAAACGTAGCCATCGCTGTCCTCTTTCATCCAATGTGTTTACTATTGTACTAGGTGTTATGGTTCTTTCATAAATGTCACCAATGCACAGCCTCCTCCCTCCAACTCTTCCATAGACTCTAATGTTAAAATGGCTCAGAAGGTTCGTTTGAAAATCAGAAGAGCATGGTGTCTTTCCACTGTCACCACGTCCATATAATAAGCTCCACAGGCATGAAAACTGAGAATTAGGTAGACTAGACATTGCTGTCGCTCACAGTGAAAGAATTTTGTCAATACGACTTTTACTTTTCATTTGGGAGCGATTTGTTTCGGCCTGACTTTTCTGTTCATTTTAAGCAGCAAAAGTGAGGCGCATGTCTGTGTACGTGTGTATGGAGCCATTGGGTGCGGTCACTATAGCAACCAGGCTCACACCTGCCTGCTTAACGAGCTCTGCCTGCCACTGTACCAAGATTCATCTTAAGCACTTCTCTTTCAACTGCTGCTGTGTCCACAGTGTTACAGCCATCATTTTACCCTCAAATTGTCGCCATTATTGTTCTCTTTCCAACACCGTATCTTTCAAAGCTCAGGCATTTAAACTTTTTAAACTGTGTGGATCAAAGTGGAGGGATCACATTTGAGTCATTCAGTGATTCAAAGAATATGACCTTTTAATATTCATTCAGATGTTTTCTGACTCTAAATGTTCTTTTCTCATTTCTTAGGGTTTTCTAATTTACATTTAAAACATTTTCAGTTTTTTTCCAACTCCTTCTTCTGTGTAACCTTCAGCTTTTAGCAGTTCAGCACCTTTGTTTTCAGGTTAAATTCGTTTGTTTTTTTTGTTTTTTTTTTTATCTCATTCAATATTTTTAACTCAAAATTCAGCAATTAATTCATTTCAGTGCATACATTCAGATTCAAGCATTCACACTGCAGTTTCTTCAGAAAATGCACTTTCTAGTTATATTTTATTTTTCCGTACGTTTTTTGAAAGCCTACTCCTTCAAAACCGTTCAACTTAGAAAAACCATTCAAACATCGTTAGATTCCTATTATTTTGGACAACATTGCTTCTATTTTTCTCATTTTTAACATTTATATTTTTAATTTTATTCAACTTTATTCAACAAAAATTTATAATGTATTTCAATGGGGAGACCCTTCAAATTCTCATTCAACTTACTCATTTTTAAACTCTTACTACTTCCACATACATTGACATAGAGCCACCATTCAAACTTTAAAACGAAGACAAGACATTCAACTATTCAACTTGTATTTATCTTTTCAATATCTATTATACTTTTTCTTCAGTTCCAGTTTAAGTTTCATGATGTTTTTTCAGCCGTTTCAGAGTTTATAATGGGTGTGTATGGGACGGAATGTTGGGGCTAGAGTGAGACAGCTCAACTGCTAGAGTGAGAGGAGCAAAAAAATTAATCTTAAAATCTTTTTTAAAACTGCTGCTGTGTCCACAGCGTTTGCTCTACAGGTATGATTTTACCCTCAAAACGTAGCCATCGCTGTCCTCTTTCATCCAATGTGTTTACTATTGTACTAGGTGTTATGGTTCTTTCATAAATGTCACCAATGCACAGCCTCCTCCCTCCAACTCTTCCATAGACTCTAATGTTAAAATGGCTCAGAAGGTTCGTTTGAAAATCAGAAGAGCATGGTGTCTTTCCACTGTCACCACGTCCATATAATAAGCTCCACAGGCATGAAAACTGAGAATTAGGTAGACTAGACATTGCTGTCGCTCACAGTGAAAGAATTTTGTCAATACGACTTTTACTTTTCATTTGGGAGCGATTTGTTTCGGCCTGACTTTTCTGTTCATTTTAAGCAGCAAAAGTGAGGCGCATGTCTGTGTACGTGTGTATGGAGCCATTGGGTGCGGTCACTATAGCAACCAGGCTCACACCTGCCTGCTTAACGAGCTCTGCCTGCCACTGTACCAAGATTCATCTTAAGCACTTCTCTTTCAACTGCTGCTGTGTCCACAGTGTTACAGCCATCATTTTACCCTCAAATTGTCGCCATTATTGTTCTCTTTCCAACACCGTATCTTTCAAAGCTCAGGCATTTAAACTTTTTAAACTGTGTGGATCAAAGTGGAGGGATCACATTTGAGTCATTCAGTGATTCAAAGAATATGACCTTTTAATATTCATTCAGATGTTTTCTGACTCTAAATGTTCTTTTCTCATTTCTTAGGGTTTTCTAATTTACATTTAAAACATTTTCAGTTTTTTTCCAACTCCTTCTTCTGTGTAACCTTCAGCTTTTAGCAGTTCAGCACCTTTGTTTTCAGGTTAAATTCGTTTGTTTTTTTTGTTTTTTTTTTTATCTCATTCAATATTTTTAACTCAAAATTCAGCAATTAATTCATTTCAGTGCATACATTCAGATTCAAGCATTCACACTGCAGTTTCTTCAGAAAATGCACTTTCTAGTTATTATTATATTTTATCTATTCCGTACGTTTTTTGTAATCCTACTCCTTCAAAACCGTTCAACTTAGAAAAACCATTCAAACACCGTTAGATTCCTATTCTTTTGGACAACACTGCTTCTATTTTTCATATTTTTAACATTTATATTTTTAATTTTATTCAACTTTATTCAACAAAAATTTATAATGTATTTCAATGGGGAGACCCTTCAAATCCTCATTCAACTTACTCATTTTTAAACTCTTACTACTTCCACATACATTGACATAGAGCCACCATTCAAACTTTAAAACGAAGACAAGACATTCAACTATTCAACTTGTATTTATCTTTTCAATATCTATTATACTTTTTCTTCAGTTCCAGTTTAAGTTTCATGATGTTTTTTCACCCGTTTCAGAGTTTATAATGGGTGTGTATGGGACGGAATGTTGGGGCTAGAGTGAGAGAGCTCAACTGCTAGAGTGAGAGGAGCAAAAAAATTAATCTTAAAATCTTTTTTAAAACTGCTGCTGTGTCCGCAGCGTTTGCTCTACAGCCACCATTTTACCCTCAAAACGTAGCCATCGCTGTCCTCTTTCATCCAATGTGTTTACTATTGTCCTAGGTGTTATGGTTCTTTCATAAATGTCACCAATGCACAGCCTCCTCCCTCCAACTCTTCCATAGACTCTAATGTTAAAATGGCTCAGAAGGTTCTTTTGAAAATCAGAAGAGCATGGTGTCTTTCCACTGTCACCACGTCCATATAATAAACTCCACAGGCATGAAAACTGAGAATTCAGTAGACTAGACATTGCTGTCGCTCACGGTGAAAGAATTTCGTCAATACGACTTGTACTTTTCATTTGGGAACGATTTGTTTCGGCCTGACTTTTCTGTTCATTTTAAGCAGCAAAAGTGAGGTGCATGTCTGTGTCGTGTGTATGGAGCCATTGGGTGCAGTCACTATAGCAACCAGGCTCACACCTGCCTGCTTAACGAGCTCTCTCTCTCACTCTGCCAAGATTCATCTTAAACACTTCTCTTTCAACTGCTGCTGTGTCCACAGTGTTACAGCCATCATTTTACCCTCAAAACGTCGCCATCGTTGTTCTCTTTCCAACATCTTGTCTTTCAAAGCTCAGACATTTAAACTTTTTAAACTGTGTGGATCCAAGTGGAGGGATCACATTTTAGTCATTCAGTGATTCAAAGAATATGACCTTTTAATATTCTTTCAGATGTTTTCTGACTCTAAATGTTCTTTTCTCATTTCTTAGGTTTTTCTAATTTACAATTAAAACATTTTCAGCTTTTTTCCAACTTCTTCTTCTGTGTAACCTTCAGCTTTTAGCAGTTCAGCACTTTTGTTTTCAGGTTAAATTCAGGTTGTTTTTTTTTTTTTTATCTCATTCAAAATTTTTAACTCAAAATTCAGCAATTAATTCATTTCAGTCCATACATTCAGATTCAAGCATTCACACTGCAGTTTCTTCAGAAAATGCACTTTCTAGTTAGTGTGAATGCTTGAAAAGCATTCACAGTATTGTTCTTCTAATCTTTATTCTATTTTATTCTTCCGTACGTTTTTTGAAAGCCTACTCCTTCAAAACCGTTCAACTTAGAAAAACCATTCAAACATCGTTAGATTCCTATTATTTTGGACATGACTGCTTCTATTTTTCTCATTTTTAACATTTATATTTTTAATTTTATTCAACTTTATTCAACAAAAATTTCCCATGTATTTCAATGGGGAGACCCTTCAAATTCTCATTCAACTTACTCATTTTTAAACTCTTACTACTTCCACATACATTGACATAGAGCCACCATTCAAACTTTAAAACGAAGACAAGACATTCAACTATTCAACTTGTATTTATCTTTTCAATATCTATTATACTTTTTCTTCAGTTCCAGTTTAAGTTTCATGATGTTTTTTCACCCGTTTCAAAATTTATAATGGGTGTGTATGGGACGGAATGTTGGGGCTAGAGTGAGGCAGCTCAACTGCTAGAGTGAGAGGAGCAAAAAAATTAATCTTAAAATCTTTTTTAAAACTGCTGCTGTGTCCGCAACGTTTGCTCTACAGGTATGATTTTACCCTCAAAACGTAGCCATGGCTGTCCTCTTTCATCCAATGTGTTTACTATTGTACTAGGTGTTATGGTTCTTTCATAAATGTCACCAATGCACAGCCTCCTCCCTCCAACTCTTCCATAGACTCTAATGTTAAAATGGCTCAGAAGGTTCGTTTGAAAATCAGAAGAGCATGGTGTCTTTCCACTGTCACCACGTCCATATAATAAACTCCACAGACATGAAAACTGAGAATTTGGTAGACTAGACATTGCTGTCGCTCACAGTGAAAGAATTTTGTCAATACGACTTTTACTTTTCATTTGGGAACGATTTGTTTCGGCCTGACTTTTCTGTTCATTTTAAGCAGCAAAAGTGAGGTGCATGTCTGTGTCCGTGTGTATGGAGCCATTGGGTGCGGTCACTATAGCAACCAGGCTCACACCTGCCTGCTTAACGAGCTCTCTCTGCCACTCTGCCAAAATTCATCTTAAACACTTCTCTTTCAACTGCTGCTGTGTCCACAGTGTTAAAGCCATCATTTTACCCTCAAAACGTCGCCATCGTTGTTCTTTTTCCAACATCTTGTCTTTCAAAGCTCAGAGATGTAAACTTTTTAAACTGTGTGGGTCCAAGTGGAGGGATCACATTTTAGTCATTCAGTGATTCAAAGAATATGACCTTTTAATATTCTTTCAGATGTTTTCTGACTCTAAATGTTCTTTTCTCATTTCTTAGGTTTTTCTAATTTACAATTAAAACATTTTCAGCTTTTTTCCAACTTCTTTTTCTGTGTAACCTTCAGCTTTTAGCAGTTCAGCACTTTTGTTTTCAGGTTAAATTCGGGTTTTTTTTTTTTTTTTTCTCATTCAAGATTTTTAACTTAAATTCAGTAATTAATTCATTTCAGTGCATACATTCAGATTCAAGCATTCACACTGCAGTTTCTTCAGAAAATGCACTTTCTAGTTATATTTTATTTTTCCGTACGTTTTTTGAAAGCCTACTCCTTCAAAACCGTTCAACTTAGAAAAACCATTCAAACATCGTTAGATTCCTATTATTTTGGACATGACTGCTTCTATTTTTCTCATTTTTAACATTTATATTTTTAATTTTATTCAACTTTATTCAACAAAAATTTCCCATGTATTTCAATGGGGAGACCCTTCAAATTCTCATTCAACTTACTCATTTTTAAACTCTTACTACTTCAACATACGTTCACATAGAGCCACCATTCAAACTTTAAAACGAAGACAAGACATTCAACTATTCAACTTGTATTTATCTTTTCAATATCTATTATACTTTTTCTTCAGTTCCAGTTTAAGTTTCATGATGTTTTTTCAGCCGTTTCAGAGTTTATAATGGGTGTGTATGGGACGGAATGTTGGGGCTAGAGTGAGGCAGCTCAACTGCTAGAGTGAGAGGAGCAAAAAAATTAATCTTAAAATCTTTTTTAAAACTGCTGCTGTGTCCACAGCGTTTGCTCTACAGGTATGATTTTACCCTCAAAACGTAGCCATGGCTGTCCTCTTTCATCCAATGTGTTTACTATTGTCCTAGGTGTTACGGTTCTTTCATAAATGTCACCAATGCACAGCCTCCTCCTTCCAACTCTTCCATAGACTCTAATGTTAAAATGGCTCAGAAGGTTCGTTTGAAAATCAGAAGAGCATGGTGTCTTTCCACTGTCACCACGTCCATATAATAAACTCCACAGGCATGAAAACTGAGAATTAGGTAGACTGGACATTGCTGCCGCTCACGGTGAAAGAATTTCGTCAATACGACCTATACTTTTCATTTGGGAGCGATTTGTTTCGGCCTGACTTTTCTGTTCATTTTAAGCAGCAAAAGTGAGGCGCATGTCTGTGTACGTGTGTATGGAGCCATTGGGTGCAGTCACTATAGCAACCAGGCTCACACCTGCCTGCTTAACGAGCTCTGCCTGCCACTGTACCAAGATTCATCTTAAGCACTTCTCTTTCAACTGCTGCTGTGTCCACAGTGTTACAGCCATCATTTTACCCTCAAATTGTCGCCATTATTGTTCTCTTTCCAACACCGTGTCTTTCAAAGCTCAGGCATTTAAACTTTTTAAACTGTGTGGATCAAAGTGGAGGGATCACATTTGAGTCATTCAGTGATTCAAAGAATATGACCTTTTAATATTCATTCAGATGTTTTCTGACTCTAAATGTTCTTTTCTCATTTCTTAGGGTTTTCTAATTTACATTTAAAACATTTGCAGTTTTTTCCAACTTCTTCTTCTGTGTAACGTTCAGCTTTTAGCAGTTCAGCACCTTTGTTTTCAGGTTAAATTCGTGTTTTTTTTTTGTTTTTTTTTTAATCTCATTCAATATTTTTAACTCAAAATTCAGCAATTAATTCATTTCAGTGCATACATTCAGATTCAAGCATTCACACTGCAGTTTCTTCAGAAAATGCACTTTCTAGTTATTAGTGTGAATGCTTGAAAAGCATTCACAGTATTGTTCTTCTAATCTTTATTATTATATTTTATTTTTCCGTACGTTTTTTGAAAGCCTACTCCTTCAAAACCGTTCAACTTAGAAAAACCATTCAAACATCGTTAGATTCCTATTATTTTGGACATGACTGCTTCTATTTTTCTCATTTTTAACATTTATATTTTTAATTTTATTCAACTTTATTCAACAAAAATTTCCCATGTATTTCAATGGGGAGACCCTTCAAATTCTCATTCAACTTACTCATTTTTAAACTCTTACTACTTCCACATACATTGACATAGAGCCACCATTCAAACTTTAAAACGAAGACAAGACATTCAACTATTCAACTTGTATTTATCTTTTCAATATCTATTATACTTTTTCTTCAGTTCCAGTTTAAGTTTCATGATGTTTTTTCACCCGTTTCAAAATTTATAATGGGTGTGTATGGGACGGAATGTTGGGGCTAGAGTGAGACAGCTCAACTGCTAGAGTGAGAGGAGCAAAAAAATTAATCTTAAAATCTTTTTTAAAACTGCTGCTGTGGCCGCAGCGTTTGCTCTACAGGTATGATTTTACCCTCAAAACGTAGCCATCGCTGTCCTCTTTCATCCAATGTGTTTACTATTGTACTAGGTGTTATGGTTCTTTCGTAAATGTCACCAATGCACAGCCTCCTCCCTCCAACTCTTCCATAGACTCTAATGTTAAAACGGCTCAGAAGGTTGGTTTGAAAATCAGAAGAGCATGGTGTCTTTACACTGTCACCACGTCCATATAATAAACTCCACAGGCATGAAAACTGAGAATTAGGTAGACTGGACATTGCTGCCGCTCACGGTGAAAGAATTTCGTCAATACGACCTATACTTTTCATTTGGGAGCGATTTGTTTCGGCCTGACTTTTCTGTTCATTTTAAGCAGCAAAAGTGAGGTGCATGTCTGTGTCCGTGTGTATGGAGCCATTGGGTGCGGTCACTATAGCAACCAGGCTCACACCTGCCTGCTTAACGAGCTCTCTCTGCCACTCTGCCAAAATTCATCTGAAACACTTCTCTTTCAACTGCTGCTGTGTCCACAGTGTTAAAGCCATCATTTTACCCTCAAAACGTCGCCATCGTTGTTCTTTTTCCAACATCTTGTCTTTCAAAGCTCAGAGATGTAAACTTTTTAAACTGTGTGGGTCCAAGTGGAGGGATCACATTTTAGTCATTCAGTGATTCAAAGAATATGACCTTTTAATATTCTTTCAGATGTTTTCTGACTCTAAATGTTCTTTTCTCATTTCTTAGGTTTTTCTAATTTACAATTAAAACATTTTCAGCTTTTTTCCAACTTCTTCTTCTGTGTAACCTTCAGCTTTTAGCAGTTCAGCACTTTTGTTTTCAGGTTAAATTTGGGTTTGTTTTTTTTTATCTCATTCAAGATTTTTAACTTAAATTCAGTAATTAATTCATTTCAGTGCATACATTCAGATTCAAGCATTCACACTGCAGTTTCTTCAGAAAATGCACTTTCTAGTTATTATATTTTATTATTATCTATTCCGTACGTTTTTTGTAATCTATCTCCTTCAAAACCGTTCAACTTAGAAAAACCATTCAAACACCGTTAGATTCCTATTCTTTTGGACAACATTGCTTCTATTTTTCTCATTTTTAACATTTATATTTTTAATTTTATTCAACTTTATTCAACAAAAATTTCCCATGTATTTCAATGGGGAGACCCTTCAAATTCTCATTCAACTTACTCATTTTTAAACTCTTACTACTTCAACATACGTTCACATAGAGCCACCATTCAAACTTTAAAACGAAGACAAGACATTCAACTATTCAACTTGTATTTATCTTTTCAATATCTATTATACTTTTTCTTCAGTTCCAGTTTAAGTTTCATGATGTTTTTTCACCCGTTTCAGAGTTTATAATGGGTGTGTATGGGACGGAATGTTGGGGCTAGAGTGAGGCAGCTCAACTGCTAGAGTGAGAGGAGCAAAAAAATTAATCTTAAAATCTTTTTTAAAACTGCTGCTGTGTCCGCAGCGTTTGCTCTACAGGTATGATTTTACCCTCAAAACGTAGCCATGGCTGTCCTCTTTCATCCAATGTGTTTACTATTGTACTAGGTGTTATGGTTCTTTCATAAATGCCACCAATGCACAGCCTCCTCCCTCCAACTCTTCCATAGACTCTAATGTTAAAATGGCTCAGAAGGTTCGTTTGAAAATCAGAAGAGCATGGTGTCTTTCCACTGTCACCACGTCCATATAATAAGCTCCACAGGCATGAAAACTGAGAATTAGGTAGACTAGACATTGCTGTCGCTCACGGTGAAAGAATTTTGTCAATACGACTTTTACTTTTCATTTGGGAACGATTTGTTTCGGCCTGACTTTTCTGTTCATTTTAAGCAGCAAAAGTGAGGCGCATGTCTGTGTACGTGTGTATGGAGCCATTGGGTGCGGTCACTATAGCAACCAGGCTCACACCTGCCTGCTTAACGAGCTCTCTCTCTCACTCTGCCAAGATTCATCTTAAACACTTCTCTTTCAACTGCTGCTGTGTCCACAGTGTTACAGCCATCATTTTACCCTCAAAACGTCGCCATTATTGTTCTCTTTCCAACACCGTGTCTTTCAAAGCTCAGGCATTTAAACTTTTTAAACTGTGTGGATCAAAGTGGAGGGATCACATTTGAGTCATTCAGTGATTCAAAGAATATGACCTTTTAATATTCATTCAGATGTTTTCTGACTCTAAATGTTCTTTTCTCATTTCTTAGGGTTTTCTAATTTACAATTAAAACATTTTCAGTTTTTTTCCAACTTCTTCTTCTGTGTAACGTTCAGCTTTTAGCAGTTCAGCACCTTTGTTTTCAGGTTAAATTCGTTTTGTTTGTTTTTTTGTTTTTTTTATCTCATTCAATATTTTTAACTCAAAATTCAGCAATTAATTCATTTCAGTGCATACATTCAGATTCAAGCATTCACACTGCAGTTTCTTCAGAAAATGCACTTTCTAGTTATTATTATTATATTTTATTTTTCCGTACGTTTTTTATAATCCTACTCCTTCAAAACCGTTCAACTTAGAAAAACCATTCAAACACCGTTAGATTCCTATTCTTTTGGACAACACTGCTTCTAAATTTCATATTTTTAACATTTATATTTTTAATTTTATTCAACTTTATTCAACAAAAATTTATAATGTATTTCAATGGGGAGACCCTTCAAATCCTCATTCAACTTACTCATTTTTAAACTCTTACTACTTCCACATACATTGACATAGAGCCACCATTCAAACTTTAAAACGAAGACAAGACATTCAACTATTCAACTTGTATTTATCTTTTCAATATCTATTATACTTTTTCTTCAGTTCCAGTTTAAGTTTCATGATGTTTTTTCACCCGTTTCAGAGTTTATAATGGGTGTGTATGGGACGGAATGTTGGGGCTAGAGTGAGGCAGCTCAACTGCTAGAGTGAGAGGAGCAAAAAAATTAATCATAAAATCTTTTTTAAAACTGCTGCTGTGTCCGCAGCGTTTGCTCTACAGGTATGATTTTACCCTCAAAACGTAGCCATGGCTGTCCTCTTTCATCCAATGTGTTTACTATTGTACTAGGTGTTATGGTTCTTTCATAAATGTCACCAATGCACAGCCTCCTCCCTCCAACTCTTCCATAGACTCTAATGTTAAAATGGCTCAGAAGGTTCGTTTGAAAATCAGAAGAGCATGGTGTCTTTCCACTGTCACCACGTCCATATAATAAACTCCACAGGCATGAAAACTGAGAATTCAGTAGACTAGACATTGCTGTCACTCACGGTGAAAGAATTTTGTCAATACGACTTTTACTTTTCATTTGGGAACGATTTGTTTTGGCCTGACTTTTCTGTTCATTTTAAGCAACAAAAGTGAGGCGCATGTCTGTGTACGTGTGTATGGAGCCATTGGGTGCGGTCACTATAGCAACCAGGCTCACACCTGCCTGCTTAACGAGCTCTGCCTGCCACTGTACCAAGATTCATCTTAAACACTTCTCTTTCAACTGCTGCTGTGTCCACAGTGTTACAGCCATCATTTTACCCTCAAATTGTCGCCATTATTGTTCTCTTTCCAACACCGTATCTTTCAAAGCTCAGGCATTTAAACTTTTTAAACTGTGTGGATCAAAGTGGAGGGATCACATTTGAGTCATTCAGTGATTCAAAGAATATGACCTTTTAATATTCATTCAGATGTTTTCTGACTCTAAGAAATGACAAAAGAACATTTAGGGTTTTCTAATTTACATTTAAAACATTTTCAGTTTTTTTCCAACTCCTCCTTCTGTGTAACCTTCAGCTTTTAGCAGTTCAGCACCTTTGTTTTCAGGTTAAATTCGTTTTTTTTTTTTTGTTTTTTTTTAATCTCATTCAATATTTTTAACTCAAAATTCAGCAATTAATTCATTTCAGTGCATACATTCAGATTCAAGCATTCACACTGCAGTTTCTTCAGAAAATGCACTTTCTAGTTAGTGTGAATGCTTGAAAAGCATTCACAGTATTGTTGTTGTAATCTTTATTATTATTATTATTAGTGTGAATGCTTGAAAAGCATTCACAGTATTGTTCTTCTAATCTTTATTATTATTATTCTATTTTATTATTATTATCTATTCCGTACGTTTTTTATAATCCTACTACTTCAAAACCGTTCAACTTAGAAAAACCATTCAAACACCGTTAGATTCCTATTCTTTTGGACATGACTGCTTCTATTTTTCTCATTTTTAACATTTATATTTTTAATTTTATTCAACTTTATTCAACAAAAATTTATAATGTATTTCAATGGGGAGACCCTTCAAATTCTCATTCAACTTACTCATTTTTAAACTCTTACTACTTCCACATACATTGACATAGAGCCACCATTCAAACTTTAAAACAAAGACAAGACATTCAACTATTCAACTTGTATTTATCTTTTCAATATCTATTATACTTTTTCTTCAGTTCCAGTTTAAGTTTCATGATGTTTTTTCAGCCGTTTCAGAGTTTATAATGGGTGTGTATGGGACGGAATGTTGGGGCTAGAGTGAGACAGCTCAACTGCTAGAGTGAGAGGAGCAAAAAAATTAATCTTAAAATCTTTTTTAAAACTGCTGCTGTGTCCACAGCGTTTGCTCTACAGGTATGATTTTACCCTCAAAACGTAGCCATGGCTGTCCTCTTTCATCCAATGTGTTTACTATTGTCCTAGGTGTTATGGTTCTTTCATAAATGTCACCAATGCACAGCCTCCTCCCTCCAACTCTTCCATAGACTCTAATGTTAAAATGGCTCAGAAGGTTCGTTTGAAAATCAGAAGAGCATGGTGTCTTTCCACTGTCACCACGTCCATATAATAAACTCCACAGGCATGAAAACTGAGAATTCAGTAGACTAGAAGCTGCTGTCGCTCACGGTGAAAGAATTTTGTCAATACGACTTTTACTTTTCATTTGGGAACGATTTGTTTCGGCCTGACTTTTCTGTTCATTTTAAGCAGCAAAAGTGAGGCGCATGTCTGTGTACGTGTGTATGGAGCCATTGGGTGCGGTCACTATAGCAACCAGGCTCACACCTGCCTGCTTAACGAGCTCTGCCTGCCACTGTACCAAGATTCATCTTAAGCACTTCTCTTTCAACTGCTGCTGTGTCCACAGTGTTACAGCCATCATTTTACCCTCAAATTGTCACCATTATTGTTCTCTTTCCAACACCGTATCTTTCAAAGCTCAGGCATTTAAACTTTTTAAACTGTGTGGATCAAAGTGGAGGGATCACATTTGAGTCATTCAGTGATTCAAAGAATATGACCTTTTAATATTCATTCAGATGTTTTCTTCCTCTAAATGTTCTTTTCTCATTTCTTAGGGTTTTCTAATTTACATTTAAAACATTTTCAGTTTTTTTCCAACTCCTTCTTCTGTGTAACCTTCAGCTTTTAGCAGTTCAGCACCTTTGTTTTCAGGTTAAATTCGTTTTTTTTTTGTTTTTTTTTAATCTCATTCAATATTTTTAACTCAAAATTCAGCAATTAATTCATTTCAGTGCATACATTCAGATTCAAGCATTCACACTGCAGTTTCTTCAGAAAATGCACTTTCTAGTTAGTGTGAATGCTTGAAAAGCATTCACAGTATTGTTCTTCTAATCTTTATTAGTGTGAATGCTTGAAAAGCATTCACAGTATTGTTCTTCTAATCTTTATTATTAGTGTGAATGCTTGAAAAGCATTCACAGTATTGTTCTTCTAATCTTTATTATTATATTTTATTATTTTTCCGTACGTTTTTTGAAAGCCTACTCCTTCAAAACCGTTCAACTTAGAAAAACCATTCAAACATCGTTAGATTCCTATTATTTTGGACATGACTGCTTCTATTTTTCTCATTTTTAACATTTATATTTTTAATTTTATTCAACTTTATTCAACAAAAATTTCCCATGTATTTCAATGGGGAGACCCTTCAAATTCTCATTCAACTTACTCATTTTTAAACTCTTACTACTTCCACATACATTGACATAGAGCCACCATTCAAACTTTAAAACGAAGACAAGACATTCAACTATTCAACTTGTATTTATCTTTTCAATATCTATTATACTTTTTCTTCAGTTCCAGTTTAAGTTTCATGATGTTTTTTCACCCGTTTCAGAGTTTATAATGGGTGTGTATGGGACGGAATGTTGGGGCTAGAGTGAGGCAGCTCAACTGCTAGAGTGAGAGGAGCAAAAAAATTAATCTTAAAATCTTTTTTAAAACTGCTGCTGTGTCCGCAGCGTTTGCTCTACAGGTATGATTTTACCCTCAAAACGTAGCCATCGCTGTCCTCTTTCATCCAATGTGTTTACTATTGTCCTAGGTGTTATGGTTCTTTCGTAAATGTCACCAATGCACAGCCTCCTCCCTCCAACTCTTCCATAGACTCTAATGTTAAAATGGCTCAGAAGGTTTCGTTTGAAAATTAGAAGAGCATGGTGTCTTTCCACTGTCACCACGTCCATATAATAAACTCCACAGGCATGAAAACTGAGAATTCAGTAGACTAGACATTGCTGTCACTCACGGTGAAAGAATTTTGTCAATACGACTTTTACTTTTCATTTGGGAACGATTTGTTTCGGCCTGACTTTTCTGTTCATTTTAAGCAGCAAAAGTGAGGCGCATGTCTGTGTACGTGTGTATGGAGCCATTGGGTGCGGTCACTATAGCAACCAGGCTCACACCTGCCTGCTTAACGAGCTCTGCCTGCCACTGTACCAAGATTCATCTTAAACACTTCTCTTTCAACTGCTGCTGTGTCCACAGTGTTAAAGCCATCATTTTACCCTCAAATTGTCGCCATTATTGTTCTCTTTCCAACACCGTATCTTTCAAAGCTCAGGCATTTAAACTTTTTAAACTGTGTGGATCAAAGTGGAGGGATCACATTTGAGTCATTCAGTGATTCAAAGAATATGACCTTTTAATATTCATTCAGATGTTTTCTGACTCTAAATGTTCTTTTCTCATTTCTTAGGGTTTTCTAATTTACATTTAAAACATTTTCAGTTTTTTTCCAACTCCTTCTTCTGTGTAACCTTCAGCTTTTAGCAGTTCAGCACCTTTGTTTTCAGGTTAAATTCGGGGGTTTTTTTGGGTTTTTTTAATCTCATTCAATATTTTTAACTCAAAATTCAGCAATTAATTCATTTCAGTGCATACATTCAGATTCAAGCATTCACACTGCAGTTTCTTCAGAAAATGCACTTTCTAGTTATTAGTGTGAATGCTTGAAAAGCATTCACAGTATTGTTATTCGAATCTTTATTAGTGTGAATGCTTGAAAAGCATTCACAGTATTGTTCTTCTAATCTTTCTTATTATCTATTATTCCATATTCCGTACGTTTTTTGGCATCTAACTCCTTCAAAACCGTTCAACTTAGAAAAACCATTCAAACACCATTAGATTCCTATTCTTTTGGACATGACTGCTTCTATTTTTCATATTTTTAACATTTATATTTTTAATTTTATTCAACTTTATTCAACAAAAATTTATAATGTATTTCAATGGGGAGACCCTTCAAATTCTCATTCAACTTACTCATTTTTAAACTCTTACTACTTCCACATACGTTGACATAGAGCCACCATTCAAACTTTAAAACGAAGACAAGACATTCAACTATTCAACTTGTATTTATCTTTTCAATATCTATTATACTTTTTCTTCAGTTCCAGTTTAAGTTTCATGATGTTTTTTCACCCGTTTCAGAGTTTATAATGGGTGTGTATGGGACGGAATGTTGGGGCTAGAGTGAGGCAGCTCAACTGCTAGAGTGAGAGAAGCAAAAAAATTAATCTTAAAATCTTTTTTAAAACTGCTGCTGTGTCCGCAGCGTTTGCTCTACAGGTATGATTTTACCCTCAAAACGTAGCCATCGCTGTCCTCTTTCATCCAATGTGTTTACTATTGTACTAGGTGTTATGGTTCTTTCATAAATGTCACCAATGCACAGCCTCCTCCCTCCAACTCTTCCATAGACTCTAATGTTAAAACGGCTCAGAAGGTTGGTTTGAAAATCAGAAGAGCATGGTGTCTTTCCACTGTCACCACGTCCATATAATAAACTCCACAGGCATGAAAACTGAGAATTCAGTAGACTAGACATTGCTGTCACTCACGGTGAAAGAATTTTGTCAATACGACTTTTACTTTTCATTTGGGAACAATTTGTTTCGGCCTGACTTTTCTGTTCATTTGTGGAGCGTTTGCTCTACAGGTATGATTTTACCCTCAAAGTGGGTAACCCACTTTACCCTCAAAACGTAGCCATGGCTGTCCTCTTTCATCCAATGTGTTTACTATTGTACTAGGTGTTATGGTTCTTTCATAAATGTCACCAATGCACAGCCTCCTCCCTCCAACTCTTCCATAGACTCTAATGTTAAAATGGCTCAGAAGGTTCGTTTGAAAATCAGAAGAGCATGGTGTCTTTACACTGTCACCACGTCCATATAATAAACTCCACAGGCATGAAAACTGAGAATTTGGTAGACTAGACATGGCTGTCGCTCACGGTGAAAGAATTTTGTCAATACGACATGTACTTTTCATTTGGGAAGAATTTGTTTGGGCCTGACTTTTCTGTTCATTTTAAGCAGCAAAAGTGAGGTGCATGTCTGTGTCGTGTGTATGGAGCCATTGGGTGCAGTCACTATAGCAACCAGGCTCACACCTGCCTGCTTAACGAGCTCTCTCTGCCACTCTGCCAAAATTCATCTTAAACACTTCTCTTTCAACTGCTGCTGTGTCCACAGTGTTAAAGCCATCATTTTACCCTCAAAACGTCGCCATCGTTGTTCTTTTTCCAACATCTTGTCTTTCAAAGCTCAGAGATGTAAACTTTTTAAACTGTGTGGGTCCAAGTGGAGGGATCACATTTTAGTCATTCAGTGATTCAAAGAATATGACCTTTTAATATTCTTTCAGATGTTTTCTGACTCTAAATGTTCTTTTCTCATTTCTTAGGTTTTTCTAATTTACAATTAAAACATTTTCAGCTTTTTTCCAACTTCTTCTTCTGTGTAACCTTCAGCTTTTAGCAGTTCAGCACTTTTGTTTTCAGGTTAAATTCGGGTTTTTTTTTTTATCTCATTCAAAATTTTTAACTTAAATTCAGTAATTATTTCATTTCAATGCATACATTCAGATTCAAGCATTCACACTGCAGTTTCTTCAGAAAATGCACTTTCTAGTTCTATTTTATTATTATGGATTCCGTACGTTTTTTGTAATCTATCTCCTTCAAAACCGTTCAACTTAGAAAAACCATTCAAACACCATTAGATTCCTCTTCTTTTGGACATGACTGCTTCTATTTTTCTCATTTTTAACATTTATATTTTTAATTTTATTCAACTTTTTTCAACAAAAATTTCCCATGTATTTCAATGGGGAGACCCTTCAAATTCTCATTCAACTTCCTCCTCTTTAAACTGTATCTACTTCCACATACATTGACATAGAGCCACCATTCAAACTTTAAAACGAAGACAAGACATTCAACTATTCAACTTGTATTTATCTTTTCAATATCTATTATACTTTTTCTTCAGTTCCAGTTTAAGTTTCATGATGTTTTTTCACCCGTTTCAGAGTTTATAATGGGTGTGTATGGGACGGAATGTTGGGGCTAGAGTGAGGCAGCTCAACTGCTAGAGTGAGAGGAGCAAAAAAATTAATCTTAAAATCTTTTTTAAAACTGCTGCTGTGTCCGCAGCGTTTGCTCTACAGGTATGATTTTACCCTCAAAACGTAGCCATCGCTGTCCTCTTTCATCCAATGTGTTTACTATTGTCCTAGGTGTTATGGTTCTTTCGTAAATGTCACCAATGCACAGCCTCCTCCCTCCAACTCTTCCATAGACTCTAATGTTAAAATGGCTCAGAAGGTTCGTTTGAAAATCAGAAGAGCATGGTGTCTTTCCACTGTCACCACGTCCATATAATAAACTCCACAGGCATGAAAACTGAGAATTCAGTAGACTAGAAGCTGCTGTCGCTCACGGTGAAAGAATTTCGTCAATACGACTTTTACTTTTCATTTGGGAACGATTTGTTTCGGCCTGACTTTTCTGTTCATTTTAAGGAGCAAAAGTGAGGTGCATGTCTGTGTCGTGTGTATGGAGCCATTGGGTGCAGTCACTATAGCAACCAGGCTCACACCTGCCTGCTTAACGAGCTCTCTCTCACTCTGCCAAGATTCATCTTAAACACTTCTCTTTCAACTGCTGCTGTGTCCACAGTGTTACAGCCATCATTTTACCCTCAAAACGTCGCCATCGTTGTTCTCTTTCCAACACCGTGTCTTTCAAAGCTCAGACTTTTAAATTTTTTAAACTGTGTGGATCCAAGCGGAGGGATCACATTTTAGTCATTCAGTGATTCAAAGAATATTAACTTTTAATATTTTTTCAGATGTTTTCTTACTAAATTTTATTTGCTCATTTCTTAGGTTTTTCTAATTTACATTTAAAACATTTTCAGCTATTTTCAAACTTCCTCTCTGTGAATGTCAGCTTTTAGCACTTCAGCACTTTGGTTTTCAGGTGAAAATTAGGTTTTTCTAATTTACAATTAAAACATTTTCAGCTTTTTTCCAACTTCTTCTTCTGTGTAACCTTCAGCTTTTAGCAGTTCAGCACTTTTGTTTTCAGGTTAAATTCGGGTTTGTTTTTTTTATCTCATTCAAGATTTTTAACTTAAATTCAGTAATTAATTCATTTCAGTGCATACATTCAGATTCAAGCATTCACACTGCAGTTTCTTCAGAAAATGCACTTTCTAGTTAGTGTGAATGCTTGAAAAGCATTCACAGTATTGTTATTCAAATCTTTATTATTATTATTATTATATTTTATCTATTCCGTACGTTTTTTGTAATCCTACTCCTTCAAAACCGTTCAACTTAGAAAAACCATTCAAACACCGTTAGATTCCTATTCTTTTGGACAACACTGCTTCTATTTTTCATATTTTTAACATTTATATTTTTAATTTTATTCAACTTTATTCAACAAAAATTTATAATGTATTTCAATGGGGAGACCCTTCAAATCCTCATTCAACTTACTCATTTTTAAACTCTTACTACTTCCACATACATTGACATAGAGCCACCATTCAAACTTTAAAACGAAGACAAGACATTCAACTATTCAACTTGTATTTATCTTTTCAATATCTATTATACTTTTTCTTCAGTTCCAGTTTAAGTTTCATGATGTTTTTTCACCCGTTTCAGAGTTTATAATGGGTGTGTATGGGACGGAATGTTGGGGCTAGAGTGAGGCAGCTCAACTGCTAGAGTGAGAGAAGCAAAAAAATTAATCTTAAAATCTTTTTTAAAACTGCTGCTGTGTCCGCAGCGTTTGCTCTACAGGTATGATTTTACCCTCAAAACGTAGCCATCGCTGTCCTCTTTCATCCAATGTGTTTACTATTGTCCTAGGTGTTATGGTTCTTTCGTAAATGTCACCAATGCACAGCCTCCTCCCTCCAACTCTTCCATAGACTCTAATGTTAAAACGGCTCAGAAGGTTGGTTTGAAAATCAGAAGAGCATGGTGTTTTTACACTGTCACCACGTCCATATAATAAACTCCACAGGCATGAAAACTGAGAATTAGGTAGACTAGACATTGCTGCCGCTCACGGTGAAAGAATTTCGTCAATACGACCTATACTTTTCATTTGGGAACGATTTGTTTCGGCCTGACTTTTCTGTTCATTTTAAGCAGCAAAAGTGAGGTGCATGTCTGTGTCGTGTGTATGGAGCCATTGGGTGCGGTCACTATAGCAACCAGGCTCACACCTGCCTGCTTAACGAGCTCTCTCTCTCA
Source organism: Diplotaxodon limnothrissa (assembly GCF_057381915.1). Taxonomy (NCBI): domain Eukaryota; kingdom Metazoa; phylum Chordata; class Actinopteri; order Cichliformes; family Cichlidae; genus Diplotaxodon; species Diplotaxodon limnothrissa. The sequence continues at coordinate 390,745 of NC_140612.1, forward strand.
CTCTGCCAAGATTCATCTTAAACACTTCTCTTTCAACTGCTGCTGTGTCCACAGTGTTAAAGCCATCATTTTACCCTCAAAACGTCGCCATCGTTGTTCTCTTTCCAACATCTTGTCTTTCAAAGCTCAGAGATGTAAACTTTTTAAACTGTGTGGATCCAAGTGGAGGGATCACATTTGAGTCATTCAGTGATTCAAAGAATATGACCTTTTAATATTCTTTCAGATGTTTTCTGACTCTAAATGTTCTTTTCTCATTTCTTAGGTTTTTCTAATTTACAATTAAAACATTTTCAGCTTTTTTCCAACTTCTTCTTCTGTGTAACCTTCAGCTTTTAGCAGTTCAGCACTTTTGTTTTCAGGTTAAATTCGGGGTTTTTTTTTGGTTTTTTTTAATCTCATTCAATATTTTTAACTCAAAATTCAGCAATTAATTCATTTCAGTGCATACATTCAGATTCAAGCATTCACACTGCAGTTTCTTCAGAAAATGCACTTTCTAGTTAGTGTGAATGCTTGAAAAGCATTCACAGTATTGTTATTCAAATCTTTATTATTATTATTATTATATTTTATCTATTCCGTACGTTTTTTGTAATCCTACTCCTTCAAAACCGTTCAACTTAGAAAAACCATTCAAACACCGTTAGATTCCTATTCTTTTGGACAACACTGCTTCTATTTTTCATATTTTTAACATTTATATTTTTAATTTTATTCAACTTTATTCAACAAAAATTTATAATGTATTTCAATGGGGAGACCCTTCAAATCCTCATTCAACTTACTCATTTTTAAACTCTTACTACTTCCACATACATTGACATAGAGCCACCATTCAAACTTTAAAACGAAGACAAGACATTCAACTATTCAACTTGTATTTATCTTTTCAATATCTATTATACTTTTTCTTCAGTTCCAGTTTAAGTTTCATGATGTTTTTTCACCCGTTTCAGAGTTTATAATGGGTGTGTATGGGACGGAATGTTGGGGCTAGAGTGAGGCAGCTCAACTGCTAGAGTGAGAGAAGCAAAAAAATTAATCTTAAAATCTTTTTTAAAACTGCTGCTGTGTCCGCAGCGTTTGCTCTACAGGTATGATTTTACCCTCAAAACGTAGCCATCGCTGTCCTCTTTCATCCAATGTGTTTACTATTGTCCTAGGTGTTATGGTTCTTTCGTAAATGTCACCAATGCACAGCCTCCTCCCTCCAACTCTTCCATAGACTCTAATGTTAAAACGGCTCAGAAGGTTGGTTTGAAAATCAGAAGAGCATGGTGTTTTTACACTGTCACCACGTCCATATAATAAACTCCACAGGCATGAAAACTGAGAATTAGGTAGACTAGACATTGCTGCCGCTCACGGTGAAAGAATTTCGTCAATACGACCTATACTTTTCATTTGGGAACGATTTGTTTCGGCCTGACTTTTCTGTTCATTTTAAGCAGCAAAAGTGAGGTGCATGTCTGTGTCGTGTGTATGGAGCCATTGGGTGCGGTCACTATAGCAACCAGGCTCACACCTGCCTGCTTAACGAGCTCTCTCTCTCACTCTGCCAAGATTCATCTTAAACACTTCTCTTTCAACTGCTGCTGTGTCCACAGTGTTAAAGCCATCATTTTACCCTCAAAACGTCGCCATCGTTGTTCTCTTTCCAACATCTTGTCTTTCAAAGCTCAGAGATGTAAACTTTTTAAACTGTGTGGATCCAAGTGGAGGGATCACATTTGAGTCATTCAGTGATTCAAAGAATATGACCTTTTAATATTCTTTCAGATGTTTTCTGACTCTAAATGTTCTTTTCTCATTTCTTAGGTTTTTCTAATTTACAATTAAAACATTTTCAGCTTTTTTCCAACTTCTTCTTCTGTGTAACCTTCAGCTTTTAGCAGTTCAGCACTTTTGTTTTCAGGTTAAATTCGGGGTTTTTTTTTGGTTTTTTTTAATCTCATTCAATATTTTTAACTCAAAATTCAGCAATTAATTCATTTCAGTGCATACATTCAGATTCAAGCATTCACACTGCAGTTTCTTCAGAAAATGCACTTTCTAGTTCTATTTTATTATTATCTATTCCGTACGTTTTTTGTAATCTATCTCCTTCAAAACCGTTCAACTTAGAAAAACCATTCAAACACCATTAGATTCCTATTCTTTTGGACATGACTGCTTCTACTTTTCTCATTTTTAACATTTATATTTTTAATTTTATTCAACTTTATTCAACAAAAATTTCCCATGTATTTCAATGGGGAGACCCTTCAAATTCTCATTCAACTTACTCATTTTTAAACTCCTACTACTTCCACATACGTTGACATAGAGCCACCATTCAAACTTTAAAACGAAGACAAGACATTCAACTATTCAACTTGTATTTATCTTTTCAATATCTATTATACTTTTTCTTCAGTTCCAGTTTAAGTTTCATGATGTTTTTTCACCCGTTTCAGAGTTTATAATGGGTGTGTATGGGACGGAATGTTGGGGCTAGAGTGAGGCAGCTCAACTGCTAGAGTGAGAGGAGCAAAAAAATTAATCTTAAAATCTTTTTTAAAACTGCTGCTGTGTCCGCAGCGTTTGCTCTACAGGTATGATTTTACCCTCAAAACGTAGCCATGGCTGTCCTCTTTCATCCAATGTGTTTACTATTGTCCTAGGTGTTATGGTTCTTTCGTAAATGTCACCAATGCGCAGCCTCCTCCCTCCAACTCTTCCATAGACTCTAATGTTAAAATGGCTCAGAAGGTTCGTTTGAAAATCAGAAGAGCATGGTGTCTTTCCACTGTCACCACGTCCATATAATAAACTCCACAGGCATGAAAACTGAGAATTCAGTAGACTAGACATTGCTGTCACTCACGGTGAAAGAATTTTGTCAATACGACTTGTACTTTTCATTTGGGAACGATTGTTTCGGCCTGACTTTTCTGTTCATTTTAAGCAGCAAAAGTGAGGTGCATGTCTGTGTCCGTGTGTATGGAGCCATTGGGTGCGGTCACTATAGCAACCAGGCTCACACCTGCCTGCTTAACGAGCTCTCTCTCTCACTCTGCCAAGATTCATCTGAAACACTTCTCTTTCAACTGCTGCTGTGTCCACAGTGTTACAGCCATCATTTTTCCCTCAAAACGTCGCCATCGTTGTTCTCTTTCCAACATCTTGTCTTTCAAAGCTCAGAGATGTAAACTTTTTAAACTGTGTGGATCCAAGTGGAGGGATCACATTTTAGTCATTCAGTGATTCAAAGAATATGACCTTTTAATATTCTTTCAGATGTTTTCTGACTCTAAATGTTCTTTTCTCATTTCTTAGGTTTTTCTAATTTACAATTAAAACATTTTCAGCTTTTTTCCAACTTCTTCTTCTGTGTAACCTTCAGCTTTTAGCAGTTCAGCACCTTTGTTTTCAGGTTAAATTCGTTTTTTTTTTTGTTGTTTTTTTTAAATCTCATTCAATATTTTTAACTCAAAATTCAGCAATTAATTCATTTCAGTGCATACATTCAGATTCAAGCATTCACACTGCAGTTTCTTCAGAAAATGCACTTTCTAGTTGTGTGGATGCCTTAATAGGCATCCACACTATTGAGATCCTGTTTCTCTTTCTTCTTTATTATTATTCCGGGTGTTTCCGTACACTTTTTGCCGTGGATCTACTTCCACAATTTTTGTGCTATTTTCACCGTTCAAACTCTAAACTGTTCTGCTCTTTCTGCTAATGCCGGCTATGACTTTTGGTGTTTATTACTATTATACTTTTTAAAATATTACACTTTTTTCCTTTAATTTGTCCCATTGAAATGAATGGGAAACTTCCACAATTCTGCTAAAACTTTCTTGTCTTTGAAACTTAACTACTGCCTCATACTTTCACCTAGAAACTCCATTCAAACTTTAAAATGTTCTCAAATGATTTGGCTATTCCTGTATGATTCAGCTTTTTCAGATCTTCTACCATTTTAATCTTATCCCTCTTTGAGTTTTCAGTTGCAAAATTGTGATTTTTCAGAAAATACATGCGTTGCTATGGTTGCTATGCAATTAACTCAGAGGGGACAGTGAAACTGTTTGAATTTTCTCTTCATGTCCAAACAACTTCTTGCTACTCGCTCAATTTCCACTCAAGCCCCACAAATTATACATCAAAACGTAGGTATTTTTGCTGGCTTTCAGAAAATGTCACTATCATTGTTGTGGGACTCATAGATATTTTGCAAATCTCCTCAGAGTAACACAAAGTCAGAAAACTCTCCATATAAACTCAATGGAGAGTTTGTTCAAAATCACCGCTGGATTTCTCTAATGAGAGGCATTTTCAAATTGTCATATCTCCTTAACGAAGCGAAGTTAAGACATGAGGCTTGTCCCCGTATATGTTCAGACACTCCTGACGCTCACAATTCAAGAATTTCTTTCTCACCTATTACCATTCTGAAATGAGTTGGACTTGTTTGAGGGTAGGAAATTTGTCCCTCGCTCAGATTTCATCAGATTTCAATCTCTGGAAATGAACCACTTTTTTCTCTCGTCATATCTTTTTGATGGATTTCCACAGAGCCCTGAAAATTTCCATGACTGTTCACCAAAGCCTGCTGTTTCTTACGGTGAAAGAATGATTTTGATGCTCCATATAGATTTAGAGTTACCAAAGGTTGTTTGAGCGCAAGTCAAGGCAGTTTTTGCTTCGCCTCTACTCAGTTACAGTGTATTACAAGTCATATATCTTTAATAATTTATGTTTTATCTCTGAATTATGAAGACCTGAAGATTCCCCCATCTCTTCTGAATAAAACGATGCCTGAATGACCGTTCTAGCCTCTACGGTTAGGAAATTATGGCCATTTGTTCGAGGGGAATCCTGAATGTCAGAAATACACTGAAGAAAACTCACACCTCTCTCTGTGTCTGTGTGTGTAAGGGCTGACTACAGCAGGTGCAGCTAATTTAACTGACCTACATATACCAAGCCCAGACTCTCCACAGCTCCTGTTCCCTTTACTGTCTGTGTATGTGTGTCTGTGTATCAATATTTCTCCTATGTTTAGGTATTACTCCTCAATCATAGTATTTCTGCTAAAGCAAAGTACTTCTACTACATCTTAGTACTTCTGCTAAATCATAGTATTTCTGCCAATTCATAGTATTTTTGCAAAATCATGGTATTTGTGCAAAATCATGGTTTTGGGGCCAAACATTTCTGTTATTTTATAATATATGTGCTGAATATATTATATGTGCCAAATTATAGCATTTATCCCAAATCATAGTATTTATGCCAAATTACAGTGTTTCTGCTAAAACGCAGAAATAGTGCCTTTTAGCAGGAATTTCTACCAAAAGATAGTACTTCTGCCAAATCAGAGTATTTGTACTAAATCATAGTACTTGTGCCAAATCATAGTATATGTACAAAAATATACTATGTCTGCAAAATCACAGTATATCTGTTATTTTATAGTATTACTACTAAGTCACAGTATTTCTGCCAATTCATAGTATTTGTACTAAATCATAGTACTTGTGCTAAATCATAGTATTTGTTGCACATCATAGTATTAGAACCAAAACATAGTATTTGTCCCAAAGCATCGTATTTGTATGGAGTAATAGTATTTCTTCAAAATCATAGTATTTCAATCAAATCTCAGTAGTTGTGTTAAAATGCAGTATTATTGCCAAACCATAGTAGTTGTGTTAAAATTTTTGCCAAATTGTGGTATTTGTGCCCAATTAATAATTCTGTTATGTTATAGTATTACTACTAAGTCGTAGAATATCTGTTATGTTATAGTGTATCTGCGGAATATAGTATGTGTGCCAAATCGTAGTATTTATACCAAATCACAGTATTTATGCTAAAACATAGTATTTCTGCCATATTGTGGTATTTGTGCAAGAACATTGAACTGTTATGTTATAGTATTACTACTAAGTCATAGTATTTCTGCCAAATCATAGTATTTGTGTGAATTTGTATACTGTAATATCACTGTAGTATGTAGTGGCTAAGTAGGGGGTGTTTACAGTGTAAATAGGTCATCTCTTGTGTTGGAGTGCCCTCTTGTGGCGCCTTTTGGGTAGTGCCTTAGTAAACGTGAACCCTGTAAGAAGTGGTATCAGACTGATTTGTAGTGGAGGAATTTGTTGCCAGTTTTCTTAATCATAGAAACCACACCATATCACCTCTCCACATCCTCCTACTGTATGCCATGCCTCCCTCTACCATCCATCTGACCGCCAATAAACTCCACCTGTGGTAATCTAATCCCTGGATGTCAGCCTCTCCTTCTGACCGAGGATAGTTACTATTGCAGCACCACCCAGCATTAAACTGACGTACACCATTCTGTACAATAGTATTTGTTCTAAAAAGTAGTATTTCTGCCAAATCATAGTATTACTGCTATTTCATACTATTTAAGCGAAATTACAGTGTTTCTGCAAAAACATGTTTGAGGGGTGGAAATCTGTCCTCCTCTCATTTTTCAAACTCCGAAAATTAAGCCATTTCTTCTCTCGTCATGTCTCCGCCACGGAGATACAAAGAGCTATGTAAATCGCAGTCAAAGTACACCAAAGTCCGCTGATTCACCCAGTGCAAGAATTATGCTTCTATCCCACCTAGTTTTTGAGTACAAATTTATACACTATCACAGACCGGTAATTCATATTGATAATTTATTACAATTCTGCAAAGTTTTATGATTTTAGCAGCTTTTCTAATATGGACCTCAGATTCTTGTTAACAGTCTATGGCAGAAATACATACAAGTACACAGCCTGATGAAGCAGACAGAAGCAGTACCTCTGATTGGTTCAGCATTTTCACCTCTTATCAGCACAAATCTCAGCCTCTTCTGCTGTTTTCATTAGAATTGTAAGCTTTTCCACCTTTTTTCAGTTACGTGAGAACCAGTTTGGCTCAATGAGTAGCTGAAAAATATCAGCCTCTTCTGCTGTTTTAGCAGGATTTCAGAGTTCAGCTTTTTCACTTTTTTTAAGCACAAATTTCAGTTTCTTTACCTCATTTCACAACAAAGTTCTTCCTCTTCACCTCTTTTCTGGTAATTTGAGCTTCTGCTCCACAGTGCACATTGTCCCTCTCATCATATCTTTGCTTGTGACCAGAGCTCATTTCGCTCAGAGGGTAGGGCATCTGCCGTGAGACCCGGTGGCAGAGGTTTGAATCCTACCTGTGACAGTTGCTACACATGTTCCCTGCTTGCATGCGCTCTGCTTTCTTGTGTGTCACTGCTCTCCAGTGTGTCATTACACATACAGCCATCTTCAGCAAGCACTTCTGCTTCTACACCTCTTTTCAGCTCATCTTTTTGCTTCTTTGCCTCTTTTCAGCAGAAATTCTTCTGATTCACCTCTTTTCTGCCAAATGTTTATCTTTTTCACCTCTTATCAGCACAATTCTAAGCAGCTTCTGCTAATTTCACCACAATTGTCACTCTCTCCACCTCTTCTTTGTGTGAATGAGTTTGGTGCACTGAGGTGAATCGCCGCCTTTAGACCAGAAGGGCCAGGTTCAAATCCTGCTCAGGGCAATGTTTTTTTTTTTTTTCAACTTTTTCAGCTTTTTTCAGCAGACATCTTCAGCGTTAAGGCATCCACACAGCATTTTCGCAGGAAATGCAAATTTTTCTAGTTATTATTCTAGTTGCTTCCGTACACTTTTTGGCACTTAACTACTTCCACAATTTTCAGCCGATTTTCACCGTTCAAATTTTAAACTATTCTGCTATTTTTGCTCTTTCTTGCTATGATTTTTGCTATTTTTAACTATTATACTTTTTAAAATATTAAGCTTTTTTCCTTTAATTTGTCCCATTGAAATGAATGGGAAACTTCTGCAATTCTGCTAAATTTTGCTTGTTTTTGAAACTTAACTACTTCCTCATACTTTCACCTAGAACAACCATTCAAATTTTAAAATGTTCACAAATTATTGGGCTATTCAGGTATGATTCAGCTTTTTCAAATGTTTTACTGTTTTACTTTTATGCCTCTTAAAGTTTTGAGTTGCAAAATTGTGATTTTTCACAAAATACATGTGTTGTTATGGTTGCTATGCTCTTGGCTTCCAGTGTGCCACTGAAGGTTTTGCAATTTTCACTTCATGTCCGAACAACTTCCTGCTACTTGCTCAATTTTCACTCAACTTCCACAAATTATACATCAAAACGTAGGTATTTTTGCTGGCTTTCAGAAAATGTCACCATCATTGTTGTGGGATTTATAGAATTTTGGCAAATCTCCTCAGACTACCACAAGGTCAGAAAACTCTCCATATAAAGTGAATGGAGAGTTTGTTCAAAATCACCGCTGCATTTCTGTAATGAGAGGCATATTTGAATCGTCATATCTCCTTAACGAAGCAAAGTTAAGACATGAGGCTTGTCCCCGTATATCTTCAGACACTCCTGACGCTCACAATTCAAGAATTTCTTTCTCACCTATTACCGTTCTGAAATGAGTTGGACTTGTTTGAGGGTAGGAAATTTGTCCTTCGCTCAGATTTCTTCAGATTTCAAACTGTGGAAATGAACCACTTTTTTCTCTCGTCATAACTTTTTGTTGGATTTCCACAGAGACCTGAAAATTTCCATGACTGTTCACCAAAGCCTGCTGTCTCTTACGGTGAAAGAATGATATCGATACTCCAAATAGATTTAGAGTTAGAAAGCGTTGTTTGAGGGCAAGTCAAGGCAGTTTTTGCTTCGCTCTACTCAGTTATGGTGCATTAGAAGTCAAATATCTTTAATAATTCATATTTTAATGATAAATTGTCAACACTGGAAGATTCCCCCATCTCTTCTGAACAAAACGGTGTAAGAATGACCGCTCTAGCCCCTATGGTTAGGAAATTATGGTCATTTGTTTGAGGGGAATCCTCACTATGAGAAATAGACTGCAATAATCCTGTGCCTCTCTGTGCTGCGTGTGTAAAAAGATGCACCTGTTTTGGCGGGAAAACGTAAACAGCCTCTCTGATTGGTGGATTCAAATTCAGCAGCTCCCAGGCTGACCTAGAAACTTAGTCCTCTCTCCCTCTGTGTGTGTGTGTGTGTGTGTGTGTGTGTGTGTGTGTGTTTAGTGGGAGAGAGAGGACCCTGCCCTTATTTGGCAGCATGTCATTGTAGGATTTAAATTGAATATAGTTAGACTGGTTGACTGGATTAGAGCCTGTGTTTGTGTGTCCCTCTGTGCATTTGTGTTTCAATATGCCTCCATATTTGTAATTTTGTAAGTTATTACTATTCTGCTAAATCATAGTATTTCTGGTACTTTTCGGTACTTGTGCTAAATACAGTATTTCTGCTAAATCATACTATTTCTGCTTTTCATAAGATTTGTGCATAATATAGTATTTCTGCTAAATTATAGTATTTATTCTTTTTATAAGATTTGTGCCTAACATAGTATTTCTGCTAAATTATAGTATTTCTGCTTTTTATACTATTTGTGCCTAATATAGTATTTCTGCTTTTTATAGGATTTGTGCCTAATATAGTATTTCTGCTTTTTATAGGATTTGTACCTAATATAGTATTTCTGCTTTTTATACTATTTGTGCCTAATATAGTATTTCTGCTAAATTATAGTATTTCTGCTTTTTATAGTATTTGTGCGAAAACATAGTATTTCTACTAAATGTAGTATTTATGCTTAATCATAGTATTTCTATATATATATCTGCCAGGTCCCCAGGCAGCCAATCCTCTCTGAGGACTGAGACATTCAAATTTTCAAATCCGGGCCTGCACGGCTTCCCAGCCAATCATATATGTGTCCTGAGGCATTCAAATTTGCATATTGGGGCCTTCATGGCTTCTAAGCCAGCCAATCATATCAGGGCTGAGGAATTCAAATCCACAAATCAGGGCCTGCATGGCTTCCCAGCCAGCCAATCATATATGTGGCCTCAGCCATTCAAATTTGCATATTGGGGAATTCGTGGCTTCTAAGTCAATAAGTCATCCATGTCATATATCTCTAAAAATTCATATGTTAATGATAAATTGTCAACACTTGAAGATTCCCCAATCACTTCTGAACAAAACGGTGTAAGAATGACCGCTCTAGCCCCTACGGTTAGGAAATTATGGTCATTTGTTTGAGGGGAGTCCTCACTATGAGAAATAGACTGCAATAATCCTGTGCCTCTCTGTGCTGCGTGTGTAAAAAGATGCACCTGTTTTGGCGGGAAAACGTAAACAGCCACTCTGATTAGTGGATTTAAATTCGGCAGCTCTGTCCCTGTGTGTGTGTGTGTGTGTGTGTGTGTGTGTGTGTGTGTGTGTGTGTGTGTGTGTGTGTGTTTAGTGGGAGAGAGAGGACCCTGCCCTTATTTGGCAGCATGTCATTGTAGGATTTAAATTGAATATAGTTTGTGCTTAATATAGTATTTCTGCTAAATTATAGTATTTCTGCTTTTTATAAGATTTGTGCCTAACATAGTATTTCTGCTAAATTATAGTATTTCTGCTTTTTATACTATTTGTTCTAAATTATAGTATTTCTGCTTTTTATAGGATCTGTGCCTAACATAGTATTTCTGCTAAATTATAGTATTTCTGCTTTTTATACTATTTGTTCTAAATTATAGTATTTCTGCTTTTCATAGGATTTGTGCTTAATATAGTATTTCTGCTAAATTATAGTATTTCTGCTTTTTATAGTATTTGTGCTAAAACATAGTATTTCTACTAAATGTAGTATTTATGCTTAATCATAGTATTTCTATATATTTCTGCCAGGTCCCCAGGCAGCCAATCATATCTGAGGGCTGTGGAATTCAAATCCACAAATCAGGGCCTGCACGGCTTCCCAGCCAGCCAATCATATATGTGGTCTGAGACATTCAAATTTTCAAATCCGGGCCTGCACGGCTTCCCAGCCAATCATATATGTGGCCTCAGCCATTCAAATTTGCATATTGGGGAATTCGTGGCTTCTAAGTCAACAAGTCATCCATGTCATATATCTCTAAAAATTCATATTTTAATGATAAATTGTCAACACTTGAAGATTCCCCCATCTCTTCTGAACAAAACGGTGTAAGAATGACCGTTCTAGCCCCTACGGTTAGGAAATTATGGTCATTTGTTTGAGGGGAGTCGTCACTATGAGAAATAGACTGCAATAATCCTGTGCCTCTCTGTGCTGCGTGTGTAAACAGAAGCACCTGTTTTGGCGGGAAAAAGTGCACAGGCTCTCTGATTGGTGGATTCAAATTCAGCAGCTCCCAGGCTGACCTAGAAACTTACTTCTCTCTCCCTGTGTGTGTGTGTGTGTGTGTGTGTGTGTGTGTGTGTGTGTGTGTGTGACAGAGAGAGAGAGAGAGAGAGAGAGAGAGAGAAAGCCTTTTAATGGGATGATCTCATTGTAAGATTCAAATTCAATATATTTAGACTGGTTGACTGAATTGGATCTTGTGTGTGTGTGTCTCTCTGTGCATGTGTGTTTCCTCATGTGTACATATTTGTAATTGTGTGGCTGTCATAAATTTTTTTGCAGATTTTTGTCATTTAACTAGTATATTTGAGGGACCCTCAGCATGTTCAGCATTTTTTCAGCTGTCCATTTTGCTTTTACAATTTTTCTGTTTAACTTATTACTATTGTGCTAAATCATACTATTTCTGCTATTTTATAAGATTTGTGCTTAATATACTATTTCTGCTTTTTATAAGATTTGTGCTTAATATAGTATTTCTGCTAAATGTAGTATTTATGCTTAATCATATTATTTCTGCTTTTCATAGGATTTGTGCTTAATATAGTATTTCTGCTAAATTTAGTATTTCTGATTAATTATAGTTTTTCTACTAAATCATAGTACAGTATTTCTGCTTTTTATGGGATTTGTGCTAAAACAAAGTATTTCTACTAAATGTAGTATTTATGCTTAATCATACCATTTCTGCTTTTTATAGGATTTGTGCTTAATATAGTATTTCTGCTAAATTATAGTATTTCTGCCAAATTATAATATTTGTGCTAAAACATATTCTTAATTTAAAATTACAATATTCATAGTTCATCACAGTGTCTCTGGTAAATCACAATATTTCTGCTCTGTTGTACTATTTTTCTAAATCATAGTGTTTCTGTAATGTTTAAGTATTTTTGGCTAAATATATTCTTTCTGTTATCTTATACTATTTCTCCTAAATTCTTGTATTTTTGAGAAGTTATCATGTTTCTGGTAAGTTACGAATATTTCTGCTAAATTCTGCTATGCTATTGTATTTCTGCCAAGTATTATGTTTCCTCTAAGATATTGCAGTTCTGCTAAGTTATTCCATTTTAGCAAACTTCTTTTGTTTCTGCAAAGTTTTTACAATTTCTGCAACTTTTCAGCTTTTTCAGCTACTTTTTGCATACAGCTTCAGCTTTAAGCATCCACACTGCATTTTCGCAGGAAATGCAATTTTTTCTAGTTAAAATTTGAATTTTTAGAGATATATGACATGGATGACTTGTTGACTTAGAAGCCACGAATTCCCCAATATGCAAATTTGAATGCCTGAGCCCACATATATGATTGGCTGGGAAGCCGTGCAGGCCCTGATTTGAAAATTTGAATGTCTCAGTCCTCACAGAGGATTGGCTGCCTGGGGACCTGGCAGAAATATATAGAAATACTATGATTAAGCATAAATAGTACATTTAGTAGAAATACTATGTTTTAGCACAAATACTATAAAAAGCAGAAATACTATAATTTAACAGAAATACTATATTAAGCACAAATCCTATAAAAAGCAGAAATACTATAATTTAGCAGAAATACTATATTAAGCAAAAATCCTATAAAAAGCAGAAATACTATATTAGGCACAAATCTTATAAAAAGCAGAAATAGTATGATTAAGCATAAATACTACATTTAGTAGAAATAGTATGTTTTAGCACAAATAGTTTAAAAAGCAGAAATACTATAATTTGTGGAAGTAGTTAAGTGCCAAAAAGTGTACGGAAGTCCCAAGAGGAACTCAATAATAAATCCGAGCAATAGTAATAAGTGTGCCTTTTGGCATAGGCACACTTAATAAATAAAAAGATAAAAATGAGGATTAAAAAATAACTTAAAAAAATAAAATAAAAAGATAAATAACTGCAAATAAGTACAAATAAGTAACTGAAGACACATGTGGTCTGCAGATGTCGATGTACATGGATGTACAAAGGAGTTTAATGTGCAAAATGAACTTAGTGTGCAAAGTGACCTGATGTGCAAACTGCAGTTTGAGGTCGGTCAGCTGTTCAGGAGTCTGATAGCAGTGGGGAAGATGGAGTTGTTGAGTCTGGATGTTCTAGATTTCACACTTCTGAACCTTCGACTCGAGGGCAGAGGTGTGTCTCTCCTCTAGACTCTGTGATGGTAGCTGCTCTGCAGAGAGGGCAGCGGGGTCCTGATGATCTTCTCCACAGTTGTTTTCACTCTCTGCAGGCGTTTGCGGTTTGCAGTAGTGCTGCCGTACCATGCAGTGATGCAGCTGGTCAGGCTGCACTCCACAGTGCAGCTGTAGAACCTGCTGAGGATCTTGGCCAACATACCAAATTTCCTCAGCCTCCTCAGGAAATACAGCAGCTGCTGAGCCTTCTTGACCAGCTGTGTGGTGTTCAGTGTCCAGTTGAGGTCCTCACTGATGTGGACGCCCAGGTACTGCTGCTCCACCTCTCCACTTCACGCTCCCGGGTAAACAGCGGCTGGTGAGGCCTCTTCTTCTTCCTCATGTCCACTATCATCTCCTTTGTCTTATCAGTGTTGAGGGTGAGGTTGTTGTCCTCACACCGTGACACCAGACCAGCCTCCTCTCTCCTATAAGCCACGTCGTCCTCTCCAGTGATGCGACCGATCACTGCAGTGTCATCCGTGAACTTCAAAATGATGTTGTCTTTGTTGGAAGCGACACAGTCATGGGTGACCAGGGTGTAGAGGATGGGACTCACATACAAGGTCTTAAATAATCAGGCCCCATCTTATCTTAATGACCTTGTAGTACCATATCACCCTATTAGAGCACTTCGCTCTCGCTCTGCAGGCCTACTTGTTGTTCCTAGAGTATTTAAAAGTAGAATGGGAGGGAGAGCCTTCAGTTTTCAGGCCCCTCTTCTGTAGAACCAGCTTCCAGTTTGGATTCGGGAGACAGACACTATCTCTACTTTTAAGATTAGGCTTCAAACTTTCCTTTTTGCTAAAGCATATAGTTAGGGCTTGACCAGGTGACCCTGAATCCTCCCTTAGTTATGCTGCAATAGACATAGGCTGCCGGGGGATTCCCATGATGCATTGAGTTTTTCCTTTCCAGTCACCTTTCTCACTCACTATGTATTAACAGACCTCTCTGCATTGAATCATATCTGTTATTAACCTCTGTCTCTCTTCCACAGCATGTCTTTATCCTGTCTTCCTTCTCTCACCCCAACCAGTCGCAGCAGATGGCCGCCCCTCCCTGAGCCTGGTTCTGCCGAAGGTTTCTTCCTGTTAAAAGGGAGTTTTTCCTTCCCACTGTTGCCAAAGTGCTTGCTCATAGGGGGTCATATGATTGTTGGTTTTTTTTTTCTCTGTATCTATGAGGCGCCTTGAGGCGACTTATGTTGTGATTTGGCGCTATATAAATAAAATTGAATTGAATTGAATTGAATTGACTGACGACGCAACCCTGTGGGACGCCAGTGTTTGTCTGCCAGTCAAAAAGTCCTGTAGCCAGTCACAGAGGGTGGAGGGTGCAGGCTGAGTGTAGCCAGTCACAGAGGGTGGAGGGTGCAGGCTGAGTGTAGCCAGTCACAGAGGGTGGAGGAGTCACAGAGGGTGGAGGGTGCAGGCCGAGTGTAGCCGGTCACAGAGGTTGGAGGGTGCAGGCCGAGTGTAGCCGGTCACAGAGGGTGGAGGGTGCAGGCCGAGTGTAGCCGGTCACAGAGGTTGGAGGGTGCAGGCCGAGTGTAGCCGGTCACAGAGGGTGGAGGGTGCAGGCCGAGTGTAGCCGGTCACAGAGGGTGGAGGGTGCAGGCCGAGTGTAGCCGGTCACAGAGGGTGGAGGGTGCAGGCCGAGTGTAGCCGGTCACAGAGGGTGGAGGGTGCAGGTCGAGTGTTGCCAGTCACAGAGGGTGGAGGGTGCAGGTCGAGTGTAGCCAGCTTGTGAGTGAGTTTGTGTGGGATCACAGGATTGAAAGCCGAGCTATAATCAACCAAAAGTACCCTGATGTAGGAGTCATTGTTTTCCAGGTGGGAGAGGTAGTAGTGAAGGTCAGCTTTCCCACAAAACAGCACAACCAAGGACTCAGAAGCACAACATAAAATACACCAAGTTAAAATGCTGGGTCACAAAGACCCGTGACAGACTCACCTTTAACTGCCCAAGACTTTGAATCTTTGGACCAACTTCAGGGATGAACTCAGTGATGTCAGTAAAACAGAAAAGGTTTTCAAATCAAGCTCACTGGGTGTGTTGCAGAGTATATAGTTAGTGTAGTTGTTGTTTTGTGTGTCAGTTCTACTACTAAGTGTCACAGTTGCTGCAAAAAAGCCACCAAGTAATAATAATTTACCTTCAAATCGTTCCTCCAACTCATTTAGTCGCCATTCAAGCAGTTTGTTTCTTACAAAATCATCCAAGAAATGAACCTGAAAGATAAACTGTAATATTTAACCAGACTAGATCTTTGTAACACATTTCTGTGTCATGTTGCTGTTCCACACAGGTGCAGACTGTGGAAATCTCTGTGGCCATGTAGTGGTGAGGTTGCTACCCAGTGTGGTTATGGGGTTTAAATAGAGCGGCTATTGGACGAGTTTCACCAGTGTCACCAATTTTCTAAAGAAATATATTTCAGAAGGTGCTGTTGACATGAAAATCTCACCAGATGTGGCAACAACCCATCAAATCCACACATGCAAAGTAATCAAACCACACGTTTCCATAGATTATGTGTAATAAAGAGAAATAAGACAAGGAAAAAGTCTTGAACACACTTGCTGCAGTTTGTTTAATCCTTTGTACAAAAGCCTTTGTGTATGATGACAGCATCAAGATGCCTCCTGTGTGGACAAATTAGTCGTACGCATGTATTCTGTGCGCTGTGGGCGTGGCTCTACACAAAGTGACAGATAGTCTCCGAGGTAACCACCATGAGATGCTCAAATGCTCTTAACTTGCACATCACATGTGCTCAGATGTTTCTCCACATCAACAGGGCCCCTTCTATAAACTGTGAGGATTCAGGTCAATGGCCGTTCTATCAGCTTTATCTTCTCACTCTGAACCCAGCTGGCTCTGTTTGGGATCATTGTTTGCTGAAATTTCCACCCTTGTTTCATCTTCATCAACACAAATTTTCCACTAGAGGGTGTATTTACAAATGTACTTAAAATGTCTCAGAGTTTATGAAAAATCTAATATTAAACAGTTCCTAAAATAAGCACACTGGTCAACTGGCTAATTCATTTCTTTTATTTTATGTCTTCAGTCTCCTATGAATGTGGAGTCAGTGTTTCTTCCCCCAGATTTATATTTGAATTTGAAGTTGCTTTCAGATCATCTGAATGATCAAAAAGATCAGACTTGGTGCAGATACATTTGAACGATCCCTTTCCACATCTGATCTCTACTCTTGTTACAGTCACAGTTTCCAGGAACCTGCACAAGTGTGACGTGCTGGAGAAGAGGTTTGTTTGGCAGCCTGACAGTCACACACTTCACAAGACCCTAACATTTGCCCATACTAATAAAAGAAATACACAATATATCATGAACTCAAAATGCTGGGTCACAGATCCAGCCCATGACACTGACAGTCACACACTTCACTAGTGGCCAATACGTCTTTGCCTTATTATCTCTTTGTCTTGAATCATTACTTGAAGAAGAAATGACATAACTAAAAGTTTATATTAAATAAACTGAAAGTAACAAACCCAAAGCAACAAATGAGTTTTGCATCAATCATTGGTTTTTCATTTGAGATCTACGTAAGAATGCTAATCACAAACTGCTAATGAACTTCTACCATGGAGAGCCTTTGGCTGCACACTGTGGTTCAGCTGCTGTGGAGGACAAGAGGAAACTGCAGCGGGTGGTGAGGGCAGCAGAGCGGCCCTGGGCCCAACACTAACCCCCCTCAGAGACATTTATATACTGGCAATGTCGTCCTCAAGGACCCCCTGGACACTCACTCCACCCCCCACCCTTCCCTCTGGTAGGTGCTACAGGTCAATCAGGTCAATGACAAACAGACTCAATAAAAGGTTTTACCCACATGAACTTACAATGCCCCACTGTGTGTGTGTAGAACAAAGATGTGAAGCAGCATAAGACTCACATGTGATGCTGTCCTACATGCATAGAACTAAGAGACAAGGTAATCATGAAATAAAGAAATGTCCCATCACAGATGTTTTGCTCACAGCTGTGTTCAGCTCACAGAATAAAGAGTTTGAGTCCCTCACTGACTCAAACTCCTTCAGTGACACTTCCAGCCTTGCAGATTAGTTTGCTGATCCTGATGCATCTCTGGAGCTGATGCTGTCCCCCAGCAGACAACAACAACATAGATGCACTCACTAGTCCACTTTACCCTCTAATCACATCTCTGACATCTGCAGGTTGCTCCATAGAGACTCTTGTGCAATGCCAGGTGTTTGTGTTTGTATTTGTCTATAGGTACACATTAGATATGACCATAGACGCACACACACAAGTGAACACAGGAGCACAGATGGTTTCCACCTGCTTCCCTCTTTCTTCACACAACTGTGAGGATGATGAAGAGGTTTCAGGACGAGGTGGTCAGCAAGCACAGGATAAAGCAGGGCCATGAAACTCTCTCGTGCAGCAGATGTTTAATCAGACTCAGCTTTAGGGTTCTTTTTCCACCTGGCAGCAAAGTAACAGCTTCACTAATGTGAACAGTCACAATGTTAAACGTTTCTATATTTTCATATATTTTATACGTCATCTGTTGATGCTGCAGAATAAAGTCTGTTAACAGAGTGCAGGATGTGTAGAGCAGGTCCAGCTCTCCCTTTACTGTGTCCACTTTCATCAGCCCCTGTGAAGTGACACAGAGTGCATGTGTGTCTGACAGATGGAACAAATGAACACACACTTTTAGAGAAATCTGAAAAAGAAACACGTGCTTGGGCTCCTTCTGTGCTCGTCTTTATTAATGCTGATCTTTCTTTCCTGTTTGTTCTTTGGCACAAGCTTCAGTCTTTTCTCCCAGGGCTCCTTCACACTTACCGTATAAATACACCTACATTCATTTATACACAAACATCATGAAACAAAGGGGCGGCTTTGTAAAAGAGGACATAAGATCCTCTCTGAACAGCACATATCAAACACAGGACTAAACAGGATATACTAAGTCTGTGGTGTTTTCATTATTACTTGCTAAGTATTTTTCCAGTGGTTTGAAATGTGACTCAAGTCTGATTCTTCTACTGTATGTGAACTCTAAGCAGCTGCATTAAACAGCTGCTTTTCAAACGAGGCTCAATCCTATGACTCTGTGAATGTAAACTTTTGTCACCTGCATAAATAACAATACTTGATCTAGTAAGGACTGCAGTGCTCCTATGATCCCAGCTTATAGATGGAGGCTAGCATAAGAGGCTCACCAGCTAAAGCAGCACACCTGGGTCTCCCAGCCTATTAAAAGCAGCCCTTTGCTTCACCTGCTTCACTAAACATTATTATTATTATTTAAGCAGAGTGGTGTGATTTATGTAGGCATCGCTGTGTGACAGGATGGCTTTTCTTGCACACCCACTGTTGTGGATAGGCGTAGCTTTGGGTCACGTGGTGTCGGTAATAGTAATAGTGATCGCTATATCACCTGTTCACGTCCCGAGGGAATTTTTGTGAATGAGTGGGTGATGGGAGAAGTGGACTTTTGCTGAGCGCTCAAGCTTAGAATGTTTATTTTGATCACTGTTTTTCTGGATTTCAAGGTTCAAGGTTCAAGGTTCTTTATTTGTCACATGCATAGTTATACAAGTATAACACACAGTGAAATGTAGCCTGACACGCTCCTCGACATGTGCAAAAATTGGGGGGGGGGGGGGGGGGGGGGGTAGAGGAAGAACATTATATATATATATACATACATATAGTATATACACTGGGTGAATGTGCAGTAGTAGCAGCAAGCAGGTGAATTCTGTACATTAATATGAATAGACATCTGACTATTTTACAGGATAGACAATATAAACATATTTAAAATTAAAGGAATTGAAATGTACATTGTGCCTTGGTTTAGTGTCTGGAAGAGTCCTGTCTCAGTCAATTATAGATGGTGTGAGAGGGCGGGTGTGTGTGTTTAGGGCACGGATGGCTTGGGGATAGAAGCTCCTCTTGAGTCTCTCTGTCCTTGCCCGGATGATGCGGAACCTTCTACCAGATTGCAGAAGTTGGAACAGTTTGTTGCCAGGATGGGACGGGTCCTTCAGTATCTGCGCTGCTCTAGTCCGGCATCTCCTGGTGTAGGTGTCCTGAAGCGGGGGGAGAGCAATCCTGCAGCAGCGTTCTGCTGTACGGATCACTCTCTGGAGAGCTTTTTGGTCCTTCGGATTTCCTTTGGAGTTTAAGGATTTGATAACAAATAAAGACGTTTTTAATCTGGAACTTTGACTTACGTTTTGAACAGCGGGCGCGTCAACATTATTCCCCTATTCAGCTGCTCGGCGACTCAAAGGCTTGACAGTCGCCAATACCCACCAAATGAGGGCGCACATGCTTCCACGCCCACTGGTGGCTGCACACATCCTTTCAAGGAAGCATTTCATTCATCCCTAACAAATGGACCAAAACACTGTGCAGCGTGTTCAGGTTTGAACGTGGCCCTGGCCTCTCTCTGCATCCACCTGCATCGGCCTTCTTGTGTGTTGTACCTCCAACAACCCAACAGCACATCCACTCCCTGCTGAACTGCTTGGTAAAGTTTGAATCAATTCTACTTTCTTTGTAGGTACATTTCATCTGTGAACTCCTGAATTCCTTTACAGCAAAGGCTGAAACTCATTGGAGGTTATGTCACATGAGAAGATTTGATTATTTTCCAGAATCTTTTAGGATCATTCAGATGTTTAGTTTTTGAAGGACAGGATTCTGATTTGGCCTTTTTAATGAAGGAGGCTGAACGATTTCCGAGCTGCCACAAATCAGCCAATCTGCTCCAGATTTAGTTTCTCTGGCCTGAGCAGCATCCCTGTTTTTAAGGAGACTGCATAGCTGAGGAGGAAACCAAGGATTGTTTCTGCATTTCACTCTAAATCTGAGCATGGGGGCATGCTTATTTATCATTTTGATAAACGTGTCATAAAAATAATTGCATGCCACCTCACCATTGGTGATCAGGTAGATTCTGTTCCAGTTATAGTCCCATAAATCATGAAGCTTGCTGACAGAAAAGCTTCAAATCTCCTTTGAAAGCTATTTGTGGTCTTGATTCTGGGAGCTTCAGTTGTCTGACTCCAGCTGCCACACAGTGGTCACTGATATCATTTGCAAAAACCCCAGTGTGACAATATTTATCAGTGAAACAGAAATCAGGAAGTTACGACTTTTCTTTGAACATTAGCTAAGGCTAAGCTGTGCTTAACTGGTGGTAGACTTCCGCAGGCACAAGCATTCTCCACTGCAACCACTGAACATCCAAGGTATGGACATTGAGGCTGTGGACAGCTACAGGTACCTTGGTGTTCATCTGAACAATAGACTGGACTGGACTCATAACTCAGACGCCCTCTACAGGAAAGGGCAGAGCAGGCTGTACCTGCTGCGGAGACTCAGGTCGTTTGGGGTGGAGGGCCCACTCCTGAAGACCTTCTATGACTCTGTTGTGGCTTCTGCTATCTTTTATGGCGTGGTCTGCTGGGGCGGCAGCATCTCTGCTGGGGACAGGAAGAGACTGAACAGGGTGATCCGAAGGGCCAGCTCTGTTCTAGGATGCCCTCTGGACCCAGTGGAGGTGGTGAGTGACAGGAGAACGGCGGCTAAGCTGTCATCCCTGATGGACAACATCTCCCACCCCATGCAGCAGACTGTGACAGCACTGAGCAGCTCCTTCAGTGGGAGACTGCGGCACCCACGGTGTGGGACGGAGAGATTTCGCAGGTCTTTCCGCCCCACTGCTGTCAGACTCCATAATAAAGACTTTAACTGAACAAACACACACATCCACACATGTGCAATAATACTAAGTGCAATAATCCTTTCTGTCATCGTTGTATTTTTACTCAGTTGTATATAGTATTTGTATTTGTATTCTATTTTTATCTTATTGTATATTTATTTTATTTTATTCTACTGTATATAGTATTTTATTTTATTCTATTCTGTACAGCTGTGTACTGTATTTATTCTTATTGTATTCTAATTTTTGCCTCATAACTTTTGCACTGTCCACTTCCTGCTGTGACAAAACAAATTTCCCACGTGTGGGACTAATAAAGGTTATCTTATCTTATCTTATCTTATCTTATCTTATCTTATCTTATCTTATCTTATACCACAGGTGGGAAAAGAGGAAAGAGAGTATATTATCCTTAATGTGTTAGGAAAAAAGAAATCTGATACCAAACTGATATAACCACAATAGTCACATATCAAGTAACCAGAGTACAACAGTCACTGTGCAGGACTTTTATTGTGAAAAGTAGGAAGAGGAAACAGTTTTCATGAGCAAGCTTTTCTGACGTGTGTATTCAGTGGTTGAGAGGAGGCGGCAGACAGCAGGACAGTCAAAAACTCCCGACCACACTGGTGCTGGGAATCCCACAGTGCTCGTCCTTTAATAAACACTCCTCACCAACAAGGCCCAGCTGAACGGCTGCTGTCTTATCATACATGAAGCGAGCAGCGTTCATACAACAGAGGGCAGGGCACATGCTTGTGACATCACTAAACATTAAGTTGTCTTAAAGAGACACCACACTATTGCGACTGTTACACATGGAAACTTCTAAGCATAACTTCTCTCCAACAAACGTGGAATAACAGGAAGATCCTTTATAAACACAAGTCACTTCTTCTTCTTTATATGGAGGAATTAACTGGAACCAAACTTGGCTGCATGGAGAACAATTTAAAGGAGTTTCTTATAAAATACTACAGAACTTTAAAATTCAGAGACGAAGCCAAGAAGACACTGCAGAGGTTTCAGCCTGATGTGAACTGTTCTGCTTCTTTCTGTGAGTTACGCACTGAAACTATTTATCATCTATTTGATCAGAATATAAACAGCAGCATCAGAGTTATTTCTAACAGCAGTCTGTTTCATTATTGATCCAACAGCACAGATTTATCACTGATCTGTTAAACCTGATCACTTAACCCTTTCACACACAGTTACAGCTATTCAAAGGCTGTATTTGTGTCAGTCTTGATGGTATACTTGCACATAAACCACTACACTGGACACTGATGTGTCCCTCCATACCCTGTCAAAACCTGTCATCCACCTAACTGGACATGTAAAAAAAACTCTTTGCAAAGTACACGTTTAAATGAAGTTCAAAAATCTTTTTTCATGCCTAAAGATGAATAAAAACACTTAAGAATAAAATCCTGATTGGGGTTGTCATAATTCATGCGTGAAAGGGTCAAAACTAGAAAATAGATGGGACAGACATGACTGAGGGATAGGAGAGGGAGAAAGAAAGATGAAGGAAAAGAAAAACAGAAGGGGAGAGGGACAGTGAGAAAGGAAACTTAAAAAGAGAAAGAAGATATAAAATCTCCTGGATCACCTGTTGAGAGAAAAAGAAGAGAAAACAAGCAAAAAAAACAGAGCAACATACTAAACACAACACCATCATGTTAATCTAGCTAAGTGTAAACAGCAGTAAATACTAAATATTGAATGTTGTTGTGTAGCACACAGGACCGACAGCGCACAATGTGCTTGGAAATAGCAGCCAATAGAGGTGTAGTTTATGTCTATGAACAGTGAACACCCGTGTGCACACCTGTGTGGATCAGCGCGCTTGTATTCAAATGGTTTCCACATGTAATGGTCTGCTAGAGAATGTAGAGAGCCATAGCCCCGCCCCCCAGGGCATGAAGCAGGCATGGAGGAGATCCAGCCTCCATGCCTGCTTCTGTCTGTCCCGTCTGTAACAACTGAAAATAAAATAAATAATAACAGCAAAGGTCGATCAAATGGACCAATAAAGCAAGGCCGTGATGATCTATTTGGCAAAGTAAATCCATTGGGTCTCCTTGTTGGTCTTCAGACAACAATTCTGACGGCTAAAGAACCAAATGGGAGGCAAAAAAACAAACAAACAAAACAAAAAAGTAGAAAATAAACGATCAGGTTTTGAGTTTTGAGGAAACCGCACACCCAGAGGCAGTGTTTATCACAGCCGGAGACTTTAATAAGGGAAACCTGAAGAAAGTCTCACCAAAACTCCATCAACACATCCTTTTTAACACACGTGGAAACCGGCTACTCGACCACTGTTACACCTCTTTCCAGGATGCGTACAAAGCCCTCCCCCGCGCCCCATTCGGCCAATCAGATCACTGCTCCATCCTGCTCCTGCCCGCCTACAGGCAGAAGCTGAAACAGGAAGCTCCAACCCGGAGGGCGGTGCACTGTTGGACGGACCAATCGGAGTCTGCGCTGCGGGACTGTTTTGATCACGCAGACTGGGAAATGTTTCACGTGGCCGCCAGAGACATTGATGAGTACACAGACTCAGTCTGTGGATTTATCAGGAAATGCGTGGAAGATGTCGTCCCATCCAGAACAGTTAAATCCTTCCCAAATCAAAAACCCTGGATTAACGGACATGTTCGCGCGGCACGGAGCACCGCCTTTGCCTCCGCGAACACATCGGACTACAAACACACACATTACCAACTCCGGAAGACGATCAAAGCAGCCAAACGTGAGTACAGGGACAGGGTGGAGCAACAGTTTGACAACCCTCGGAGTATGTGGCAGGGACTAAACACGATCACAGACTTTAGAGGGAAAACCAGCACACCGCAGACCACGGCCTCTCTGTGTGAGGATCTAAACGTATTCTACGCTAGATTCGACACAGCGAACACCATGAGACCGGACAGTGTGCGCACCGCGGATGACGTCAGTGCGCACACTGTGTCTGAGGAGGATGTGCGGAGGTGCTTCAGGAAGGTGAACGCGCGCAAAGCTACTGGTCCGGACGGGATTCCCGGCCGTGTCCTCAAGTCATGCGCGGCTCAGCTGGCTGGAGTGTTCACGCACATCTTCAACCTTTCCCTCTCTCTGTCTGTAGTCCCAGCCTGCTTCAAAATGGCCACCATCGTCTCTGTACCCAAATCCTCCACCATCTCCTCATTGAACGACTGGCGACCTGTAGCCCTGACCCCCATCGTGAGCAAATGCTTCGAGAAGCTGGTCAGGGACTTCATCTGCTCTGCACTACCCGACTCACTGGACCCTCTACAGTTCGCATACCGCCACAACAGGTCCACTGATGATGCCATAGCCCTGACACTACACACTGCCCTGTCACACCTGGAGAAGAGAGACACGTATGTGAGAATGCTGTTTGTAGATTACAGCTCAGCATTCAATACCATCGTTCCCTCGAAGCTGGACAGGAAACTGCAGGATCTAGGACTGAGCAGCTCCCTCTGCAGCTGGATCCTTAGCTTCCTGTCTGACAGACGCCAAGTGGTCAGACTGGGCAGCATCACCTCATCCCCCATCACACTGAACACTGGTGCTCCACAGGGGTGTGTACTGAGCCCTCTCCTGTACTCACTCTACACCTACGACTGCACAGCCACTAACAACTCCAACATCATTGTGAAGTTTGCGGACGACACTACAGTGGTGGGTCTTATCACCAACGGTGATGAGACAGCTTACAGGGAGGAGGTCAGCGCCCTGACCCACTGGTGTCAAGACAACCATCTCACCCTCAACGTCGCAAGGACAAAGGAGTTGATAGTGGACTTCCGGAGGTGCAGAGAAGTACACACCCCCATCACCATCAACGGCGCTGCTGTGGAGAGAGTGAGCAGCTTCCGGTTCCTTGGAGTACATCTGGCTGAGGATCTTACGTGGTCAGTACACACAAACAAAACAGTGAAGAAGGCGCAGCAGCGCCTCTTCTTTCTCAGGAGACTGAAAAGATTCGGCATGAGCCCCCGCATCCTCAGGACCTTCTATCACTGTGCCATTGAGAGCATCCTCACTGGATGCATCACCACCTGGTATGGCAACAGCACCGCCTACAACCGCAAAGCTCTCCAGCGAGTAGTGCGGTGCTCTGAACGGATAATTGGAGGTGAGCTTCCCTCCCTCCAAGACATCTACAGGAAGCGCTGCCTGAGGAAAGCGGGGAGGATCATCAAGGACTCCAGTCACCCCAGCCATAAACTGTTCAGACTGCTTCCATCAGGAAGGAGGTTCTGCAGCATCCGGTCCCGTATCAGCAGACTGAGAGACAGCTTCTTCCACCAGGCCATCAGACTGCTGAACACGTCATAGACACCTCAGCTTCACTACTGGAACTTCAACATTATGCACTCCATACTGTACAGTAATGCCACTGTTTTGCACATATTCAACTCTGTATATTTTATATATTTTATTATTATTATTATTATTATTATTTATTTTATTTTTTTTTACTATTTAATTTGTAAAAATGTGTACACACACACACACACACACACACACACACACACACACACGCGCGTAGGAAAATATTTAGTATACACATCCAGAAATGCATACACTATTATATATTGTACATATATTTATTAGTTTCAGGTTGGCCATTCTTGTATTTTGCTCGTTTGTGTTGTTGTGTTTGCACATCTCTGTTGCTTGTGGGGCTCGCACACAAGAATTTCACTCGCATGTGCTGTGCCAGTGTGCCTGCACATGTGATGTGACAATAAAAGTGATTTGATTTTGATTTGATTTGAGTTGAAAACAGTGACAACAGATACAAAATCACATAGTTCATAATAAAATGACTGCTGTGAATCTTCTAAA
Source organism: Diplotaxodon limnothrissa (assembly GCF_057381915.1). Lineage (NCBI taxonomy): Eukaryota > Metazoa > Chordata > Actinopteri > Cichliformes > Cichlidae > Diplotaxodon > Diplotaxodon limnothrissa. The sequence continues at coordinate 416,777 of NC_140612.1, forward strand.
TCCAGTGGATGATGTTCAGGTTGTGTTTGTGCTGATTACAGAACCATGTGATGACTGCAGTGAAGAAGAGCAGCATATACTGTCACACAGCCCCGATAGCAACATGACTCTGGACCAGATCTGTAGACCAGGTCTGGACTGGAGTCCACCTGTGCAGTGGAACAGATCAGGATGGGATCTGTTTGTTGTTGTCACCTCTGAAGAGCTTTGACGTTCAGTTTTAGACAGATAAAATCATTATTTGCGCCTAAGAAAGATCCAGTGTTTCTGGTCTAAATGTGTCATATAAATGCATAAACCACAGGATTTACCACTATGAGCTCCTGTCTGGCCAGAGTGCCGTTAGCCCCCTGTGTGGATGTTATAGCGTGGACAGGGTGAAGGCCAGATCAGTGAAAGATAGAAGAAAGCAGAGGAATAGAAGAAAGAAAAGGGACAGAAAAGAAGGGTGGTGGGGGAAAAGTCGAGGGTGAAGCAGATGTACACAATGGGTCTCCACCTGCTGCCACAGATGGAGCTCCCACAGCCAGGGGAAGGAGTACTAGTGGTCCAGTGCAGCGGCCAGCCAGCCACTGCAGAGGCCGGCCACTTCAGAGAAAGCCAAAGACGGGACCCTGGACCCCAAGAACCACCCGACACCTGGGGGAACCCCGACCGTGCAACTAAGAGGAACAAGCCATCCCCAGAAAACAACCCTCATAGGAGCAGGCCAGCAAGTCTCGCACCAGTTGTGACATCACATCCTGTGTCGTGCGACACAGTCGTTGTGGTGCGTTGGTCAGTATCGCTTAATGTTTGTAACTTGATCCATTGTGCCGTGGTCGTTGCAATCATGCTCATTTTCCCACCATTTTAATGATAATCCTGCACCGAAGCTCAGAGACACACGAATACACAGAGTGAGATGTTGAAGCAGTTTGAAAACTTGAATTTGTAGAAAGACCTTTGCATAAAACACCCTCAACAAAGTCGTGGCTTCCAGTTTTGGCTTCTCCTTATCAGCTCGTGTGACGTGATCCTGTCTGAATGGTCTAATTTAGGAGAATAGTGCAGCGCCTTCTCCCGCCTTAACGACAGTTAGAAACGACTGCATCTGTGTGCTGACGAGATGAGTTAAATGACCATGTGGCGGGTATGATGGTGCCAGGAGTGGTTCCAGGGGTGGCGCCACAGGGGCACTGGTCCCAGCTGAAATTTGATTGGCCCCCTGAAGTGCCCCTGTCCTGTCACTCATCTGTCCTTTGCGGGAGTGCTCATCAGATTCAAATCCAAGTCCCAACACTAGTGGTGCTAATGAGAAAAATAGGAATTTCCAGTGTGAAATCTTACAGAAGAAGAAGATTTGAACATCCTGCAATGAAAGCTTTTCAACCGACAACTGGTTAGAGTCTACATTTTGAGAAGTTTGTTGGTATGTCATAAATCTGTATTTACCCACAGCTGTCATGTAGCTTAAGTCTGACAAACATTAAATGAGCCCCAGTGCTCCCGGTATCGGTGCAGAGATCCCGTTTAATCGACTGTAACACGAGCTTTGTAATATAAGTCCCGGCGTGTGTGGTACCTAAAAAAACCTGAATCTCAGCTAAAAGCTCCTTTAAACCATTTCTGCAACCACCAAATACAGCAAAAGCAACAAACAGTTAGGAGCCGTTATGTCATTTCACAACAAACACAAAGCAGCCTCGTTAGTGCAAAACTGCGGCCAGCAAAACATTGTTTAAAAGCTGAGATCTCACAGATTCCAAAACTGCAAGTTTCATCACACTCTGACCAAAATTCATCGAACCAGCTGAAAAAGCAGACCACAAATATGCACAGCGTTCAATAAAATATAACGTAAAATTCGCTCCTTCCAACGTGTGAACATCCAGTCGGGACTCCAGAACCTTCCCTTCCTCACTCGATCTCCCACAATGCCTCAGAGCCGTTTCCCGTCAAAAATCACAAATTTTGCCTGGCTACAGACATTTGATTGGACCAGGGTGAGTGTTGTAAATTTATGGTTACGTGTATTTATTGCTCTGCAACTTCTGATTGGTGGACCTGACGTAAAAACAGTGATGTTAACTTGATTCTCTTGGCTAAAATTATTTTAAAAAGAGGGTCAATCATGCAAATCTGCCAATAGAAGCCAAAGTTACAGCCCCTCAGAGTTTAAAGAGAAAAGGCACGTTTCCAACACTCGCTTATGCAAAGGGAAACAGGCCCACAGTGCCTGAGTGTGTGGGTAATTCTTCAAATAATATTCAAAAGCAAACATTTTTAAGCATGTAAATAAAATTATTCTTTAATACCTAAGAAATGAAAACTGGCAGATGGTACCAAAATGTGAAACGCCTGGCTATCTGTACATTTAGTGCTGTAAGTTTTCAGTGTTTACCTTCAGAAGCATAAATCTTTGCACAGATAATGTTCATATGTGGATTCCTGGTTTTCTGGAGTTAATTGTGACCTAAAGCGTATTTTTAAAGTGGTTCCAGGCAATAAAGTCTAAAAATAAATACATCTACTTCCTTTTTCTGTGTTCCAGCCTCAGTGACTCTGACACAGTGCTGTAATATTTACACCTCTCATGAAAACAGAGTTTGTAGTTGCAGAGAAATACTCTACTCATTTTGGGCATTTACGAGCAGGAACCTCAGAAAGCCCCTCGCTGCTTCACTGGTTAAGAAGCAAAGCAAACATTAGTTCACAGTAATGTTAATTAAGGCCCAAAGTTTAGGAAAGAATGTCAGCACTTCACTAATGAATGTAATGCTGATTCATGTACTCGTTTTGTAATGTGCATGTTGTGCGTTGCTATTTCCCATATTCTTTGGCACTGTAACAGGGCGGCCCTTAGCGGCTGGAAACACAGTGAGACGGACCAAGGCAAGTGGAACAAAGTATTTATTTGCTATACAGCTCTCCTTACAACAATTAACTTGTCAAGCTTCTTCACAGCACAAAAATCCATCCTCTAATGACAACTGGCAGCCTTAAATATGTTCAGCTGTCACAGACTTAACCATTATTCCACTCTCAGGTAAATTCTTAAATCCCAACCTTCCACCACAGTATACAATATATTAATTAGAATAAATACATTTTCACATTTACATATTAATAAATATTTCACACTTCAATGTTACACCAAACCCAATATTATAAAAACCCAGAAACCCAAGCACAAAAAGATTCACCACACTCTCTTTACCAATGGTCTCTCCCGGAACCTTTAAATGGTGTCTGAAACACCTTGAAGAGGACACAGGCAAGAAAGGTGAGTAATCATTATCTTACACTTATTTGCACCACTTTTATTCCTAGATTTCACACACACATTTGCATTAGTTTTCCTTACTGGTCAGTAGTGATGGCCAAATGAAGCTTTCTGAAGCACTGAAGCTTGTATTGAAAAACGGTTCATTACTCGAAGCTTTTCAACACAGTCCTCTCTGGTGACATCTGGTGGCCAAAAATATGAAGAGCAGCTTGAATCCACAAAATAAAACCAACCGCTTCATTATGACTGCCCACTCTACAGAGTGGAATCCTGTCTGATATTGGGCCTCCGTTGTGTTGCTTTGAACGTGTATTTTTTGGTGGTTAAGAAAATGTGTTTTATTTGTTTAATAAATAGTTTTGACCAGTAAACTCCTTGTTTAAACATGCACCATGGTGTGGTCTTTCTTTGCTTGTGACTTCTTGATGTTGGTAAATACAATAATTGAAAAATACCACGTTACATATATATACATATAATAATGTAAAACACATTATGGAGTATGCTTCCGCTGTGAGGTCAGGTCAGGCCTCCATGCAGGTATGCAATTAATCGCCGGAGGGGTGTATTTATAAATAATATTATATTAAGGAAATTTTCCCAGACATATTTTTGACCTGGGGGTAGAATTGATTGTGAAATGGAAAAGGAAAATGCTTATGAACTTGCAAATTAAAAACATGATGCATTTAAGGTAACCCTTTTCCATTTGTATTTAAGAAGAAAATTTGTTCCACTGTGCGATGGCTGAACCTGTTCCTTTTCGTGGAGATCATTTCTCCTGCATTAAGGAAAATCCCTTCACATGGCACAGAGGAGGCTGGAGTGCAGAGAAACTGGTAGAGATGCAGTTATACAGTCTACCTGGGCCCCACCAACTATCAGCTAAAGAGAATAAAGAAATTCAATTGCTGCACATTTGGCAGACTAACATTTTCAGATTAATTAAACAATAAAATATATATTTTTACAACATTACATGTAAAGAGTCAAGTGGAAGTTTTTCTAAAGTTATTTAATGATATTTATATTATGGAAGCAGATTTTTGACATTTTATCTTTTTCCCGTTTTCAGATATAATAAACACGCACAAACAAAAGCAAACAGCCAGAACACAAAGCTGGAAAACCCACCCGATTGACAAAAATCAACTCAAAATTCTCCCACACAACAGAACCTCCTCTATTCCTCGCTGGCTCCAAATCTCTCAGTGGAATGATCAGTGGTTCGCTATCTGTCACCATTAAAACACTCCACAAATCCCGCGAATGATTTGCTTCCTTATAAACCATTGAATCAGATACCGAAGCAGTTCGAAAGTCACTGATCACGTGACTCTGGCCAAACGAATCAAGCTTCGACACAGTGCTTCTGAAGCAGTGTGTTGATTTTTTTTGACACACGCACCGGAGCTTCAGCTTCAAGCGGACCATCACTACTGGTCAGCCTTAATCTCAATCACCATTCTTTTCTCCTGACAGACAACCACCACATTCCTTGACGAGGAGCAGCTGTGCAGGATCTGAAATAAGGCTACCAACTGATTTTAAAATTCCCAATAAATAGTCAATAAATATTTAAACTTCTTGTGTGCAAATCCATGCTTAAGGGCTTGATAAGGTGCTTTTAATAAAGTGAAAGGTGTGCTCTAAAGTGCTATACAGATAATATAAATAAATATAGTAAGGGAGTCCTCTTCCTTACAGGCACTGATAGATGACATGAAGAGTCTCAGGCAGGACCTGAGCCTGCCAGCTGGTGACAGTGAGCAGGGAGAGAGCAGCAGAAGCTGGTCAAGAGCAGGGCACCTTCAGCCCCCTTCATCAGGTCAGAAATCATTTGGGTGTCTGTGTGAAATGTCTGATTTTTTTAAAATCTTTTTTGTAGACATATTTATTAAATGTTTAACAATTATATAGAAGAAAGACAATGTAAAGAACAAAACCTTTGGCCCCTAAACACGGTCAGGAGTCACAGTCGAGTGTGAGCTGCATGTATACAAAGAAATAAGAAGGAAACAGCAGTTGGAATGAGCATTGTACATGCTGTTGGAGTAATACTTTGCTCCTCTATGAATACTGTGGCCTCTTGATGGCCCCACACTCAGAAACATAGATCCACCACTTTCTTTTCTACTGCACTGAGGTCTAGCAGGACAAGCACAGAGATGAGTCCACTGTCACCACCACTTGTCTTTTCCAAACCATTAGTCCTGTTATTGCACCTGTTGATGTGGGTGTGGCCAATGAAATGTCTCCATTACTTGTGTTGACACCAGGGTGTGACATTCTACAGGTGATGGTGGCACACTGTTCAGTCTTGGTTTTGGATCCTGATGTGTGGAGCCAGGGCTTTGGCCACAGCTACTTTCCCCTGTAGAACAGGCTGCTTACAGCACCCCCTGGTGGTGTTAAAGTGGAGTAGAGCCATGAGTGAGAGATGATCTCTTTCCTTTGGCTCTGCTGTTTGTCCTCATATGATCCTTCTTCCTGGCAACAGTGGGATGCATAAGTTGGTTGTCATGGTCACTGCAGTGTCCTCTCCTGCTCAGCCAGAACATTGAGACTTCTGATTTCTTGGGGACGGGAATGATGATGAAGGATGTGGGGACCACCAACTGCTTCAGGAAGAGGTTGAAGATGTTGGTCAGCACATGCTCTAAAACAGGGGTGCCCAATCCCGGTCCTCGAGAGCTACCGTCCTGCAGCTTTTAGATGCATCCTTGTTCCCACACACCCGAATCAAATGAATGGCTTGTTATCAGGCCTTTGCCAAACATGATGGCATGCTGAAGAGATCAAACAATTTGATTCAGCTGTGGTGGAGTAGGGATGCATCTAAAAGCTGCAGGATAGTAGCTCTCGAGGACTGGGATTGGGCAGCCCTGCTCTAAAACATGACCTGGAACACCCCCAACACATCTGGAGAGCACTGAACTCTGAGAAAGCACCAAGTGTGTAAATCCTTGACTCCATAACCACAGACTGGGCCCTCTTTAAAAGCTGGAGAGGAAATTCTCACTCACTGGGACACCGATCTGCACCACGGAGCGGTCCCATCAAAACATTATCTCAGGACACCACGAGCAACACACTGGAGGGAAATCATAGCCAGAGACTCAACTTTGTCTCTGTTTTCTTTGTACTGTTGTAGGGTCTTTACCTTACAAAGGAACAAAAACAGAAGGTAAAGAGGCGGGAACAACAATCCTGGGAGATTGCCAACAAGCCGACTGTTTTCTGAAATCACACCCTGCACCGCACTTACGGTGTGTTCACACCGACGCGACCAGAGTGTCAGGTTTACATGTAAAGTCAATGTAGCCTGTAGTTGTGTTTGTAGACTTTCTGCCCAGTTTGACCCATTTAGCAGAAGTCAGCCTGTTTAAGGCTCTGATATCTATTCTGTGTGACTTACAGCAGTTATGACATGGTCTGGTTTGCTAGGCAACCTGAACAGCGCGACGAAGGCTAGACCGTCCCATTTCACAAGCCTCTCACTTCCGCACTTCTCGTACTTATAGTACGCGCCGTATGTAGTACGCGTGCGGTCGCTGGATTGGGACACAGCCTGGGCCTGCCAGAGTCAGAAATGAGGATAAAACAGGAAGTTTGACAGCAGTGATCTGCTGCGACCGGTTGGGGTGAGAGAAGGAAGACAGGATAAAGACATGCTGTGGAAGAGAGACAGAGGTTAATAACAGATATGATTCAATGCAGAGAGGTCTATTAATACATAGTGAGTGAGAAAGGTGACTGGAAAGGAAAAACTCAATGCATCATGGGAATCCCCCGGCAGCCTACGTCTATTGCAGCATAACTAAGGGAGGATTCAGGGTCACCTGGTCCAGCCCTAACTATATGCTTTAGCAAAAAGGAAAGTTTGAAGCCTAATCTTGAAAGTAGAGATAGTGTCTGTCTCCTGAATCCAAACTGGAAGCTGGTTCCACAGAAGAGGGGCCTGAAAACTGAAGGCTCTGCCTCCCATTCTACTTTTAAATACTCTAGGAACAACAAGTAGGCCTGCAGAGCGAGAGCGAAGTGCTCTAATAGGGTGATATGGTACTACAAGGTCATTGAGATAAGATGGGGCCTGATTATTTAAGACCTTGTATGTGAGGAGCAGGATTTTGAATTCTGGATTTAACAGGAAGCCAATGAAGGGAAGCCAAAACAGGAGAAATCTGCTCTCTCTTTCTAGTCCCTGTCAGGACTCTTGCTGCAGCATTTTGGATCAGCTGAAGGCTTTTCAGGGAGTTTTTAGGACTTCCTGATAATAATGAATTGCAGTCGTCCAGCCTGGAAGTAATAAATGCATGAACTAGTTTTTCAGCGTCACTCTGAGACAGGATATTTCTAACTTTAGAGATGTTGCACAAATGGAAGAAAGCAGTCTTACATATTTGTTTAATATGTGCGTTGAAGGACATGTCCTGGTCAAAAATGACTTCAAGGTTCCTCACAGTGTTACTGGAGGCCAAGGTAATGCCATCCAGAGTAAGAATCTGGTTAGATACCATATTTCTAAGCTTTTCAGGACCAAGTACAATAACCTCAGTTTGATCTGAATTAATACATAGTTGAATTCAAAAAGTGCTTCAGTATATCATTTACTGAAACTTGGCAGACTGTTGATGCATTGGTTAGCCCAAAAGGCATCACTTAACCCTTTGACACATAATGGTCACTATAGTGCACAGCAACTCAAAGGCTGTTTTCTTGTATTTGTGTCAGTGTTGATGGTACACTTGCACATAAACCACTACATTGGACACTGATGTGTCACTCCATACACATCATTTGTCCACCTAAGTGAATGGTTAAAGTGGATTTTTTTAAAAATGAAGTTCAAAAATCTTTTTTTTATGCCTAAACATTAATAAAAATACTATTTTTTTTTTAGGTTGAGGTTGTGTTTTGGCCTTTATTTCAACAAAGAGAAACAAAAAGATGGTTGTATGATTCCTGCGGTGAATAAATCAAATTTGACAAATTTGGTAGGTTTCGATTGATTTTGATATACCTTTATTAGTCCCACAAGGGGAAATTTCATGCAAAGAGATTGCTTCTCTTTCAGGAGGAAGGAGGCTCCAGAGCTGGTTGGAAGGAGGGGGAGCATCAGATCAATAGTTGCATGCTTTGATGGTGGTTCCACCATCACTATTGCATTTGTTCTCCCACTTGGTTGGGTTTAGTCCATTTTTTGGGGCTTTTTAAAGCATCCTTAAATTTCATCAAAACACCCCTAAAAACATAAATGAACAAAAGAAGGAGTGATGTGATGTGAAGATAGACGTCATTCAGTGGAAAGGGCCCAGTAACCAAATGAGCTGCCAGCTGATACATACCTGTGGCTGCATTAAATGTGGCTGGAGTTCAGGGGGCACTTCTACTGAGCATTTAAGACATACAATGAGCTTCTCTGCAATCTGCTATGTGGTGAATTATAATACAACTTTTTAACTCAACTTATAAAGTTGGTAAATAACACGAGTTCACAAATGGGCAGAGAGCAAAGTCAAGTAATGTTAAAGCGGCTCTCTGCCCAGTTCTGCTTGTCCGGGTGGATGGAGTGAAAGTGTGATTTTTCTGTCTGTACTCAATAATGCTACTTCAGCTGATGATTGATTTGGGGGACCTGAGGGAAAGAATGTTACACCTTTCTGCTCTTATTTGCTTTAATAGTTCTTCAACTTACTTTGGAAAGTTCTGATCAACACGACTGAGCCGTTTGTTATTCTAACTTTGCATAACGCAGCACTGCGGTGAACTCATAGCTACACTCTGTGCCATCATGTCTGTTCTGGATGCTGATGGTTTTCTCTCTAACACCAGAACTGCCCCCTTGTGGCAACACACAGGAACTGAAATGTTCAAAACAATCAAATAATCAACACACTGTTAGTCCACCGAGGACAGTTTGCCAACCTGGTTTTTCTCTCTATTTTTCCCAGTAATCTAACATCATCTATGGATCACTGTTTCCTGATGTGCTAAGAATAGTTTTCATTGTAATCCAGTGACGTGCAGTGACTTTTACAGAAAGGCAAGCAGAGACGGTGTGTATCTTCGACTGTTTAACAAGACAAATTGGACCAGGTTAAACAATATTGTTTCCTGCTGTACGTCTTTGATTCTTTAATGTATGCTGACACCCTCCTGCAGCTTACTGCAGTCTGCTTGGCTGTATTTCTTCCACAGGCAGATTTGTGGGTCAGATCTCGTCGAGTGTAGAGCTGCTGAGCCCGGGCTTGCTTTGCACACCTGTAAGTCATTTGCTCATCTAAAGGCTCTGTATTTAGGATCAACTCTCACTGTGGGTCTCTGCCAGCTTGTCCTGTTACTATGTGGTAAATTGTTGTTTAACTGTATCTTGTTCCTGCTAAGTAGTAAGTCCTGTGTTTTCCTCGTAGTCTAACTACTGCCTCGCGGGTAAAACTGGGCTGTATATCCTCCATAACTACAGCCTTCTGCTACTTTCCAGTAAACCACTCTCTTCTGATACTCACCTGCCTGCCCACCCTCTCTTTTTCAGATTCCAGCCTGCCCGCTGACATTCTGTCTCTCAAAAATACCTCCCCAAAGCTAGTGATGGCCAAATGGAGTTTTGAAGCATTTTGTCCATTTGGTTAAAAAAGAAGTTTATTTCTCACAGCTATATGTGCCCACAACCCCCCCTGCTGATCAAAACCTTTATTGTCATTTTAACAATTTGTGATGGCCTCTTGGTTGTCAGCTGGGGAATAATCATTGCCAAGAATAGAAATAAAAACACCTCAGTTTGATTTTGTTTGGTTCACTCATTTGTCCAATGTGATTTTGATTAATGTATGTCTGCAGGGAAGGGGTAGTGAAGTGGGTCGAGGAGGCAGTGTCAGAGGCCAGTGAGAGGTTGCCCTGGGTTTGGTAGCACCTCGTTCTTTTGGGGCAACCCAGGCGCAACTTGGGCACGTGCGTGTGGTAAACCCCGGGCGGAAGCATTTAAAACAATGCGGTTCTTTCACACCAGCTACACTAGAGGACTATACCTGGTCTGAACCTTCATGTTCAGAGAACACTCTCAGGTATATCTTGAGGATCTGCGTGTTCATGTGATTTATATTCTTTGCTATATATATGCAACAACGTCCAATGTTACATGTTAGTCAACTTCATTTACATTAATTAACCTCCAGCTTTCGAAACTTAAGTTTTCATATTTCCTTGAACCACTTCAATGCACCTTTTCTAATTCGTGTTTTACCAGGGGTCCGCGAAGGCGCTTCGTTGGCATTTTACGGCCTCCGATTGGTTCGATTTGTGTTATTTGCACCACGTGACACCAGACATGGCCGCCAGCGAGCCGAGTAAAGACGGTAAGTGTGACTTTTTAAACGTGTCCGCGGCTTTAATGCTGATATCTGGTGGTCTGCGTGCAAAGCTTTGGGTGTCGGTGACTCTCCGAGTCTGTGGGAATTCACAATCAGCAGAAAAAAGGCTAAAAAAAATCAGAAAAGCAGGCGGGAACCCGCCCGGCTAAGCTAGCAGGCTAGGGAATAGCTCAGAATCAGAATGGGGTTTATTGCCAAATGTTGAGCAGGTTTACAACATTAGGAAATTGCTGCGGTGCTTCAGTGCAAACATACTGTTATAAATAGCACTTAAATAGACATGAAAAAATAAAAGTAGGGATAAGAATTAAAAGTGCTACGTAGAAAGATATGTGCATGAGCTATACATGAGATATATACATGAGAATAAGAATTAAGAGTGCTACGTAGAAAGATATATACATGAGTGCAGGTGGTGATCAGTGCCAAACATGGAATGATGCAGTGAACACAGCGTAGGGTCATGTGTTAGTGGTGGGGACAGTCGTACGTTTATTGTTCATGTGTCCAACAGCAGAGGGGAAGAAACTGTTCTTATGGCGAGAGGTTCTGGTGCGAATGGACCGGAGCCTCCTGCCTGAGGGGAGCAGGTCAAACAGACTGTGTGCAGGGTGAGAAGGGTCAGCTGTGATCCGAGCTGCACGCCCCAGTGTCCTGGAGGTGTACAGGTCCTGCAGAGATGGGAGTCTGCAGCCAATCACCTTCTCAGCAGAGCGCACAACACACTGCAGTCTCTGTTTGTCCCTGATAGTGGCTCCAGCGTACCACACGGTGATGGAGGTGGTGAGGATGGACTCGATGATTGCGGTGTAGAACTGCATCATCGTCCGTGTTGGCAGGTTGAATTTCTTCAGCTGCCTCAGGAAGTACATCCTCTGCTGGGCTTTCTTGATGACGGAGGTGATGGTGGGCTCCCACTTCAGGTCCTGGGTGATGGTGGTACCCAGGAAGCGGAATGAGTCCACAGAGGTGATGGGGGTGTCAGTCAGGATGATGGGGGGGAGTGGAGCTGTGTGCTTCCTGAAGTCCACAATAATCTCCACTGTCTTCTGGGCATTCAGCACCAGGTTGTTGTGGCTGCACCAGGACACCAGACGTTCAACCTCCCTCCTGTAGGCAGACTCGTCCCCGTCCGAGATGAGTCCAATAACGGTGGTGTCATCTGCAAACTGGGCTGCTAACTCTGATTATACAGCAATCTCTATATTCAGTCAGTATCCTCAGTCTGACAACTGCGAAGTTTATTCAGGATTTAACAGCGTGTAAAGTCTGAGCTCGATTAATGAGTTATTTAATCAATTAATCAATTTTTTTAAACTTTTAGATCATAGTTTTGTCCCCACGGGTGATGAAAATAATTGTATACAGACAGATTTTTGTAGATCAGAGGGAAATGCTTCTTCATGCCAGGCTGTACATTCTCGCTTCCGCTTGGTTTTGACTCACCTGGTCTGGAGTAGAGTGTGTGTGTTGTATATAAGGTGTAGTCTCTCTTCTGCTTTCTCAGGTAAGGACTCCGAGCCCCTGGTCTGCCTGTTCTGCTCTGAGTCCGTCCCACCGCCGCAGAAAGACGTCCTCCTCAGACACCTGCTGATGGAGCACAAGCTTGTCATCGCCGACGTCAAACTCATGGCAGACGTCCCAAAGTACGAGCCACACATGCTCCGGCTCACTCGTTTAACTCTCGGGAACACGTTTGGATGTTTTTAGCATTTGGAACGCGATCATTTCACCAAAGACTTCCTGTAATTATTTGGGGTGATGGGGGGAAACCCTTACCTTACAAGTATACATATATACAACAAGTCCAGCATGTCCACGCCTGTTAGTGTGCTGCTTTTATGAACCGTGACGAAGTGTTTCTGTGCGCCGGTAAACCTGGCTGTGAGTCGGTTTTACTGAGGAGTTTCCTCCATCAGGTACTTGCTGTACTGGAAGGGCAGATTCCTCGAGCAGCCGCTCACAGATTTCTGCAGCGTCATCAAAACCAACTCCACGGGCCCAGTCGGTGAGTTCACTCAAACCCACAGAGGACCTGACCTTTCAAAGTGAACCACGTACACTTCCTCCAGCTCTGATTAATGACTCATTAAAAACTCTTCTTCCTCGCTGACCTGACAGAGGAGCAGGAGGACTACTTCCTGCTGTGTGACGTCCTTCCAGAAGACAGAGTCCTCCGAGAGAAGCTGCAGCAGAAACGACTGGTGAGGAGACGTGAGACTCGGAGCATCCTGAGTGAATCTTGTGCTGCTGAAAGTTTCGTTTCTTTTAAACTTTATTTTGAGGCAAAGTCTGAAAATCAGGCAAAATCAGAAAAATTGCAGATTTGAGTGATGATTTGACACGCTTTGTGTCGTTGTAACCTCTGCACTTTAAATATCTGAGCACTCTGAGGTAGTTTTCTGAAGAATTCCTCTGAGCTCTTCTTCTGTGCTCCCACAGGAGGAGGTCCTGGAGCAGCAGCCGAAGGAGCGAGACGACAGCAGCTTCCATCGTCTCTGCATGTTCTGCAGCGAAGAGTTCACGGGAAACAGGTAAAGTGCCGCAGGATTCCCATCAGTCCTGGAAACCTCACGTGTGTTAGATTAAAGCAGACAGAAGGTAGAGCTTCCTGAAATCATGTGACTAAAAGCTTCTTTGCTTCCTGTAGTCATCTCTTATGATCCAACCCCCAAAAAGCTGCTTTTTACGCATAATTCCATAAACATCATTCAGTGACATGTCTGAGCCTGAACCAAGAAGCTGATCTGAGACCAGTGCAGCTCCTCATCCTTCTTCCTCTCCTGCTAAGGGTCAGGTCTCAGACCTGTGCAGGTGTGCGCTGGTTCATGAATGGCATGAAGGTGTGACTGGCTTCTCACTGGTGTTTACCACAGTTCTTGTGTGGATCTGTGTCTTACCTCCAGTTAAGCTTCCATCCATCCATTTTCAGTCACTGTGTTGGTTCGCAGATGCTCGGCCTCCCTCTGCACAGCCACCACCTCCAGCTCCTTGTGGGAGGACGCCGAGAGACATAACCCGTGTCTATGAGGTGCCGTAAGGGACATTATTACTGAAATGCTCTCACACACACTACTGAAACGCTCTCACACACACTACTGAAAACCAAGAAGATTTCAATTGAACAGGAAGGTATTTTAGCTGCACAGGAAGGTGAGGAAAAACAAATAACACATTAATGCACAGCTAACACCGCGGTGACATCTACAACAGTCTGTTAGAGGTATAATTGAAAAATCTTTTGCCTTCATCAGTGACTATCCAAACATTGTTGTAGGGTAGCAGCCTATTGCAACAAGTCGGGGCATCCTGGCTATGCTAGCTGCCCGTATAATCTGGAAAGACTGTGTCTGACAGTACCTCATCTACAATGAAATTACATCGGATCCTTGTAATTTTTTACATACATTCTTTGTTGTTTGAGGTGAGAACCAATGAAGAAGATGTTGAAAGATTTTTTTACTTGTGCTCTGCAATGTATTGGGGCGCTCCAAAATGAAAATTCGGACAATATCAGACAAGAGCGGCTTTATAGAGAGCTAGATGATCATACACGAACTCCATCAGAATTTCTTGCTGCTGTATCTCGATATGATCCCAATAATAGGGTTGCCACCAACCTACTAGGATCCTTGTATAGATGCTTTTGCAGCTTGCTACAGTGGGGCAAAAAAGTATTTAGTCAGCCACCGATTGTGCAAGTTCCCCCACTTAAAATGATGACAGAGGTCAGTAATTTGCACCAGAGGTACACTTCAACTGTGAGAGACAGAATGTGAAAAAAAAATCAATGAATTCACATGGTAGGATTTGTAAAGAATTTATTCGTAAATCAGGGTGGAAAATAAGTATTTGGTCACCTCAAACAAGGAAAATCTCTGGCTCTCACAGACCTGTAACGTCTTCTGTAAGAAGCTTTTCTGTCCCCCACTCGTTACCTGTATGAATGGCACCAGTTTGAACTCATCATCTGTATAAAAGACACCTGTCCACAGCCTCAAACAGTCAGACTCCAAACTCCGCCATGGCCAAGACCAAAGAGCTTTCGAAGGACACCAGGAAAAGTATTGTAGACCTGCACCAGACTGGGAAGAGTGAATCTACAATAGGCAAGCAGCTTGGTGTGAAAAAATCAACTGTGGGAGCAATCATCAGAAAATGGAAGACATACAAGACCACTGATAATCTCCCTCGATCTGGGGCTCCACGCAAGATCTCATCCCGTGGGGTCACAATGATCATGAGAACGGTGAGCAAAGATCCCAGAACCACACGGGGGGACCTGGTGAATGACCTGCAGAGAGCTGGGACCAAAGTAACAAAGGTCACCATCAGTAACACACTACAACGGCAGGGAATCAAATCCCGCAGTGCCAGACGTGTTCCGCTGCTGAAGCCAGTGCATGTCCAGGCCCGTCTGAAGTTTGCCAGAGAGCACATGGATGATACAGCAGAGGATTGGGAGAATGTCATGTGGTCAGATGAAACCAAAGTAGAACTTTTTGGTATAAACTCAACTCGTCGTGTTTGGAGGAAGAAGAATACTGAGTTGCATCCCAAGAACACCATACCTACTGTGAAGCATGGGGGTGGAAACATCATGCTATGGGGCTGTTTTTCTGCCAAGGGGACAGGACGACTGATCCGTGTTAAGGACAGAATGAATGGGGCCATGTATCGTGAGATTTTGAGCCAAAACCTCCTTCCATCAGTGAGAACTTTGAAGATGAAACGAGGCTGGGTCTGCCAACATGACAATGATCCAAAACACACCGCCCGGGCAACAAAGGAGTGGCTCCGTAAGAAGCATTTGAAAGTCCTGGAGTGGCCTAGCCAGTCTCCAGACCTCAACCCCATAGAAAATCTGTGGCGGGAGTTGAAAGTCCGTGTTGCTCGGCGACAGCCCCAAAACATCACTGCTCTCGAGAAGATCTGCATGGAGGAATGGGCCAAAATACCAGCTACTGTGTGTGCAAACCTGGTAAAGACCTATAGTAAACGTTTGACCTCTGTTATTGCCAACAAAGGTTATGTTACAAAGTATTGAGTTGTATTTTTGTTATTGACCAAATACTTATTTTCCACCCTGATTTACCAATAAATTCTTTACAAATCCTACCATGTGGATTCATGGATTTTTTTTTTCACATTCTGTCTCTCACAGTTGAAGTGTACCTCTGGTGCAAATTACTGACCTCTGTCATCATTTTAGGTGGGGGAACTTGCACAATCGGTGGCTGACTAAATACTTTTTTGCCCCACTGTACATGAATATGATGCTAGACAGAGATCTGCTTATGTGACCCACAGATTGTTACCCCCAACCACCTTGAGTGGTCATCCAGGTCGGCCACGATACACTATATCTGCTGAA
>NC_140612.1:437788-495288 GCF_057381915.1 Diplotaxodon limnothrissa
GCAACAGAATAAAAGGAAAAGCAAAATTGTCAGTAATGTTGCCTGTAAAAATAAATATCAGTTAAACAGTTCCCGTATTAATCTTAGAAAAATAGGTAATTACCAGTACTGTCAAGAGCCAAGTTCTTGCAGTTTTCTTTCCCCTCAAACATGGCTGACCTGGCAATGGTGTCCATCAATAGTCTCAAGAATTCCCTCCTTGGCCCACCTAAATCAACCCCTTCCTCATTTTTCCCCATATCATCTGAGAATTTCACACAGATCATCAAGTTGGGATCATAAGATAGCCTTTGAAAACCACGCAAGGCTCCCTCCCACACAGCAGAGCGATTTATATTAAATTTGCACTGCTGTTTTGTGCTAATTTTGCTTGATAGTTCCAGCAGTATCTCTTGAACAGGGACTTTTTGTGCACTAAAAAAAGAAAATAAAACAAAAAATAAAATATATCAGCCATGTAGTCATGTTACAGAATTTGAGAATATGTGTCACACTGATCATAGAGAGTTAAAGCTTTAAAGGTTTATATTGATTTGACAATTCTGGAAAGCCCAAATTATGTCTCAAACTCAAATTCTGTATGTTTGTTACTCACATCTGATTCTCCAAGCTCGCAATTATAGCTTGATTTAAATCCTCATCATCTGAAGAATCGCCAGAAAGCGATGCCACGAGAGTTAAATATGAAGAATAATCTTCATCATTAACGCTCATGGCAGGCATGTCTTCACTTCTTGCATTGAAATCTCTGCTTTGACTGCTTGTGCTAGGTTTGTCATCACTTCTTGCCATGTAGCCTTCATCACAAATGCTGTTCCCATCACTTCCTTGCTTTGCTCGTTGCCTTTTACCAACACTCCTTCCAATACAGTTGGTCTTCTTCATCACTGCTAGTGCCAGGTTTATCACCTTTAACATGACTTCTTAACCTTGTAGTGACTTGGCTGCTCATGTCTTGTTGGATTTTTGAACTATCAACTTCAAAACAATCATTGTCACTGTCCTTATCAGTTGCACAACTGCTTAATGCTGATTTGGAGCTGATGTGGGAAGGATCTTTGTCTTCATCTGATTCACTCTTCAACAGAGAAAGACCAAAAACATATATCAAAAGCAAGTAATTATAGCTTATCTTAAAAATATTAAAATAAGAAATATCCATATTGATTGCTCCCAAACACTTGTTTTAAATAAATATATTCTATTTTGGTAGAAGCCCAATTGTTGACATGGTTTTTTCCCAAATCATGATTACTTTTCATTCTTTTAGGAACTTACTAAAAGTGTCCTTGATGGCCTTACATAGAGGGCTTTGGTGACACCAGCTTATTGCCACAAACCATTAGAAACTCGAGGCTACAAAAAATAAATAGGGAGAACAGCAATTGCTAATTAGTTAAATATTTTATTATATTCTGTTCTGTTTGTGTGTATGCTTTTATGACTTTTAAATTCTACTGGTATAGTTCATATGTTTTTATAATGATGAATAATATTTTAAACTTCTTTACTTTGGTATATTATCTTTAAGTACAAGTCATTACATGAATACACACAGTAACAATAAACAATAGTATTTTACCTGACATCCTCTGGAAGGCGTTCACCAAAGCTTTCCTTGAGGTGTTTCACGACAGTTTGGTTGTCCCAGGTCTTCTGGAATTCAAAAGCACTGAGGATGTGCCCATGTTTGTGTAACCATAATTTTGAACCTTGTTTGCACACTACTCCCCAGGATGGAGTTGGAAGTAGTATAACATCTTTGTTGAAATGGTCATGCTGCTGGGCCATAGCTCTGAAATATAAATATAACTATTAGATACCATAAACAACAGCAAGTGATGACTAATAATACTGAGATGCAGAGAGCAGAACACTATCCAATCCCCTACACAGAATGCTTTCATAGACAAAATTGTTGTAGTTAGGCAAACATAAGGGTTAATTTTATATACTTTTTTTTTTTATACTTTTCCGAGAATACGTGCTTCTTTTGTGGTTCGGATTCCTGACATTTCTTTGGAGGTGGAGGAAAACCAAAGTAATTGCTTAAAGGAGCGTCTTCGACATCTTTAAGAGTTCTAAACAAATGTCTGTCCTCCTCCAGAAAATCCTATGTACGCAAACACGTGTTGCAACTTCTTATCTTGTGCGCGTCTTTTGTTTTGACAGCGAATGCTCACCTGCGGACCACTTATGTGCAGCCCTGGTTATTTAGCTCGTCATTTTGCAGCCACAGAAATTCTTTGTCCATGAAACCATAAAGCTGCACTTTCTTTTTGCCTTATAGTTTGATTTGTCCTAACTTTTCCGTTTTGTGGTAAGCTTTTCTTTGGCTGTCACTTCTTCACCCTGACCTGTCTTATTTGGCTCAGCAGAACTAAAATATATATACTGCTGCTTTTACACACACACACATAAGCTCAGCGATTCTCTGCGCGATCAACCTCTCACATGTTTAAGCTTGCTGCGGGAGATTTCACTTGTCATGTTTGCGTAGTAAGCTAACGATTAATAAGACGATGTCAGAGGAATTGGTGCACAAATTATCATCACTCACAGATCAGTGCTGTCGCTCTCTATACACAGTTCGCGCGATTGCAAAGTGAAAGCAAAAAACAAGCGCAAATTCAAACGCGACTTCAATATGTCACATATTGACAGTGGCTCACCGATGCCAATGACATAATTACCCAGCTACATTTCTGAAAGAATGCAAAAGCATTGACATATATTTTTCCTTCCTACGATAGCCCGACGGGCAGGGCAGAGAGAGATTTTGTTACCTTGGAAAAATCGCTAGCCCCGGGACGTCGGGCTAGCGATTTTGCGAGCCCTGCAGTATATTCTTAAATATCAGACTGGCCCCATTTCAGGCAAGTGAATACAAACTCATTAAACTTTGTAACTACCTTTTTCTTCTGGTGCCTGATGTCCAGCTGCCGAAGCATTGCCGAGTTTGATAACGTGGTGCAGGTGCACATTCTCTCCTGACTGTAGATGTCGCTGGCATGGGCAAGCTGCTACGTTGACGTGAGGGAAAGAGGGATGTTAAGTGACTATCCAGTCCGTCCACACTGGTACTTGCAACAGGTTGCTGCCCCACGACTGTCGCATTTGACAAAGTTCTGATGGTCTCTGCTGAGGCTAATATACTGTTGAGTAATGCGGCTGCTTCACTTAGGCTACTAGCAGGTTGCTGAGTAGACAACTGTGTAGTGGTTTGAAGCGTACCACTTTTTCCCTCACTTTCCTGGTCTGGACACAACTTCCTGTTCAACTGAAACGCCTTCCTGTTCAACTGAAACGCCTTCCTGTTCAACTGAAACGCCTTCCTGTTCAACTGAAACGCCTTCCTGTTCAACTGAAACGCCTTCCTGTTCAACTGAAATGCCTTGGATTTTCAGTAGTGTGCGTGAGAGGGTTTCAGTAGTGTGCGTGAGAGGGTTTCAGTAGTGTGCGTGTGTGTGTGAGAGGGTTTCAGTAGTGTGTGTGTGTGTGTGTGAGAGGGTTTCAGTAGTGTGCGTGTGTGTGTGAGAGGGTTTCAGTAGTGTGTGTGTGTGTGTGAGAGCGTTTCAGTAGTGTGTGTGTGAGAGAGCGTTTCAGTAGTGTGTGTGAGAGAGCGTTTCAGTAGTGTGCGTGTGTGTGTGAGAGGGTTTCAGTAGTGTGTGTGTGTGTGTGAGAGGGTTTCAGTAGTGTGCGTGTGTGTGTGAGAGGGTTTCAGTAGTGTGTGTGTGTGTGTGAGAGCGTTTCAGTAGTGTGTGTGTGAGAGAGCGTTTCAGTAGTGTGTGTGAGAGAGCGTTTCAGTAGTGTGTGTGTGTGTGTGTGTGTGTGTGTGAGAGGTAAAATTTCAGTAGTGTGTGTGTGAGAGCGTTTCAGTAATAATGTCCCTTACGGCACCTCATACGTGTCCGCTCCGGGTCTCCTCACATTTGGACATGCAGCGGCCCATGGCGAGGGAGGCTGCTTCCCTCTGTCTGCCACTATGGGCACGCTGCATGGATCTTGAAGTCTTGTCCAAATGGGAACTTCTGGACGAAGCCCAAAGGACTGCAGCGCAGTGCTAACAGTGATGATGTCAGCTGATGTTTTCTTTTGTTTATTAAAAATGGCTCCACGTGCTGTTTCCAGGTGGTCTCTGCTGAACCACATGGCCAGAGAGCATTCCTTCAGCATCGGACTGCCGGACAACATCGTCTACTGCAGCGAGTTCCTCGACACGCTGCAGGACAAACTGGACAGGTACGCTAATCGTTGCTTTTTATTCACAGCGTTAAGTTTTGTTTCGCGCGCCTTTTCATTTTGCTCCCCTCGCTTCAGTCTGCAGTGTCTGTACTGCGAGAAAACGTTTCGAGATAAAACCACGCTGAAGGAAAAAAGCTCACCGCCGCATCAGCGCCAAAAACCACGAGTACGACCGCTTCTACGTCATCAACTACCTGGTAAAGCCCAGCGACACACTCGCCACACGCTTCCACGTCAGGATAAACGAAGCAGTTCTGTAGAAGCAAACGCACGACCTGAATGTATTGTTCCGATTTTAAAGCGTCCCTCCTGTCCTGTCAGGAACTGGGAAAAACGTGGGAGGAGCTGCAAAGCGAAGATGACCGTGAGCTGGCGGATGATGAGGATGAGTAAGTATCCTCATGTAGCTCTGTGAGGACGGCATTAACTAAAGTGTCCTGATGCATGTCATACACACTGCTCTGTGTCGTGTTAAAGGCAAAAACCGGGCCGGGCTGCACTTGCATGTAATACCAGTTTTTTACCACCAGATGGTGCAGTTACTGGGTGTAACGTTTATTTTAAACCAACACGACATCACCAGTCTGAGCACGCTTGATCTCCAGCGCTAACCAGGTGCTGAACCAGGTGCTGTGAGCTCGGGGTAGCTGTGGATCAGGAGGTGCAGCGAAAGGTTGGAGGTTTGATCCCCGGCTCGATCCCAGATACTGAACCTTGGGTTGTCCCTCCTGAGAATATTCTTATTTACTGTGTCAGCCTGGATACAAAAGTTTAAATCAAGTCCACTTCCTACTCCTCCTCTGATCCTGTGTGAATGCTTTCAGTCTGCTCGTTTCATCTCCGTATCGTCCGCAGTGATTGGTCGGACTGGCAGGCTCATCCGGTCTCTGCAGTGTGTCTGTTCTGTGATCACCAATCGGAGACGTTGGAGCAGATCTACGCGCATATGAAGGTACGGGAACGTAGAAGTTTCAGAGAAGGAAAATATCGTTTTCTGCTTTTCATCCCTGAAACGATTCTGCAAAGCATTCTGGGAGAACGGAGACAGTGCACACTAACAGGAAACGATCTGCTTCCTGAGGTCTCTGCAAACGCATGAATCCATCGTAAGCACAAAACATGGATTTTACTCAAAAAGTGCCCTCACACACAGATGGACCGAAGCTGAAGAGCCTTTTATTTTGAAAAGGTTCCAAATAAATACATGATTGTCAAAACTTTAACAAGTGTGTGTGTGTGTGTGAGACCTCCTGCTGACCAAAAGGATCATAAAAGCAGGAAGCTTACAACAGAAGAAACAGATCTGTCAGGATGCATCTGCAATAAAAGCTCCCCCAGCACAGAGTGGCTGGAGAGGTCAGAGACAAAGGAACGTCTTGATCCTATAGGTTGAACTCAGACCGTACAAATTTAAGAAACACAATGACAACATTCAACAATTAGACTTAACACTCGTGAACAATAAATCAAATCTAGGATTGGACGTCGACTGCAGTCAGATTTTGTCGTTGATTAAACGTTCTGATGGTTTAAAGTTAGAACCAGTTTCCCAAACGTGACTCTAAGTTTCTGCTCACGAGTGACGAGTTTACCTGAGAGGCAGAAAAGTTTCTCTCTGCTTTCTGGTTTTGTTATTTATGAAGTCTGTAACCAGCGTCGCGGCGTTGCGTCACCCTGACGTCTTTCTGTTTCGTGATTGTTTTGCAGGAGGCTCACGGCTTCGACCTCCTTAAGACCGAGCTCGGTGAGTGAAATCTCCGTGGTCATTCGAGCGCAGTTTCCTTCTATTTCTTCCTTCTGAGTGTTTCTAATGTTCTGTCCTCCCTCAGACCTCAAGTTCTACCAGCAGGTCAAACTGGTGAACTTCATCCGGCGGCAGATCCATCAGAGCCGCTGCTACGGCTGCACGCGGATGTTCGACTGCCGGGCGGACGCCCTGCGTCACATCGCGGCTGAAGGTCACGTGATGAAACTGCCAGAGATGTCCGCCTGGGACCAGCCGCGGTAGGTTTAACGAAGCGCCTGCAGAATTGACCAATGAGAGCGCGGGCTTTAAAGCTGGCGTCCAGCTGCTGATGAACGTGGTCAACGCCACAGATGTTTACACTTCATTTGGAGTATTTTTATCAGCTGATGAAAATGGCGTCCTTTTTTAAGTTGGGACTAATTTGAGCCTGAGAACTAAACTTCGTCTCGCTCCGCAGGTATTACTTCCCCACGTACGAGAACGACGCTCTCCTGTGCACGCTCTCTGACAGCGAGGAAGGCGACGGTGGCGAGGAGCATCGCGGCGAGGAGATCCCGGTCATCGCGGAGGACATCTCTAACCTGAGAGTCCTCAAGCAGCTGCTGAAGGAGCGAGGAGGCAGCAGCTAGGACCACAGACGGACACGTGTCATACGTTTGACTCAAAGTCGTCTCTGACGTCGGCTGAGCTCAGCTCATGGTGACCACATCCCACATGGCTGGAACGCAGCCGCACGGGTTTGAGTCCGGCCCTTTCCCTCTCAACTATTTCCTGTACGTCTCTACTTAGTAGAGATAAGAAGGTTTAAAAGAAGAGTCCTCTCCACAGCTGGACACGCGGACGCCATGATGTCCGCTGAAACGTAATTGCTCTGCCTCGTGCAATGAAGCTGAAACATGCGTTTTCTTGAGTATGAATTTCAGTACTCGAGTAAAAATGAT
Organism: Diplotaxodon limnothrissa; assembly: GCF_057381915.1. NCBI lineage: Eukaryota > Metazoa > Chordata > Actinopteri > Cichliformes > Cichlidae > Diplotaxodon > Diplotaxodon limnothrissa. The sequence goes on from NC_140612.1 coordinate 444,722, forward strand.
TTTCTTTTGTAACTTGTAACTGAGCTGGATTCAGTGCTGTGGTGGACGAGCAGCTCATCGTCAAGAGAAGACGAGAGACTCTTTATTGTCATTGCAGAGTCACACTAGGAACAACAGCACTACACAATTGGAAACTGTCCCGCGTCGGCACTACGCACAATCAATCAACCTTTATTTATAAAGCACTTTTCATACACAAATGCAGCACAAAGTGCTTTACCTGGTTAAAAGCAGCCCACCCCACCCCGCCCTCCAACTCACTGCCAACACAAACAACACGACACAGGAACCTAATAAATGAAAAGAATGAGTGTATGTTTTACTGCACATTGTTATTATTATTGTTGTCCCCTCAAAAAGTCCAGGGACTTCTCGTGCCTGAAACATCTGTCCTACTTGGCGTTTCTGTTGTTTTTCTGCGTCTCGTTGCCGAGCGACACCTGCCGTATGGTGGAGCCGAACTGCAGCAGAGTTTCCACCGCGTCCTTCGCGTCCGGGCTCACGTTCACGAACATGCAGCACTGAGGAGAGAAACGAGAGGTCGCTGCAGGAACTCACCAGAGGTGGGACCAAGTCATTGTTTTGCAAGTCTCAAGTAAGTCTCAAGTCTTTATCCTCAAGTCTCAAGTCAAGTCTCAAGTAATGTCAGGCAAGTCAGAGTCGAGTCTCAAGTCACTGGTGTAAAAGTCTGAGTCAAGTCACAAGTCTGAAAGTTTGAATTTCAAGTCCTTTCGAGTCTTTAAAAAAAACAAAACGAAAAAATAATGTTGCAGTTATGCTAAATGTAAATATTAGACCATGTAATTTTAAAATCTGTGTTTTTCTCAACACATGACAAAATAGTGAACTTAGAAAATATACACAAATTGTGAAATTGCACCTCTTTAAAATGCAGCTCAATTAAACCTAGCTCCAAGAATAATTTTCACCGACAGTTCTGAGATAAGCTGCATGTTATTCTTGGATGCGGTTGTAGGACCGGCTTTAAAATCGCATGACAAAAATATCATACATATTAAAAAAAACTGTATCACCAACGTAGCCTGGACAACATTTGCTAGTTAGATGAAGTCAGCTATCTCATCTTAGCATATTTATATGCATATTTATAATTATACGGTTCTTGGGAGTGAGCGCATACACTCATGAAGTTTAGTAACTTCAGGTCACTGCAACAAGCCCAGGTACAGTTTACCGACGGATGGGTGCAGGACCTTGAAATGCACCGTGTAGAACGAAAGACCATCGTACATATCATAAGTTTACCAGTCTCACAAATCGTCGTCATAAATACAGATTCCTTAACAGTTTATTAATAGGACCTTTGAGCTCAACGGTAATTAATTAGTAGTGGAAATAATTTCTGGTAGCATCACAGAAATGTAGCAGTGACAATAATACTGTATGCTGTAATCGTACTGGACAATTAGTGATACAAAAAACCTGTTTTATCCTGTGAATAAAAGTATATGTTTTTGTCAGTGTACCATGGTAATAACAGAAGCGAAACACAATATTGTGTCAGGACAATTCACTATTTATGCACAATAAACAAAGGAGCATAGCGCGACAATTTCTGTTCAGCACCAGACTTGCTTGTAACCTATATCACCAATTATGTTATGAAAATGACGTATTAACTACAACAGCAGACTGACCTTCGTGTAAATGCTTGGAGCAGACTAACCTGTGAGCTGGAGGGTTCTGGGACGTTATATTTGCTCTTTGAATGGCTGCAATCCAGTCGCCTCTTTGTTACTTCGGAAACATGGCTCGAACAATTTCTCTTCAACGACGTAATCCGATAACAACCGATCTCTTTACTCGTCGGCTTCCCGTGGCTGTCATGCGACCGGCTATTGCAGTTAATAATACAACAGCTTCTTGACATTTTTGTGTTTCTTTTTATCGCTGTGTGACTGATTTCAATTGAAAGCCTGCGTGCGCTAGTACCTCTTGCCACGAGTTCCCAGAATCCTTTGCGGTTTTACCCCTGAATGACGTCACATTTTCAATCTCTATATAATATGTATGTTAAATTTTATATTTGGGGTGAAATATCAAGTCTTTTCAAGTAAACCGGTTCAAGTCCAATTCAAGTCCCAAGTCATTGGTGTAAAAGTCCAAGTCAAGTCACAAGTCTTAGAACATTTTTTCAAGTCAAGTCTAAAGTCATAAAATTAATGACTCGAGTCTGACTCGAGTCCAAGTCATGTGACTAGAGTCCACACCTCTGGCAGATGGCCCCGCCCCTCCCTGAGCCTGGTTCTGCCGGAGGTTTCTTCCTGTTAAAAGGGAGTTTTTCCTTCCCACTGTCACCAAAGTGCTTGCTCATAGGGGGTCATATGATTGTTGGGTTTTTCTCTGTATCTATGAAGCGCCGTGAGGCGACTTATGTTGTGATTTGGCGCTATATAAATTGAATTGAATTGAAGTAAGGAAAGTGTTACAGCATTTATTGGAAAATATGCTTTATGTGAAGGCAGAAAATGATGAATTCCATGTCACGTGTCTGTCCTGGGCTATATTCTAGACCGCAAACGGACCAAGAGTGACCTGGTGGCTGATAAATCTGCAGATGAGTTTCCTCTCGATAACCGCCTTGGCTAACATGTGTGATGTAGAGGAGATGGTGTTTGAAAAGTAATAACATATTAATACATTAGCAAGGAAAGTGCAAATGATGACAAAAAGGGGACAGCAGCTCTGACAATGCTCGGACTAATAAAGAAGCAAATTGATCAAGTGCAGGCTCAGGAGCGCTTTCAAATCATTATCTGTGAGAATGTCTGAATCTAATACGTTTCACAGGCTGCTTTGTCAACACTCCACCTGCATTTTTCAGGTGTTCCCTGGCTGGGCAGCTGCTCAATGGACTACCTGGTCTACCAGTTCTAGAACTAATAGATGTAAATGAGTGCTGACCCTCCAGGTATGCATTCAGCACTCTAGACAGTGCAGTACAGTTTCATGTAAATATCTGCCCTGTCAACTTTTAATGGTACTTTATGTGCCTACCATGGCGACAATGGGTAATAGTGAATTAGTTTAAATCTGGAGAAGACACTTGAGAAATGACTACTAAATCCAAGGAAGTCAGCAGCCATGTAAATTACTCACAGCTGACTCAGGATTCTTTTGAGGGCAATTTTGGTGCCACCCAGCACGTTAACGTCATGGTCCAGGGAAGTGTTGTGCTCTGGTGCTTTTGGCCTGTGTTGGGCAAAGTCGGCCACCAGCGCTGGCCCAGTCTCACCTGCAAGCCATCGGCAGCAATCCTGCATTTAAGGCCACTCCATCCACTCTTCACCAGAGACATGACTGAGGAGACAGACTGGCCAAAACACATGGACACAAGACTGACTTTACAGGGAGATGCTGAGGGAAAGACACAGAGACAAGACAGAGACATGAAAGGGACCAAAAAACAACCAAGACCACCTAAACTAGATGTACTGATAAACTCACTACAAGACACTTAACTAGGAAACACAAGTAGACAGTAAACAATACTGAATAAACACGAGTCAAAAATCCATAAACACAAAAACACTGCATCAACGACCCAAGTACTTCAAGCCAAAGGTCATAAAAGGGGGCTAAGCAAATCACTTAAGACCCCAGCTGTGACCCCAGCTGTGACCCCAGCTGTGACGCTTGGTACAGTCAAAAGTCCACCAGGAACTGATCTTGATGAAATAACAATTAAGCTGCATTTTTTTCTGCTTGTTTTAAATCATTTTCGTTAATTGCATTTACTTTCGCTTTTTAAGTTCTTATTTTCATGGCTATGTAATTACCAAACAAGTGCGCAGGTGAGATCATTTGGTTGTTCACTTGACTGACTTGTTCTTATATCTTTATACTCTAGCTAGCCCATGGTCAAGAAATGGCCCGCCTGCTATTGCTTGTAATCTCCTTCCATCACCAACAGGGGATCACAATCTCAAAAAATTCCACATATTGATGCAGTTGAGAGACGTGTAGTCTTTTCTAAGGTAATTACAAGGTAGGGCACACTAGCGCCACCAAGGGAGGAGGGTGGGCGGCTTTAAGTGTAAAGCAAGGGTTGTCAAAAAGTGGACTGAATGTCATGGACATTCCCCATCTTTCAGTACCCAGTGAGAAAATATTGTATAATCTCTTCTATAATGTGGTTGCACATCATTCTTGCATCTAATGCTTAATTTTCTTATCTCAGCTGTAGTTCTGTTACAATTTGGAGAACCATCCATGGAACCAGGTGGGTCAGCAGCCACGTCCCCTTTATGTTGTTTGTCCAGAAGAATAAAAAATAAGTAAACAAAAATAAATAACATTTTCTATGCACACTGTGTTTAATCTGTGTGATGATGCTGCGCTGAATTTTTAGACATTCCTGTGAACAACAGTATATAACGTTAACGTGAGGAAAATGAAGGGCTCGCTCAGAGTCAGCGATCTGAGAGCCAGACCAGCCAAAAGCACTCCTGCACCGTGAGTAGGTGGGTTAAACCATACTGACTTGTTTCAGGTGTCAACGTCTTGAATCTTTCTTTGGCACAATGCAGATGATTTGGTTCAAGTTTTACAGAGTTAATCTTGGGTTTCGTTCTTTTGGGGTCTTTTTGGGTGTTTCTGGTCTCTTGTCAGTTAGGTTCCTCTGTGTCATCCCCGTGTCTCCTGTGAGAGTCTGTCGCGTCCTCTGTGTTTGTTTCAGGCTTTGCTTCTCCTTTCTCTGTCTTTGTCAAGGTCTCTCTGTCATGTCTGCTCGAATCAAGTCCACACATCTTAGTCATAGTTTCAGTGTTAGTACTTCTGTTTTATTTTGACTGTCTCTTGAGTTCGGTGCGTTCAGTTTTGCTTCCCCTGTCTCGTTACGTCTGATTTGTTCCTGCCATGTTCCCATGTGTTTCCACTTCGCTCTTCACCCCACAGTGTCGTCTCTGTCTTCCTCAGTCCTTGGTCAGAGCATGTATTTCCGTGCACCAAGTTTTCTAGTGTCTTTCCAGTTTAGGTTTTTTTCATTGGTTCATTGGTTTGGTTTTCTTGTTTCGTCTATGTTTGGTAATCAGCCTTTGTTATCGTTACTCCCTGCCTCTGTTTGTCTGTATTTGGGTTCTCCCTCTTTCCGCAGTTGATTTCTCATATAAGAGTTGAACATGATCCAAGTTCACAGTTTTTGGTTCTCAGCCGGGGTCTGCCTGTCTTTGTTTTGTTGTCAGAAACTTTACATTTAATTCAGTAATGTGATATCACGTTTTCATGTACAAGATGCAAACAAGTATGGTTTCAGTGTCATACTGGAACCACTGAAAGCCAAGAGGTAAATGGTCTGTATTTGTATAGCGCTTTACTAGTCCCTAAGGACCCCAAAGCACTTTACATATCCAGTCATCCACCCATTCACACACACATTCACACACTGGTGATGGCAGCTACATTGTAGCCACAGCCACCCTGGGGCGCACTGACAGAGGCGAGGCTGCTGGACACTGGCGCCACCGGGCCCTCTGACCACCACCAGTAGGCAACGGGTGAAGTGTCTTGCCCAAGGACACAACGACCGCGACTGTTCAAGCCGGGGCTCAAACCGGCAACCTTCCGATTACAAGGTGAACTCCCAACTCTCAAAGTAGCTGAAGATAAAACAGAAAAACATGAATGTGATTTTCCTGGATTACAAGGCGACCTCCCAACTCTTGAGCCACGATCGCCTCGTAGGTTTTTACTGTATGATGGGCAGGTGTGTGGTCCAGTGGCTCACTGGAGGTTATCTTGGAATGAACACAGTTCTTTGTGTTAATGAGTCATTCAGCAGCTGCCATGTCCGTCGCCTGTGCTTGATTGAGAAGAATGATTCTCAAATCGTACACAGTGATCCTAAGTGGATCCTTTGTGAAGAAGATGGGTTTAAATTACATTGCCAGTCTCTCCAGAAAACCCATACTTGTAGTCCACATATGGTTAGAAAAAACAAAACAAAAACCCCACACTGCACTGCAACTGACTGAAATGAAAGGCTTGGGTGGAGCTCTGACTGAGCTGTCTGTGAGGTGGAGATGGGAAGGCGGTGGGTTGCACGAATGAGAGTCTAAGTGGGAGAATGAGGAGACTGATTGGCTCAAAGAAGGCAGGCAAGAAGAAGATTGGACTAGAGCAGAGGTGTCCAACTCCAGGCCTCGAGGGCTGGTGTCCTGCAGGTTTTAGATCTCACCCTGGGTCAACACACCTGAATCACATGACTAGTTCATTACCAGCCTCTGGAGAACTTCAGGACATGTTGAGGAGGTCATTTAGCCATTTAAATCGGCTCGATCCTGCAGGACAACGGCCCTTGAGGCCTGGAGTAATGGTTGAGAGTGAAAACGTGGGAAAGTGGTAGTGATGTGAAGAACAGATAAGCAGGCATATGAGTCATTACAGACCTTCCTTATTGAACTTACACATAAACTTCATTAGATTTTTTGTGTCTGCTAAACATTTAAGAACTTGTATAGAAATTTGACACCTAATCATTGCAGGGAACGTTGACCTCTTTCAGGTTAAACAAATATCCTGCTACAAAGCATCAAACTGATATTTAAACTGTCGCTACGAAACGTTTACCTCAAACAAAATGAGTGTAGGCCGATTACATCGCTTTCTTTTGTGGATGGGAATGAGGGCAACCATGAAATGCTGGAAATGATCTTGTCAGAACAGGTTTTCAGAAGTAGTTAAAGTTGATTGGCGATTTTCATGACAGGTGAGGGTTATGCATGATTATTTATCTGTTGTTTGTTTTCTTCCCATATGCACCCCTCCCACAAATGCACACAAAAGTACCCACATTCAGTTGTATACACACTTACATGCAGTGTGTACGTTTCTGTGTATACATGTACATGTCACGTAGGACTTCCAGTGTGCCTTGTCTTGCTCTGTCTTGTCTCTTATTTAATCTTGTTGTGTATCTGTCTCTGTTGTCTCGGTACTAGTAAACAAAAGTATAGCACAGAATACACTCACAGGCCACTTTATTAGGTACACCTGTTCAACTGCTCACTCATGTGTATGTGTCAATCACATGGTAGCAACTCGGTATGCTTAGGCATGCAGACATGATCAGTCTGCTAAATTTGAGAGGAATACAGCCAGACTCCTTTGAGCTGATAGGAAGGCAACAGTAATTCAAGTAAAAACTACAGTTACAACCAAAGTAGTGTCTCTGAACACACAATACATGGACCCTTGAAGCAGATGGGCTGCAGCAGCAGAAGACTGCACCTGGTGGCAACAAGCTGAGACTACAGTTTATATGGGCTCAGCAAAATAGCAAAAAATTAGAAAAATGTTGCAAAGTCTGGTGAGTGTCAACTTGTGCTGCAACATTCACAGTAGAGTTATAATTATGCACAAATGACATGAAAATATGATCAGGGTGCTGCTGCTGTGGTATCAGGGATATTTGCTTGTTGCACTTCAGGTCTCTGAGCTTCTATACATATATATGCAACAATATTAATATGCATTACTTTTATTGTTCATAATTATACATTTAAATATAAAAATACACTTTTAAACATGAGTTAGTTCCATAATCCATGAGGGGAAAGTGGAAGCCAAACCAGCCACTCTAGCCATTTCACGTTGACCAATACCTGTTAAACCTGAGCAAGCACACCCCTGTGCAGAGGTTGTGCAGCAGAGGACAAACAAACTTTGCTTAACCTACTTTTTTTGCATGACTGTTGGAGCTGGGATATTTGGTTATACTCAGACTGCTGTGTGACTTTCTGCTGTTGTTCATGAGATGTTTACCACCCAGAGTTCTTTCTCTCTGACTGCAGTCTTGTGATTTCACACAGACCATAAATAAACTTCAACTAAAGTCATTTTCCTCATTTACACGAGTGCTCACTCCAAAGCCGAATCCTGGCTTGCAGCACGTGTTGGTGACCAACACGGCACCGGGAGGAGGGGGCCAGGCCTGCCACACGTCAAACACTTTCTGCTTCATCATCCACCCCCTGTCCCCAAACACGAGAGCTCCCACTCTGACTCCAGTAGATGAGTGTCTACAGCGGTGTTGTGTGTCTGTAATAAATGTGCCTGCCATATTTGGTATTTGTCTTGAGAGAGAACAGGAAATGCCAGATTTGGAAAACCTTTTAGACAAAAACTGCTAAAATGTAAAGGTCTCCTTTCCTTTCTGTCTTCTAGCACTGATATTAAAGCATAGCAAGAACATAAAGTAGGCCTGCCCTTTGTTTTAGGACTACAAAGTGGGATGATAAAGACAACAACGCATGCGTGCAGAGCTACTCCCGTTCATGCGGACCGGAAGTTGCAAGAAAGTTTTACGCAGAGGGACTCATCCTGTCCGCACATTCTATCTGTGGTTTATCGTCAGCGTTTGGTGCTCTAGTTAAAGGACGTTGCCCTTGTTAAACTTCAACCGGGGAGGTCAGTTTATGTACTTGTGTTCTCCTTGAGCCGACAGCATCTTAGCAGCTGGAGGGAAACAAGGAGGATGGAGGTGAGCGAAGTGTCTTTGCTAGTATCTTTGAGTTAGCTTGTTTCCCTGTGAGGAGGTGAAAGCCTCTGTCACAGCCACGGGAGCTGCTGTAGTTGCGCTCGCCGTCGTACCTGTAGCACATATTGGCCCTTTAATTAAAATTCCGTGTCTCCGCTTTGAATTTATCAAAGCTGCTTTTTACAATGTGATGTGAGCGAGCTAGCAGAGGAGAGGAAATGGGAAGAAGCGCGAGGCGTTCAACTGTCGGCGCGAGAATGACTGAACAGGAGATTCTGCATGATAAATAAAACCTGTGACATAAGTCTGTTAATGCTCAGGACCTGTTCCACACACGGGGAAAAACAAGCAAGTGTTACTCATTTGCATATTATTATATATAAAATAATAAATATAGATTTAATAAATAATTAATGTAAATATCAAATACAGAACTGTCTTCTAACCTTTCTAACAGTCGCCTGCTATTCTCACAGTAGTTTCATTCACTATTTATCTGCATAGACAGAGATTTGATTTTTTTTGTTTTTTTGGATTGACTTTGAAGGCACCATGTCGAGCTGTAATCCAAGTACTTAACCAGACCAGCTACGTGGTTCCTCTTTTATAAACGTTACCCACATGCATGGCTTTGTTCCTCGATCGTGGTCCATGATGACGTGTGGTTGCAAGACTTCTGGGAGAGAGGTTTGCCTGTAGCTGTAAAACACTGCGCACCTACCCTGAGGAAACTCTATGCCGTATGATTTATTCAGCAAACCTTTCCCCCAGTACACCAGACTTAATGCAAGCCATTACATAAGCTGGTCAGAGACCAAATATTTACTCGAAAGTTGCAGCATTGCAAATCAAACTGAAATCTTTGTCGGCATAGCAAAGGGCTTTCTTATTATCGTCACCCATGCTTGTAGAAATCATAACTATCTTGTCATGTCTTGTCCTCGCTTGCTCTGAAAAGGTTTAAGGAATGAGGATATACCAGCCGAGAAGAAAAAGCGGGAGAGAATAAACTACACGGGACAGATTCTACGCCAGCCCTCCGGCCTCTACCATGGAGCAAGAAGAAGAAGAAGTGGTGGCTGCAGCAGCTCGAGAGGATGAAGACTCCCAGCTGATTTACAGGATCGAGCGTCCTGTCTACAATGAAACTCTGATCCAGGCACAGCTTCTTAAACGCAAAGAAGACACCACCACAAATTGTCAGAAGCTGGCAGAAAAGTTCCAGTAAGTCTTTCTCTGGACATTTCCTGTTAACATGTCGTTGAACAGATCAGCATCGACATAGATCCACACACAAGATCCCAGTGTGCTGTGTAAACTGAAGCCAGAAGCCAGTGGGAAATCTGTGGGAGTTGATGTGCAACCTTCGAATGTCCTTTATTTGAGTGGAAAAATAAGACGTTTATCACATTAAAATGCAAAAAAGCTCCAACACTGATCTTCAAATAGATTATGTTGCATTCTAACATTTAAAAACAAATGAAAAAGTTATTCAGAGCTAAACTGCACAAACCCGGGATCCTCTGTCCCTGCTTTCTATTTGGGAACTGATGCAGCTGGGCAAGCAAAAAGGGGGAGAAGTCGGGGGTTAAACAAGCCGCCCGAACAAGGTTGGGAAATGACATGTTGATGCCAGCTCACTGGCAATTTGGGACTGAGACAGGTGGGAGGGCTTACTGAGGGGAGCTGAGGAGGGGGAGGTCTTCATACAAAAGCAGAGATGTGCTTTGGAAGCGTACAGCGAGCAACCCGGGAGTTAGTGAAGAACGGGTCTGCACTCATAACCATCCACAGGACGCAGGGGGTGTGACAGAGCTCAGGGTGGGAATCGACACAGTGACACGTTAGTCATTTCTAGAGATGCTTTCTTGTCATCTTGCAGAGGGAACAACAAACGTGTCATAAAGTTGTAAAACATTGATGTTTCTTAAATAACTCTTGGCTGTAGTGCAGAGTGAGGGTGAATGTTGGGGCTTAAATCTGTAACAGCAGAACAAATATTGCTACATCACTGAAATGATATTTCTGTGGTGTAAGAATGAACAAATATCTGTTAACCAGTGTGAATCACGTGGTGCTGCTATTAAAGGTATAGGAGGGATATTGTGAAGCACGAGTCATACCAAAGTTCAGCTAACACGAGGGGGCTTCTTGAATCCTGCAGCATGAAAGTGACTCCAGAAAAACTTTGTCTGTGGAGGCTTTTAAAAATCTGCTTGGTGTTGAATATCCACAGGTGTTCTTCAGAGAAGGCCAAGGCAGCAGCTCTGAGCTTCATGCCTATTCTCTCATGGCTGCCGTCGTATCCAGTCAAGAAGTACCTCTTTTCAGACGTGGTCTCAGGTCTCAGCACGGGAGTCGTGCAGCTTCCACAAGGTCAGTGAACTGTGCAGCAGCGCCGTGTGAAGCACCGAGGCTGCGAGCAGGGCCGGCTGCGGCTCCAGAGGAGCAGTTTCTGCTTCATGCTGACTCTGTTTTGGCATCGCTGACACTTTGACACTGTGATGGAGTCACTGAACCTCCAGGATTGTTTATTTGGAAACGTGTTATCTTCCCTGCTCCACAGGACTAGCCTACGCTATGCTGGCTGCGGTGCCTCCTGTTTATGGTCTGTACTCCTCCTTCTACCCGGTCCTGCTGTACACCTTCTTTGGCACGTCCAGACACATATCAGTAGGTGAGAGAGCCGTCTCTGTCCTGACCTCATGGCCCTGTGTGACCGGCTCTGCCCACGTACAAGAAAACAGTTACAATATGCTCGTCATTGTTCCATAAGCTCCGCCCTCTTATGTACTCCCTGCCCCCAACACACACACAGCAGAAAATTTCATGTTCTGTACAGAGGAGAGAAATTAAAGGTGCCGTCGCCACAGTGATCCCCGACCTAAATATTTATCAAAATATTTATTTATTGTTTGAAATCGATCCAAACAGACACACCCTGACACGGTCTGACGTCTCCTTTCAGTTTAGTGTTAAATGTAAAGTTGGTGTTAAGGTTCTCGCCAAGAAAGAAGATTTTAAATAAGATGTATAAGAAGAAAATGATTGTATATGAAGGAAACTGCTGCTTCCTGGATGTGGCACTGATTGCTAGCTTCTTCATTTTCCAGCGTGATGTTCGTTTGGAATAAAGAAACCATGGAAGCAGCTCCTGTTTCACTGCAGCTGTGTGCTCGGCCACGGCTGCTTCCTCACGTCTAACAGTATTTCCAGTAATGCTTTGCTGCCTATTATGAGGATAGGAAACTATAGCTGATTTGTTTCCAGCCTGACTCTCCTGACATTGTCCAGAATTTGTCTCTCATTGGCTCCACCTCTGTTCCTCATGTCTGCTTTCAAAAGATGGTGACGTTCAGACGCACCGAGCTGTTTTCTTTTCTCGCTTGCTTTTTGAGAGAAAAGACAAATGTAGTTAAGATGATGTCATTTTTACATGGTTGAGCTTTTTATAGATTTCTTAATCCACATTAATGGTGTCACATCGAAGTCTTGCAGGCGACGAGTCACTTTCCACACAGCTGTGTCTGTAGTGACTGTGAGGTGCACTGGGTTACACAGTGATTCAGATTATGAGATGAAAGGTGTGGAGGAAATGTTTGGATGTGTGCTAACTGTGTGCTTAGCTTTCACGGGAGGATTGTGACATTTCAGCGACCTCACCCTGTGACAGCTTCCTTTCCTTGAAATGGGTCCAAGTCTCAAATGCCAGCTGTGACCTATGAGTCCCTCTGACTGTTGGACCCAATGAAGCACCTCGCAGACAGGAAGTGTTCCTGTAAAACTGTCACATGGTGAGGAAACAACACGTCACATTATGGCAGAATAAGACACAGATGAGCCTGATGACAGCGCACACTTGATGAACAGCACCAAAGTGCTGCAGTGATGTTTGGTTTAGTGCAACTGTGTGTGGCAGAGGGTTTCCTGAAAAAGGACAGGTGCGATAAAAATATTACGTTTCATTTTGTTAAAGCCAACTGTGCTTTTATTGAACCTTCGTGGTCCTCTGCGTATGTGCGATGGTTTGGATATTTCTCTGTGAAGAACAGAAAGAGCTGAAAGAGCTCCGTGGTCCCACAGACTAAACCCAGCATCCTTTCAGACACAGTGCTTCATGTCTCTCACACTTTGCATAGTGAGATTCAGTTTCTGCCTTCCAGACGAAGGCTTCTGCTCCCACAGGGCAGATGATCCCGTCACAGCTGTGTTACTTTGTAGGTTACAGTTTGTCCTTCTGTTTGCAGTAGTTTGTACCGTGGTTCTGTCTGTGTGCACGCGAGGGTGGATGACTCTATCTACAGGTGCAGGTTCTTAAAGCAAATAAGAAAACCCCGTTATCACATGATAGACGAGGTGTGTGTGTGTGTGTGTGTGTGTGTGTGTGTGGAGTGACGTCATGTTAAGACTCCATTCATATTTGACTGACATCCACCGAGGTCTTCAAGCTCCACTAGTGATTTTATTGGTTAAAAACTGACAGAACCTTCTAACTTAAACTGTCATTCATACATGTGTGTTGATATTATACAGACAGTGCTGTATACATGCTGCTTTCCTTCTCACTGAGTGTTTATGGGGACTGTAAATATGACGTTATTACCTGATCTTCAAACGTTCCTAAAATGTTTTTAAAATTCTGATTAACATTGAGGAAGTGATGCTGGGGCTCACATCTGCATCCAAATGTCACCTTTGACCTCTACTTTTAAAGTAAATACTGCCCACAGAGGCTTAACCTTGTGCTCTGGTTTCAATCCAAGCAGGTTTAAATGTTTTTAGTCTCTTAGGCTACGTTCACTCTGCAGGTCTTGATGCTCAATTCAGATTTTTTTGATCAAATCCGATTTTTTTGTCTGCTCGTTCACACTACAAATAAAATGTGACAGCAAACGCGCAAAAGAAGACGTCACACACAACGTGCTCTGTTTAGACCCAGAGCAACAGTATTGTTTTTTGCTTTAAGTTATTTTGTTATTTACATAATAATGTCGATAACCTAATAATGATCCTTGTTGCTGTTTCAGAGGAGCGCTGCTTCAAAGGATAGCTGCAGATTTCTGTCAGAATCTGCAGATTATACAGTACAAATAAAATGTTCATGTTTCTCCAACGTTGTCTTCCCAGCAGTTTCACTGACATCTACACTGGATGGCCAGGAAGCGTTCACCATGTCTTCTCCGGCGCTGATAATTGGCGTCTGTCTCGTGTCAGTGACGTAAAAGACGGATTTAATGCGACATGACCATCAAACAGCAGTCGCTTTCTGAAACATCGGAGATGTATTGGATTCAGGACCACATACGAAAGTGACCCAGGTCGGATTTGTGCCGTTCACACTGTCACACCCTGATTGGATAGATGGTCGCATAGGGTCAGAAAAATCGGATTTGATGCGCTGCAGTGTGAACGTAGCCTGAATGATAATCAGCATGTACCCACATCATTTTTGTGAATTCGAAAGTTTAGTAAATGTAAAAACAAAACAGCAAAAACTGCAACATTATAACCCCTCAGAATGTGTCTCCTGTGGAAGGTTTTTAAAATCTGAGCTTGACAGATGTTGTAAAACTTCACTTTCTAACATCTTCCACAACTGGGATTGTAAAACTCGCTGCCTCTAACTATGTAAAGACTGACATAAGCAGCAGGACTGAGATTTCATTAAACCCAGCCTCAGTTGTCTCACCAATCTGGCTGCTTTCTTTTCTCCAACGCTGTCACGCTTGTCTCGATTGTCAGTTTAAATCCGTCCAACAAATGGGTCCAATAAACTAGACCTGCTCAACCCTTTGAAGCTGAGGAGCTAATCTGCAAAGATTGTAAATCACCGCTGGCCAAAATCTGGCCTGACATCAGGTTGCTGTGGGAATGATGACGGCAGAGAACGAGAGGCAGGACGGCCTTTACCGTCACAGGGTGGTGAGAGGAAAGGCCGGTGCGAGCACAAGTCTGCAGTTTCTGTGCTGCGTTTGAGCGCTCGTTGTACTCGACATCAGCTTTGACCCCAGCCTATCATAGCGCTGCGTTTGTGTCGATGACCTGCAGGTACCTTTGCTGTCATAAGTCTGATGATTGGGGGCGTCGCTGTGAGGGAGGCACCAGACAGCATGTTTATGAATATCAATGCTACTGGATCCAACGCATCTGATGCCATCAACGTGGAGCTTCGTGATAAGAGCAGGGTCCAGGTGGCCGTGATGGTCACAACCCTGGCGGGACTCATCCAGGTCAGCCTCCCACCTGCAGAGCAGCCGTGGCTAATCTGTTTATCCAAAGCAGCAGCAGCATGTCTGAATCACTGTTGATGTATCAACTCGATTTTAACTGTTTCTGTATTAAACATTGTTTTTCAAAAACAGAATGACCCCCCTCTTCTTCTGCATTCCTTTCAGATTGTTTTAGGTCTTCTCAGGTTTGGCTTTGTAGCAATCTACCTCACCGAGCCCCTGGTGCGAGGCTTCACCACAGCAGCATCCATGCACGTCGTCATCTCCCAGCTGAAGTACTTGCTGGGGGTGGAAACGCAGCGTTATTCTGGGTTTCTCTCTGCTATTTATGTGAGTTTTGAGAGGCCCTGTCTTTCTCCTTCCCAGAATGGTCAATGAATCGCTAACACTCACCTTTCTGTCACTGCAGAGTGTCAAAGCAGTGCTCAGCAGAATCACCAGCACCAATATTGCCACTTTCCTTCTGGGGCTCGGGTGTATCATCTTCCTTTACGTGATCAAAGTTCTCAACGAGCGCTTCAAGAAGAAGCTGCCCATTCCCATTCCTGGAGAGATCATTGTGGTCATCGTGTCCACGGGCATCTCCTATGGTTTGTCGTTATCAAAGGAGTACAAGGTCCATGTGGTTGGGAACATACCAACAGGGTAGGCCGCACACTCTATTTGTTTAAGTGTCTTTTGGTTTAAGCTCGTGTTCTCTACACGTATGTGACAGAGGTCTACAGATGTTGTCTTATTGGTTACAGGCTTCGCCCTCCTGCTGCCCCAAACATCTCGCTGCTGCCCAATTTGGTCACAGATTCTTTTGCTATAGCGATTGTAGGATTCTCCATGGACGTCTCGCTGGCCAAGATCTTTGCCCTGAAACATGGCTACAGTGTGGATGGCAACCAGGTGAGTGTGTCCACGGGGTGAGCTGCCGATGAGCCTCTGGCCTGTGTGTGACTAAATGTTTGGTTAGGACACTTTGGGTCTTCTGGATGACTGGACGTCCTCTAGCTGTTTGCTGCAAATCTTGTAAAGTTATATTTTTATCCTGCGCGCTGATATTGGAAATGCTGCTCACAAAAAGGTTCATTGTTCCAGTTTGTTGGAACGTGTTCATTTCATTGAACACTGAGTTGTTTGGAGCGTTGTGTAGTTGCCTGACTGTACTATTCGTTGAAGACTGAGCAAAGCGTGTCCTCCAGTGACACATAGCTGACAAATAAATGCAGGTCACGCATTTAGCAAAGCACGACTGTGGAAAATATACGGGTCGCATTTTCCTGAAATTGTCCAAAGCTGACGTGTGAAAATGTTGTTGCAGAAGGACTTTCCTCTCTTTTTCACGGTTTTCCTCCACGTGTCCACTTTCAGGAGCTCATTGCACTCGGTCTGTGTAACTTCATCAGCTCCTTCTTTCAAACGTTTGCCGTCACCTGCTCCATGTCGAGGAGTCTGGTCCAGGAGAGCACAGGAGGCAAAACACAGGTGACACACACGAGCTGCAGGAGTGATTACACTATCTAAATTGGTGCTGTAAAGCTGTTGTTAGAGTGAGAGGTGTGTTGATGGAGTTATTGCTTTTTATGTGTGCTTTAGATTGCAGGGCTCCTGGCGTCGCTGCTGGTGCTGGTGGTGGTGGTGGCCGTCGGCTTTGTCTTCGAGCCGCTCCCTCAGGTGAGTTCCTGTTTGATGTTTGGGCGTGACCTGTGAGCCTGCACACACCTAAATGTCGTCTTTGGCTCTCGTTTGCTTGTGTTTCTCAGACTGCGCTGGCTGCCATCATCATGGTCAACCTCATAGGGATGTTCAAGCAGTTCAGAGACATTCCCAGTCTGTGGAGGACCAGCAAGATTGAACTGGTCAGTCTTTAAAACCAAGCTTAGCTGACTTAAAGTGCACCGTTGTTCTGAGAGGTGTGTATGTGAACCCGAGTGAATACACAGTGGAGAAGCTGAGGTTGCAGACAGAAGTGTGACTATAATGTGCAGGAGTGGAAACGATCAGATAAATGCACGTCGTCTGAAGACATTTGCTTATGTAAAAACTGCTTTGGTCTTGCAAAACGCTTCCTCTTCATGCTAGTTTCATGTTACTTTCTTTTTTGTCCTCTCAGGCCATCTGGGTGATCGCCTTTATCGCTTCTGTGCTGCTGGGACTGGACTACGGCCTCCTGGTGGCCGTCACATTCGCCATATTGACAGTCATATACAGGACACAGAGGTAATGATTCGAATATGTGTTTTTCCTTGAACTGAAGCTTAAAGGCAGCTGTGAGAGTTTTCAAAGAGCAGGTTTGATTTGTGCTCTGAGCTGTTTTCTTTCTCTTCCAGCCCTAAAACTTCCATCCTGGGTCACGTCGCTAACACGGGGCTCTACTGTGACGTCGACGAGTATGAAGAGGTAAATGTGTGAGGAGAGAAACCTGCTCCGTGTGAAACATCCACACTGACCAAGCCGGCTGTTTGTGTTCTCAGGCGGCTGAATATGAGGGGATTAAGATCTTCCACTCCAACTCTTCAGTCTACTTTGCTAACAGTGACCTGTATGTGAACAGCCTCAAGGAGAAGGTAGCAGTGTGTTTGAGTGTGTGGAAGCAAACAGAAACCCTTTTGTGGGGGAAATGTGTGAAGCACTTATTATCACCTGACTCGGTCTGAGAGGAGCAGCGTGAGCGTGTAATCATCTGGTGGTAGATGCGAGCAGAGCTCTACTTTGAGATGAGCAGGAATCCGTTTGCTTGTGTTTTCACTGTCTTGGCTACAAATGAAGGTTTGCAGTTGTAGCCTGTTCACGTTACAGCTGAAGCTTCAACAGTTCAGTGAAAACGTTTCTACGTTTGTCATTTCTGCTTTTTTGTGTGTTCAAATAACTAAGAGCAAAGAATACATTTTAACTTTACTGTGTGAATTAAAGGTTTATCCAGTATCTAAGCACCGTGTGGGAAATATTCCCAGCCTCTCCCAGTCTTAACCTAAGGAGTAACTGTGCCAGCTTTACCAGCAACACCTGATTCCTAGGGATCAGTCTCTGTTGCTACTGTGGTGGCATGTTGAGTCCTTAAAGGGGAAAAGAGTCCCGTTGTAAGACCATGGACTGAGCTCAGTGTTTACGAGTCACAGCCATGCCTGATCGCCTCAATAACACAAAGAGACGCTACAAGAGCTCAAAAAGCAACACGGTGCCACGACCAGCTGCAAAGGGTAACAGGGTCATTACGTTACTGCTTCAGAGCTTGGACAGTTGATGAAACTATGAATTCTGGGTAATTACGTTTTCACCTAGGTGCAGGTTTGGATAGCTTGTGTTGGTTAAACAATGAAATCACACGTTGAAAACTGCATTTTGCTTTTACTCAGGTTATCTTTGTGCAAGATTAACGTTTGTTTTGTGACAAATCAGGTGAAGCACAGATGTTACTGAAAGCAGTTGATCATGTGCTTCATGCTTATTGTGTTAAAGTAAAGACGTCGATATGTGTTTGTTTTGTAAACATTGTTTCAGTTCTCATTTTTGTTTTTCATATTCAATTCAGCTTTATTTACACAGCGCCAAATCACAACAACAGTCGCCTCAAGGTGCTTTATATTGTACAGTAGACCCTACAGTAATACAGAGAAAAACCCAACAATCATATGACCCCCTATGAGCAGCACTTTGGCGACAGTGGGAAGGAAAAACTCCCTTTTAACAGGAAGAAACCTCCAGCAGAACCAGGCTCAGGGAGGGGCGGGGCCATCTGCTGTGATTGGTTGGGGTGAGAGAAGGAAGACAGGATGAAGACATGCTGTGGAAGAGAGACAGAGATTAATAACAAGTGTATTATGTAATGTAATATGAATAATTATCAGAGAAAATGCCAAAATAAGAGGTGAGGTAATGGTAGAGGTAAACGAGTGAGGGAGAATGACGTGCTGAGTTGGATGTTAACAGCTCTGTTGTGATTATGTTGATCTTTACAGACGGGGCTAAACCCTGAACACTTACAAGCTGCTCGGAAAGCCCAAAAAAAAAGAAAGGAGAAGACGAACAGCAATCGGTCGTCTCCGCTGAAAATCTGTGCCAAGGTGGGTCGCTGTTTGTCTTTTGTCTATCCAAACTTTGAGCTTTGTCAACAGGTTAAATACACACTCATGTGACGGTCGTGTGTGTGTGTATATATAATATGTTTTGTGGTGCTGCTTTGTTTCTAGTACAAGGATGAGACGGTGACTCATGATGTTTTGTCCCAGAGCCACGTGGCGGAGGATCAGAAGAACGGCCAGTTTGGCGACAGACATGGCGACTCAGAGGAGGCGGTCTTCCTTGAGCCTTTCAGCACAGTCCACTCCATCATCCTGGACTGGACGTCTGCAACTTTCATCGACTCAGTGGGAGCTAAAGCCATCAGACAGGTTCTGGCCCTTTCTCCAGCGCTGCACTGCACAGGAGCACCAGCTGCATATTTTCACTGAACTCCAGTCACTGTTTCATGGTGTAGAGCTCAAATACTAAAAACTATTATCTCTTTGTGCAGGTCATTAAAGAGTATGCCGCCGTAGATGTCCGGGTGGTCATAGCTGGCTGCAACAGTAAGTGACTATTAAGACTTTTCATTAGATCTGAAAATATCTGTGCACATGCTCTGTTTTATACGCACTACGTACAAAACGCAATTAAAACCCATCCATCCATCTATCCTCTTATCTTTACAAATTGCTGTGGGGACTATTTGTGGACCATGAACTGTTCATGAAACCAGTTAGAGGACTGGTGCTTTGTTACACATCGTCCTGCAGGAGTTGGTACACTGTGGTCAGAAAGGCATGGACGTGGAAATATCCCTCACACTGTAGCACCACTGATTCAATGCAGGAGGAATCCATGCTGTTATGATGTTTGTACCAAAGTCTGCTACAGAAAGCCTGTGCATACTGCAACCTCAGGTTTCTGTTTGTCGCTGGGCGATGTGGCGCCCTGTGGTCTGATGCTGCTGTAGCCCATCTGCTTTCCAACACGAGGTGCATTCAGAGAAGCTCTTTGGTGGTAACACATGGTTATTTGAGTCACTCTTACCTTCCTGTCACGCTCGACACATCTTCTCCCAGAGAACTGCTGCTCGCCTGTTACGTTCTCTTGTTCAGACCGTCCTCTGTAAACCTCAGAGATGATTGTGTTGGAAAGTCCCGGGAACTTCTAAAGCACACCTGATATCTAGTCATGCCATGTTCATTCTGATGCTCGCCTTGAACTCCAGCTGATGTCTGCATTGAGCTTCTGCCATGTGATTGGCTGATTTCGATGTTTGCATGAATGAGAACATAAGGTCTGTAAGTGGAGACCTATAATAAAGACAAGTTCCACACACTGGGGTCATAATGTAAAGGATGGAAACAGGCAACAAGCGCTATGACAGAACTCTGTTGAAAGTTTTGGTTTGAATGATTAAGCCTGTGGGTCCTGACAGACCTGTGCAAACACAGCCTGTGGTTCACAGACTGAAGCCATTCCTGCAGTAACAAACAGGACGCTCCTGTTCTGCACATTTGGGATTGAAAATGAGAAGATATCATTTGGAACCAAATGGTAAACATGTCACACGATATATTTACAGTTCACTTTCAGTATATTGGCTCACGAGCGCGCAGGATGTTTTCAGAGTGGCAGCTAGCCAGAAGAAGGCAGGGATGAAGCTGCAGCGGCTCGTTTCACACTGTAACAAAGCTGCTGTCCAACAAGTGAACACAGCAGGTTGCTTTAGTTGCTTTGTGTGCCCTGTAAATGGAACAAAGGTATCACTGCAGGAATGTCAGTGTCTGCACAGAACGTTTATTAGCCCCACTGCAGTGAGTCTTTCCTTCACTAAAGTCTGTTTGTGTTCAAATGGTTTGAAAGTGGTTGTTGTCATTGATGTAAATACTGAGCCTGCTGCATGCTTCTCTGCAGGAAACCTGCTGGCTGAACTGGACACCTTGAAGTTCTTCACTAAGGACCTGACCACAGACTTCCTGTTCCCCACCGTCCACGACGCCGTGCTCCACTGTCAGCACTCAAACTCTCACCCGTCTGTGGCTGCGGTCAGCGACACGACCTGAGAGGATGGGACGTGGTGGCGCTCTCACAACCTCACTGTGAACTTGTTTTCAGCTGAAATATCAGGAGTGTTTTTCAGTCTTGTTAAAGTTCCAAAGCAGCAAGAACATCGTTTTAATCAGAACCTTCAGGATGTGGCGTCCAGCCTGATTTCTCTGCAGTGTTGATGCTGCACTTTAGTCATGTTGTAGTTCTCACTGTTTGCTGAAGTACTTTTTAAAGCTGCAGCTTTGTCTACATGATGTTAGCAGGTACTGTTGGAGGCCTTGTTGTAAACATGTAATACTGACCACCTCATTATCACGCTGGTACCAAATTGTTACCTATAATCTGTCAATATGATTTTTGTTATTCTGATCTGGAATGACCTTTCCAGTCTGTTTGCAGTGTCATGTTGCCGTTACTGTACACTTGCATTGGTATGACTCATATATGAATGCAGTGGACAGCTTTAATTGTGCTGTTAGTGAACGACACAGGAGGCCTTTCAAGCTCCCTGTGCTTATTTTGTTAAACACAGAAACTGAAATCTGGAATAACTTTTATTTTTTAGTGAACAACAATAACAACAAAACAAAATCCTTTTGACTCTCTTTTTTTTGACAAAGCCAAATCAGACACAAGCACACACTCAGTTGTAGGTCATGTATCTGGGAGTGGCGCTGAACTTGGCGTATGATTTGATGACCTTGTTAACGGCTTCCAGGAAATCTTTCTCTGTGGCGATCTTCCTGCGGGCCCTGATGGCAAACATTCCTGCCTCGGTGCACACGCTGCGGATCTCGGCACCTGAAAGGAAGCACGATTTAAGAGAGTGCTCAGACTTTCAGAGAGCTATTAAACCTGTAGACGACCTTTATCCCACGCTGTCAAGCCATTCAAAACAGTTTGACTTGGCTGAAATACAGGATCGTGTTAAAGGACAGCCAAGACTCAGACTCTCATCTACTTTAACATAACATACTTCCAAGTTTATAAAGGGCAATAAGAAACCTTTCCAAGTAACAGGTTGCCCCCGTGTGGTCATACATCAGTACTACACTAAGAGGTCTGAACTCTTCTAAACTAACAAGAAGTCGATAAACAAATTGGAAAAATACTGGAAGTTTAGTGCAGCGGTCCCCAAGTTTTAATTTATCTCTGACAATATTTTCACAGACCGGCCTTTATGATGTCGCAGATCAGTAAAACAAAATAAAACCAGTACTGGTACCAAACACCGGGAAAACCAAACATTTCACACCCAAGCCTCAACTCTTACGGCTCGGTACCGGTCCGTGATTTGGGGACCGCTGGTTTAGTGTCTCTATGACAACGGCATTCTGAAGGAAAGGACAGCTGATGTATGCCACACCCACACGAGCAGGAAACACTAAAACAGATAAAGACGCAGCTGAGGGAGACTGTGACTCGACAGGAAGTAACGTCTGCTCTGCAGTCTTACCGGTGCTGTTGGGACAGAGGCGAGCCAGCAGCTCAAAGCGGATGTCTCTCTCCACACTCATAGAGCGGGCATGGATCTTGAAGATGTGGGTGCGACCCTGCAACGGCGGGTTTAAAGATGGTTGAATTGGACAGAGCTACATCAGAGAAGTGTAACACAGTCCAGTTTAAAACTCACCTCAAGGTCAGGCAGGCTGAACTCGATCTTCCTATCCAGACGTCCGGGCCTCATCAGGGCCGGGTCCAGCGTGTCCGGCCTGTTGGTGGCCATCAGCACTTTGATGTTGCCTCGAGGGTCGAAACCATCCAGCTGATTGATGAGCTCCAGCATGGTCCTTTGGACCTCGTTGTCTCCACCGGCGCCGTCATCAAAACGAGCACCTGGCAGGTTCAGAGGGTTACACGCTCAGAATGGATTTCTCTTCACGCTGGATTAAAAGGGCTGCTGCACGTCAGTGGATGTTTTTCTTTTTAAGTAATGAGACTAACCTCCAATAGCATCAATTTCATCAAAGAAGATCAGACAGGCCTTTTTGGTCCTGGCCATCTCAAAGAGCTCACGCACCATCCTGGCGCCCTGTGAACGAGTTCAGGAAAAGTCAGACGTTTACGAGAATCAACCTTCCTGATCTGAACTGCAGCTAATCTTTCTTTTCGTGAGCGCACCTCTCCCACGTATTTCTGCACCAGCTCGGAGCCGATGACTCTGATGAAGCAGGCGTCTGTTCTGTTGGCCACAGCCCGGGCACACAGGGTCTTTCCGGTTCCGGGGGGCCCGAATAGCAGCACACCTTTAGGAGGCTCAATTCCCAGATTGACAAACCTCTCAGGCTGGTGAGAAGAAAAAGACGACAAGTGAGCTCCCATGTGCAGAAGACAGTTGCTTCACTCGTGCCTCAGTGGTGGTTCTAACTTTGGAACACTCACATGGAGCAGCGGAGTTTCAACCACCTCTCTTAGCTTCTCAATCTGCTCCTTGCATCCACCAACATCACTGTAGGTCACATCAGGCTTCTCTTCCACCTAAAGCAAGTGGGCCAAGGAGTTATCACATGCAAGCAGACAGATAACCAAACAATCACAGAGTATCCTCGCCTCCCAACCTGCATCATGGTGACAGTGGGGTCGATTTTCGGAGGCAGAGGAATGTGGATCTGATACTTGTTTCTGTCAACCCTGGAAAAACAGAAAGGACACTAAACTTAGCTTACGGCTGACGGAACCTTCTGGAAACTATGTAACACCTCTAAATCATGTTTCTGCCTCACCCCACTCTCATGCCCTCCTCGATGTCAGTTGGAGCCACCTGGTCACTCAGGTCCACCACAAACTTGGCAAACTGTTTGACGTTGATGATGTATTTGGGATCCTCAGAGTCTGCATTGATGATCTTTGTGCATCTTTCAGAAAGAAATAAAGAATCATGAAGCTACATAATGGAAATGCTGTGGAAGGAAGTAGGAAAGCTAAGAATATTCCCGTCAGATTAACAGGAATGTCGCTCGAAACATCCCAAAGGGAAGATCAGCGATATAACACCACACTTTACATTTTGGTGATGTTAAAGTCGAACATTTACCTTGCTACCTGCAGCGGCTGCTCGCTCTGCAGTGTCTGCTTGTCAGCAGCTAGATCCCAGAGAGCCGGTGGAGCCAGGCCTGTGTCAGACTCCTTGATGCCTGTGCAATTAAAAAAAACAAATCAGACACAAAGCATCTTGTGCAGCCCTCCAAAGTACCAAAACTGTCCATATATACTCCTCTGATAAAGCTGGACAACCGTTCCAAATTTAAGATGATCCATTTTCAACAACAATGCAGCCCTTTGCATTTTTTGGAGTTAAAGTCAACTAGACATGCCTTTTTAAAATCTAAACTGGCCCCATAGCTGTGGGTTGTGGTAGAAAAGGTGATCTCTCTTTGTGTGTTAAACTAGCCCAGAGTACAGGCTGGCACTGGGTGGCTGGGAAAGGCCAGCTAGACAGCTGCATCTGAAGTGACAGGCCGTGCAAGCACCAAATAATTAAATCAAGGAGTGAAAATACATGAGATTTAACTGGCACCTAATGAAACTAAAATGTCCAAATGTATTTGTGCAACAGTGTTATTGAGTCCTGTGCATGTTGCAGGATAATCAGTTAATATGCACAGGACCATGCAGCTGCAGTTATCATTGTGTCTGTAACTTGGGACGCACAATTTGCTAAACTTGCTGATTTTGTATCGTTTCTGGATGCGACAAAATTCATTCAGGATCAGGCTTTTTAGTTCAGAAGCCTTTTCTGGTTTGCGTCTCCTGCTGGAATCAACGAGCGACCTTCCACTTGTCAGCCTAATGTGTAAACCACTTCTATGGAGCTACCAAATACTTCCTGTACTACTGTTGGTTGTTAGAAATGAAACTGAGAATATCTGAATACATTTATAAGTTGTAATGGTGAATTCCAAGTAAAGAAAATCTAAGAAAGCCGGAGTAAAACCCCTGAGTTTGACCCAGTACTTGAAATCTGGTCAGACACAAGTGGCCTCCTAAGCTGGAATTTTTGAAGGTTTAGAAAGTTAGTTCGGCAAATGAGCTTTTCAAATAAATGCCGTTTTATTGCTTATGTCCGGTTTAATCACCAAGCCCAGTAAGAAGCTTACTGAGAACATCTTACTGCCCTGCTGTGGCACAAATGTACTTCTGAATTCGTCGCTCACCCGTCAGCTCGTTTATCTTCTTGAGCAGCTGCTGAATGTCATCTTCCACTTGTTTGATCTGCCTGGAATAGGTACTCTGACCCTGGTGGTGAACAGCAAGCAACACATTCACTCACTGTGGAATCATTTCCTTGACACTTGCTTGGTGTCGTGGTTTGAAAGCCATACTTACATATGTTTTGAGCAGAGCGATGTCCCCTTCATCCAAAGCTTTAAAAAAGAATCACAATCACATGAATGCGTTTGCACTCCGACACTGTTGTCGGACTGAGCGATGCAGTATACACAAGACTTTTTATTCCACCATCAACACATATTTATAACAACATGGTAACAAATACATTCAGCAGGAGCAAACTGTTTTCAACGAGCTAAGCTAACATTAGCAATGTTGCTAGCTGATATCGGCGCTTCCTTTCGGGAAATAATATCTTAGGGTTTAAAATAAACGATTTTAGATATACCTCTAATAGGGGAGTCACCCTTCTCCTCTTCCTTAATCTTCCTTTGGTCGTCTCCCAGATAGTCCGGCATGTCTAACGTGTGAACAAACTGTCTGGTCACGAACAATCAGGACTGCTAAACTCTACAATTACACAGCAGCTTTGGACTTCCGCCGCTATGCGCAACTTACCGGAACACACAAGCGGGAATTGTAGTGAGGATGTACCAGCTTTACGGGTTTAAAAAATATAATATTATCATGTTGTTCTGTTGGGGGCTACAGGAATCTTGTGCGTATCATTTTTACATCCTAATTATTAGAGAAACTGTATGACATGTTTAGCTAGCGGGGCCAGGTTTTAATCTACAGATAAATACCAAAACAAAAACGGCGGAACTACAAGTGACGAGGCGCGATGAGACACCCGGAGGTTTTAGCGGTGTGACAGCAGAGCTCGTTCTCGGATTGGCAGTGGCAAAAGGAGGCCCATGTGGTAGAGAGCGGGCCACAGACTGTAGCACTTTCTAAAGGTCTCACTTGATCATTCGGGCATCTGAATGTTCGCGTAACCTGCTTTGAAAATGCTGCTGGAAGCGTTGGATGGGGACGAAACGGTTGTCTACAGAGCAGCTGCCGGTAAGCACTGAAGGAGGTCAGAGGGAGGCAGCTAGTTGAGCAGGCACTCTTACACACTGATTGCTGCTCTGCGTGTTAGCATGCAGCTAAACAGAGCACACAGCAGGCTAACATTGCCGGCTAATTTGAAGCTCGGTAAAGTCTCTGCGTTTGTATTAGTTAGCCGTGTTGTGTCTCGGGTTATCCAAACGGCGTTTGTCGCCGGGTTCACTCGCTGCCGCCAGAGCGTCTCACCAGCTTCACCGGTTAGTTGGCTTCTACTTATAATTATTATTATTAATGACAGACTAGTTTGGAATTTCACAGCCTTTCATGTGGAGCAGTACCTGGCTGTTACGTAAGGGCTGAACGACTGTGACAGGCGTGAAGGTGGACACACGCAGCGCTCCCTGTTACTGACTGACGGCCGTTAAACTGTGACGGTGTCGCCGCACAGCGTGTCACATGTCGGTGCTGCTGATTCATCTCCAGTAATAATGCATTTTATACTTTTGTAGCTTTAAAATGACAAAGCAAGAGAGAGGCGACATGTTCAGTCAGTCACTGGGAGCGCTTCCTTTGGGACCTCTCAGCTGTGGGAGTTCTTGTTTGGAGGATCCTGAGTTCGCAGTGAGACTGTCCACCATGTTTGGGGCAGTGATGGTTGTGACACTCGCACTGTGCTTGCAGCTCTGCTTCAGTTCTTCAATAACCATAAGACTGTTCCCACCTCAAGCATATGACCCTGTCCTGTGTTCTCTGCATCGGCTCCATTTTTGCACTGATGATCAGCTGCATTCATGTATATACCAATCTGCTCAGCACTTTCAATTTTTATTTTATGTTTAAGTGTTTGTCTTACAGCATGTTTCACACCAAGTACCGCAGCAATTTCCTAATGTTGTAAACCTGCTCAACATTGGCAGTAAAACCCTTTCTGAGCATAGTCTGCTTAGTCTCTCTGAAGCTCTTTGCTGCCAAACAGCCTCTTAGTTTCCCAGCCGTCAATCATAGACTGTACATAAAAGACAGCCATAGCTGCCAGAGCCCTCCACCTTGGAGTCTTTCTAATGTAAAGCTTTGAAAAGTTGCAAACGCTTTAGCCCTAACATGCTAATTAACGCCTGAGGCTTTGCTAAAAATCTCTTGGCAGTGTTCAAGTTTAAGATAAGTAATGATTCGAAGTACTGAAACACTTAGTTTTACAGTGTCGTAGTAACAAAAAAGGGAGCAAAGATGCTTCATTTACCAAAATGTCTCTTCCTCCTCACAGCCTCTGCACAGGTTCAGGTGGAGCCCGTGGGTCGGTGGTTCGAGGCCTACATAAGGAGGAGAAACAGAAATGTGTCGTCTTCCTTCCAGGAGCTGGAGGAAGAGGAGGAGTCCTCAGAAGAGTCTGCAGATGAGGAGTTTCAGCTGGAGGAGTACTCCATGCTCCGAAAACTTGATCCTAAAGACTGGAAGGTATGTGACAATACATCTCAGCTGTTTGCAAAGAGATCCCTGCTTTCACATCGGTACTAAACGGTTCTTCTGTCTTAGAAGACAAACAAATATGGATGAAACATTTTTACTGAAATGTAACAAAAACTGAAATCATCAAAGTTCTGCTGTGATCCTGTTTATTAAAACATGATGGGGAGTTTGTTCAGCTGACCTGAGGGCATGCTCTGTAAGCAAAGTAGAATGTGTTGGGAATTTCAGAGTGAGGTTCCTGACAGCCCTCTCCACTTCCCTGTGATGTGTTTACAGTCTGGAAAAACTATTCAGTTGAACCGGTGATGGTGCGTGTTTTGCAGCACAGCCAGTTTTCCAAAGCCTTCGATACTCACTGTCTGTGGACGCTTATCTTTGGCCGTGTGTGTGTGTTTGATGGATGCACTGACACGCTGCACAGACGTGCTTTAATGATGCCTGAGTCGATGATAATTCACGTTAGCAACCGCTGCTTTGTTTGAATCAGTTAACGGTGTTGTGCTTTCCAAACAGAGGAAAATAATCCAGTTTGATGGATGAACTCTTTACTTTCTGCTGTTTCAGGGCTTTGGGTTTGTTGCACACCAGGCACATGCAGCACGTCATCAGGCCCCGTCAGGGCTGGACTTGCTTTTGCCTCGTTCTCTCAGCGGAGCGTGCATTTCCAGTGTCGTTCATTTAATTGTCTGAGATTAAAATGTGGTTCATCGTGAAGTCCTTTGAGTCATGTTTCTGAAACACACAATTATCCATTTCAAGCTTTTCTGGTTGTGCTTCTCAGTCTGACCTGACGTTTCAGTGGTTACGGTGCCGTGTGCTTACAGCGCAGTAGTGCATCTAATCTGTGAGTCACAGAACATTAGTTTAATGATCTCATGGTGAGGTGTTCACACCTGTGCCAGATCCTGCAGTCAGTGCCACTAAGACTTCGATTCACTGCATTAAGATGAAGCTGAAAAACCCAATCACAGGTGAGTTCTGAAATGCCTCGCAAACTTAAACGGTTTTGGTTCATCGCTACAAACGACAGTGAGCACTTCCTGTAGTGAAATGTATTCCACGTTAAAAATAAAGCGTTAGTTACAAGTAGATGGATACATGTGAAGGCGAGTTTTTTCTTTTGACTTTAGAGTTTATCTGGAACGAAAAGGCCGCACGTGGATTGTAGAAGACGGTGCAGATGTAATGTTTTAAAGTAAACCCATATTTACTGTACGGTGTTGGGACTAAGTGATTATTTGAAGCGGTGATCTGATAACAGGTGTAGCTGTTGGTGCTAACAGAGTCAGGGGAACAGGAACCCTGAGGGACTCCAAAGAGTTTAAGAGCTGCAATAATGTCGTTGAGCGTTACTGTCATGTGACACAGCATACTCTCCTGTAACCTGTCAGAATCAAGATCACTATGCTGTGCTTGGGCTCCCACACCTGAGGTACAAGGCGACACAGAAACAGATCAAAGCTGCCCGTGAGTATGTTCCCACCTACACGCGTGTTTCATGTCTCTGGTTTGTTGTAATGACGCAGTTTGATCCCAAGTCTCTGCCGTTTATCTGCAGACAAATCGATTGTGCTGAAGCACCATCCCGACAAAAGGAAAGCTGCAGGGGAGCAGATCGTGGAAGGAGACAACGACTACTTCACCTGCATCACTAAAGGTACGCAGTGCTGCAACTAATCGTCAACACAGACATTGTTTCTGGAATCTGCTGAACTAACTGACCCACCTGTTGAACCTCAGCTGTGGAAATCTTGTCCGACCCCGTGAAGAGGAGAGCCTTCGACAGTGTAGATCCTACCTTCGACAATTCTGTGCCTTCCAAGAGTGAAGGGAAAGAGAACTTTTTTGAGGGATTTGCTCCCGTTTTTGAGAGAAATGCCAGATGGTCTTCCAAGAAACATGTGCCCAAACTTGGAACCGCGGAGTCCTCTTTTGAAGAAGTGGATAATTTTTACTCTTTTTGGTAAGTGGAAGAGTGAGAGATGCTCCTTTGAATGAAAAAACGAGACAAACACAGGGTAAAGGTTTGTTCTTTTCTCTTTGGTTAAAGGTACAACTTTGACTCCTGGAGGGAATTTTCATACTTGGATGAAGAAGAAAAGGAGAAGGCTGAATGGTAAGCTCCCGTCTGCCCTGATGAAGCAGGTGTTAGCCCTCTGTCGTCTAACGCGTCAACTCTCCCCCCGTGTAGTCGTGATGAGAGGAGATGGATTGAAAAGCAGAACCGAGCTTCGAGGGCTCAAAGGAAGAAGGAGGAGATGAACAGAATACGAACACTAGTTGGTACAGTCACACACTTCATTAGCAACACAAAGCCCTGAAGTATTGAGCAAATAGCTGCTGCACGTACAGAGATGGTCTGTAAAAAGAGGCTGCAGTGTGACTCATCGTCTGTCATGCTTCACTGCAGATACTGCCTACGGCTGCGACCCTAGAATAAAGAAATTCAAAGAAGAAGAAAAATCCAGGAAGGAGTCTGAGAAGAAAGCCAAAGCTGAGGCCAAGAAGAGAGAGCAGGAAGAGAAGGAGAGGGTAGGTGTCACTCACGGCGGGGAAGGTCGATTGGCCTAAAGGTGCGACTGTTACGTCCAACGGTAAAGCTAGCAGCATAGAATCATCTCATTGGGTTGGTGCTGTTAGCTGCGACGTTCGTGTTACATTAGCTGCTCCTCTAGTTAGACAAGGTGATTAAAACAATCCATGCTGAGTTTATTCCTGCCAGTGCAGACGTGACAAAGGGAAAATAAATCAATAAATGAAGGAGGGTTACTGCAGGACAAATGTTCACACAGCTTCCTGTCCTGGTTCAGGCGCTGTAATTCCTCCATCCTCTCTGTGACCTGGATCACGAAGGAGCAGCTTAACCTGGAGCTGTTATGAAATTTAAAGAGTGGATAGTGTTCGCTTCTGTTTACCAGAATCTGAGCAGTGGACAGTATTGGACAGTTTGGTTTTCTTATTGTCATGTTTGGACAAAAACACCACTCAGTGCTTCACACTGTGGGTAATACACATATTTCCAGTCAAAGAAGCTTCTTAAAGCTGCTCAGTTCATGCTGTGAGAAGATGCTGAGCTTCAGTTGGTCACAGGCTCAGGTTCTGCGTGTCTGACAGGCCCGGCGGGCGGAGCTGGAGGCAGCTCGGCTGGCAAAGGAGAAGGAGGAAGAGGAAGCCAAGCAGGCCGCCCAGCAGGCCAAGAAAGAGAAGGAGATCCAGAAGAAGGCCATCAAGAAGGAGAGGCAGAAACTCAGGACCATGTGCAAGGTAAGCGCCTACAGTGTCAGACGTGTTTGTGTGCTGCTGCTTGGTGCATTTTCACTATCTGATGCTGTTCCTCTCCACAGAACTGGAACTACTTTGCAGACAACGAGGCTGACAGTGTGAAAATGATGGAGGAAGTGGAGAAACTCTGTGACCGCCTGGAACTAACAAGGTACGAGTCAGTTTTAGCCAAAGGGCCGCCGTCGCCAAAGGGCCGCCGTCGCCAAAGGGCCGCCGTCGCCAAAGGGCCGCCGTCGCCAAAGGGCCGCCGTCGCCAAAGGGCGTGATGCTTTTTGTTTTCTTGCTTGACTTTGAAGAAACAAACTGGATTCAGGTTTCCACCATGAGATGATCCTGGATGAGCGTAAAGCTGTTGATAATGTTGGTTACATTTAAACAGCTTACCATATAATGAAAGGAATGACCTGGGATATCATCTGTGAAACATCGGGTCAGGTTTGCTCATCTGCAGCTGAAAGCTTTCAGTGTTGGAGAGGAACCCTTTGCAGCTGCAGGCAGGAGCAGTTCTCTGGCACACAGAAGAGCCTGTGGTTTCATTACAAGTGTGAAGAACTTGGTGGTTTGACATGATGTGCCAAACTACAGGCTTGAATTAAGATTTAGTGTAATTATTATTTCATAAAGCTTCAGCAGTGCATTTGATGAGATGTGACGCATGTGTGTTGTTTCTTTCCAGCCTACAGTCCCTCAATGAAGAGTTGGCTTCGGGCTCTAAAGAGGAGAACAAGGCAGCAGTAGAAAAGCAGGTAGAGGAACTTTTTCTTTGTAGCGCCTCAGGTTTGAAGCCGGAGACCATCAGGAGCCAGCACGTCGACAAACAGGTTGCTGCTGTTTCCTCAGGTGCAGGAGGTGAATGCTCAGCTGCAGAAGGAGAGGGAGGCTGAGATCCAGGCCAGGCAGGCGGCTCGCAGCTCTGAGCAGGCCAGCGGGGGAGCAGGCGGGGGGAAGGGCTGGAACGAAGAGGACCTCCAGCTGCTCATAAAAGCAGTGAACCTGTTCCCTGCTGGAACCAACGCCAGGTGAGCGCTTGGAATTACAGCCGGCGTCAATCGGGGAACTGTGTGTCAATAAAGCTTGTTTCGTGTTTCCTAGGTGGGAGGTTATTGCTGACTATATGAACACGCACTCCACCAGCGGCATGAAGAGGACGGCCAAAGACGTCATCAACAAAGCCAAGAACCTGCAACGACTCGGTAAGCTCACAAAGAAACCTCAGCTTACCACGGTTTTATCTGTAGGCGCATGGATGCTTTGACCTGCTGCTGTTTACGGTCTCATCCACAGATCCGGTGCAGAAAGATGAAATAAATAGAAAAGCATTTGAAAAGTTCAAGAAGGAGCACACATCAGTGCCGCCCTCCATCGACAACGCTGTGCCCTCAGAGAGGTTTGATGGTAAGTGAGGCTGGGGTAGACACACACACCTGATCGATTCTGATTGGCTCCATCACCAAGCAGAATGTCAAAGACGTGCTGTGGATCAAATGTTATCAAGTACGTCTCCTCCCTGTGCTGATCGTGTCAGTAATAGATTACACGCACACGTCAGCGCTTCTGTGAAATGACTGAAACACATTAGCTCACTGCATAAGCACACAGGCTACCACACATCCCAGTGATGCTCGCTGTGATCAAACACGATGTTACAGTGTAACGAGTCGGTGATCTTACTAACATCCTTTGAACTTTAAATATGCCTGTACATTTTCCTGCACCATATCAGAGCCAATTTTACAATAGTTACGGGTCAAAGTATCTCTCAAGATTTTAAGAATAATAAATATCTCTTAAATTGTTTGCAATAATGAAGCATTTCAATATAATGTAGACAAAAACAAAAAATAACACGATAGTTACGGATCAGGACTCCCCGGTCCTTACTGCGCCTGTGCAAAGTTGGACCGTGCAGTACAGGGTACGAGGATACCGCCACCTGCTGACCGAGCGAATGAACCCTATTGTAAACTGAATTAGCGTCAAGCGCGTGTTAAATCTGATTTAGTGACAGTCGAGTGTGTTTATGCTCGTCTGTGAGGAGAGGATTGTTGGAATAGTGATGATGATGTGCGCTGTCACTGTCAGTTGTCAGTAAACACTTCATCTGGCTGATGAATCTTCACGTGACACATTACTAAGTCAGTATTATTAAGTCTGTAAGTAGGCGCCATTCTTTCTATTTTACGGCGCTGTTGCTCAATCGGGGGACGAGAAAAGCATGAATTTGTTTGTAAACGGATTCTCCATTGTTTAAATGTCCCGGGCAGTCGAAAAGCAGGCAGAGCTGCTGAGAAATGCTAAGAGCTAACTGGGCGCTAACCGTGTCACTTAAATACATTAACTCTCGCAATGTTGGCAACGAGAGGAAGTGACGGAAGATTTGCGCATGCGGAGTACTGATCAGGTTTCCGGTACGGATCCGGTAGTGACAGCGTCCAAATTCAGGAACCGCATCCTCCTGTGCCCGCATTTGTAGGCCGATTATGTTACAGCGACACGACAAAGGCTGCACAAATTCGAAGACTCTGACAAACGCGGCCTTCATTTCCCCAGATTTGAAGGATGGGTCAGGTGTATACTTCGTGGCCCACCTATCCCAGAATTCATAGCGTGGCCTTGCCAATTCCAGTTTCCAACAATGGCGGCAGCTAGTTAGTTTTAACTTTACTCTTATTATTCTTTCTGGGTCACAAAATAAACGTTTAACATATTATCAGGCAGGAATGTAGCTGTGTAAACCTCAAATATCTGCTCAGTTTATCAGGACACTGCATATTTTCAAAAGCGCTCCGACGTCTTCGGAGACGTCTGTTACCCACTAGCTCGATAGCTAGCCGGGGGCTAGGCCCACTAGAGCCGTGAGAACACCGGACTCCCGGCAAATCGTCTTCAAATGTTATTGTTTGGCCTTTTTTCAGTATTTTATTTGTTCCTGAGTAAATCTGTTTGTCTGAGATTAAAGTTTTAGTTTTTACACAGCTGAATAAACGTCAAGCAGACAGCTGATCATCAGAAGTGTGAGATGCTCCAGAATATACTCCGGTGTCCTGTTATATTTTAGATAGGAGTTTATTAAACTCCACCGAAACAATCTGCAGATTTCATTAAAATTTAATAAACTATCATCTTGTCTTTATTTTTAGTTAGCACCTTAAACACTTAAAGCTGTAAGCTAATGATAGTTAAATAAGAGCAGATGCTGCTGGTGCAATAAGCTGTACGTTGTACGTCCAATGGATGATGATCTGATTAGTCGACTATCAAAGTAATAGTTTGTGGCGGCCCTAGACCACACCTACTGCAGCTGAGCTGGTCTCTATTTGGGGCACAGCTTCTGTAGATGGCTCGTTTTTGTCCCAGTCGTTATTTAGTAGCTGATGTAATGAAAACATTCAGTCGTCAGCTGTGAGCTTTTGAGAGTTCCTGACGATTGTGTTGTCACGTGTGGCCCCTCAGCCTCAGGCAGTGATGGGAATGCTGCCCCCTGGACCACAGAGGAGCAGAAACTTCTAGAACAAGCCCTGAAGACCTACCCGGTCAACACGCCTGAGCGCTGGGAGAAGATCGCAGCTGCTGTGCGTGGACGAAGCAAGAAGGACTGTATGAAGAGGTATAAGGTATGCTGCTGCCGTGGTCTGTGCTCAGAAGGCTCGTGTTTTGCATTAAAGTGTTTTTACTGCAGCGTGAAACTCTGCAGCGACAAACTGAGGAACTAACACGTTTCCTTTTTCCTCTGACAGGAACTGGTGGAGATGGTCAAAGCCAAGAAAGCTGCTCAGGAACAAGTGGCAGCCAAAAATAAAAAATGACAAGAACCACGCGTTAATAGAATCTGTTATTTTAACATTATTGTGTTGGTCTTTATTTTATAATAAAAAGAAGGAAAAAATAACGTGACACGACTTAAATTTTGCATTTGTCCACTTCCTCAGCGTGTCCTGCTCAGCTTCTCATCCAGAACATCCCACTGCGGATCTGGTTGTAGTCGGGCAGCTGTTCGATTGGACCTGAGAACAAACAAACTTATTGCTTATCTGCTTTAACATCAGGCAGAAACACGAGTTTGAACACAGACTGAGTTCCAGAGACGCTCTGATCTTTGACTGACTGCATCGTCACACTTGAAGCTACGCTCACTTCCTGTTTTGGCTCAAGATTTAAACCCAGAGTTCTGATAAACCATTCTTTTCTTTACAGGCGACAGAAAACTGATTAAAATTGTAAATCAGGGCTAAAAGCTAAAACATCAGTCTGCATAGTTCAGCCGTCACAGTGACGATCACTTGCATCACCAGCAGAGTTCAAACTGGGATTCACTCCCCACACTGAGCCGCCGGCTTCCTTTTATCGTACACTCCGAGTTTCGTTAGGTTCAGCCTCTGCAGGCGTCCCGTGTTTGAAAACGTACCGACAGCTGCGATGGCAGGAGCTCTGTTGTAGATGTATTTGGTGCACACGTCCTTTATGGTGCTGGCGTCGATGGCCTGTGGAGAGCCAGAGACAAACATGGTGGAGGATCAGGGCAAAAAGAGCTTTTCAAACATTATTTCAGGTCGTGCTTAAAGACACCGGCTGGGACGTTACCAGATTTACATTGAGGTTTTCTCAGCCTCACACAGTTTATCACTGTGACTCTGTTATTGTTCTGGTCTTACTGCTTTAAATGTAAAGAAACCTGGCCTTATGAAAAAATATACTCTTATGATGCATTTTAACTTTAAATATGGAAGCAGCAAATAAGCACACGTGACGAGTGCCAGAAAGCTCAACGTTCCTGGGATCTCACTTCCTCCTCTGGTTGCAGTTTTTCTACGTTCAACAGTCACAAAGGTGGAATTCAGCTGCGACGTTCTGCGACACCACGCGCTAAGGACGCATCAACGTGGAGGTGTTGGAGACGCGACGCAGTCTCACCACTATAATCTGTCTAAACAGGTTACCATGGTTACCAGGTAAATAAAAAGTGAAGTACAGGCCTCAGTTTGAGCTGCAATAACAGAGGCTGTTAGACTGTAAAAATGAAAGCTAACAGAGCCAACCGTAGCTGCTGGATACTAAGAGTACACAGAGTTATGAACTTGTACAAAACGCAGCCCTCAGTTGGATTTCCGGTAACAGTTACTGACAGAGCAGAAGAACCTGTCGACTCACATCAATGCGGGCTTCCAGCTCATGCAGAGGGATCCTGCGACTGTAGCACAGCATCTGTCTGCCGATGTCCTCGCAGATTGGGGTGGATCCTGGAGGAAGCAGATCAACACGTGAAACCAGGCGCCGCACGACTGCACGCTCTACAGTCACGCTGCCTTACCGTCCAGATGCAGCAGCATGTTGGTCTTGAGCAGGTTCTTGGCCCGAGCTACCTCGCTCTCCGTCACACTGGTACAAAGAGAAATCCTGACAGGAAGCAGCGACACACAAGCGTTAAACACGTTCAGTCAGCAGGTTTAACCTTCTTTAAAACTGACGACTAAACTGATCTGAGCGCGCTCACCATTCCATTTGAGTAAAGTGCATCATGTCGTTGATGGTGCCGGGTTCACACACCATGTAGAGTCCCCAGAGGCCTGTGTCTGTGTAGCAGGTGTTGAAGGACTGGAAGCTATGGCACAGGTTCCCCTGACAGGCCATCTGAGCCAGCTTACTGGATAGATTCTAAACTCAGAGGACATAGAAACAAACGGTTCGCTGAATAAATGCTGAGCACGTATGTGTGGTCAGTTTTTATTTAAAGATGGCGAAGAAGAGGAAGAGCATTTAGCAGCAGCACAGAGAAAACAACACGTGCCACATCCAAGGTTTCCTCAGTACTCACCACGCCTCCACCAAACGAGCGGTCCCAGTTTCCAATGAGCGTGTTGGCTACCATGAGTGGGATTGTGTCGGGGTGAGACCATCCGACAGCCTCCATGGCGATGGCGATGTGAGCGAGTGGCATTTTGTCGTCACGGACTCTGATCTGAAACCGTAACAGAGTCCTGAAGCATTCACCAAATTAAAGCTTTTTTTAATAACTTGAAATGAAACTGCACCAGTTTCACAGTCAACGAATGATAGAAAGCACACAAATACTTAACTGAGGTCTACTGGAAGTAGAGCAGGGCGATATGGCCAAAAATATTTATCACGATATATATTTGAAACTTTGCGATAACGATATAACTGACGATATAATTGATGCGAGACAAAATACACCTCCACAACATTACTAGCACAAAAAGACAACCTTCCATTTATTTTCACTTAAACAAGAAGCTGGTTTTTATGTACATTAAAGCTTTATAAAAATGTAACCGTGCAAATGCAAATTCCTTGCTGAAAGTTTAACCAAAAGGCATTTCCAGTAGAAATGGGCTGACATATCCTGAGCATAACCATGTATAATATCCACTGAAGTTAAAAAGAGGTGCTTTGCAACATTAAACTGCAGTGTGCAGTACGTATTTTTTGGACCATAAGGTGCACGGGATTATAAGGCACATTAAGCGAAACAAAGCAGTCAGATAAATCAAACTTTATTAAACTCATTCTTCTTGCTTCCTCCACTTCTGTACCATTGATTCATTAATGTTGAATTCTCTGCAGCTGCTCTATTCCCATGTTGTTGCAGTATATTAATGACTAACCTTGTATTGTGGATGGATTATCTCAGTTGTTCTCCTGACTGAAGTTTGGTCCGTTTACAGCATCCTGCCATGCGATTGCATTTGTCTCTAACCATGAAGAACCTTCACGTTAACTTTTATAAGTGGAAAAGTGTTAGTGTTCGTCCTCCAGCTTCACTGTTTATGTTATGCTAACATAGCTGTGTCGCTAGCGATCACGTAGCACATCATTATATACCAGCTAGCCCAACTTCAGTAACCCTACAAACGTCACTGCTGTTTAGTTTCCTGCCTTCATTTATGTTGGAAGTGATAGCAGAGCTGTACGTTTGATTTTTTTTCAGAAATCTCTCAGTCAGAACATGCTATATCATGCTTAGGTAACTAGCGAAACTAGCGAGCTAACTTCCGCTAGCTTCCTGCTAACTTCTAACTCCGTTAAATGTAATAAATTTTGTTTTCATGGATGCCTGGAAGTTAAACTTCATAGTTTCACCTGGTAAAGCAGCAATGCTGATCGTTTTATTAAAGATGAAAGAATTTAGACAGTTTTTAAACTCTCAGTGATGCTGCAGTGTCGTTTGACCTGAAGCATACGGAGTTTAGGACCCAGATTACTCCCAGATTTAAGAGTAGGGATGGGTATCGTTTAGGTTTTATCCGATACCGGTGCCAAATCGGTACTTTTGAAACGGTGCCGGTGCTTAAACGGTGCTCGAACCGGTGCTTAAAGAATGGAGAACACAAACTTTGTCCAAAAACCTCTCATGTTCAGCTGTTTTTTTTTTTTTTGTAAAAAGATAATGTTAGCCTTTTCTGCAGCTATGGGGCATATATGGTATATACTCTTGGCTGGAAGCAGTGCTTAAACAATGGAAAAAACACAAACTTTGTCCAAAAACCTCTCATGTTCAGCTGTTTCCCACTTTTTCTTTGGTCATTTTAGCCTTTTTGGCCAGGGTGAAGGGAGTATCTGCCATCAAACAAGAAGGCAGCCGCATGTAGCTATGATGATGTTTGCTAGTTCACCTTACATGCATTAATGTAATAACGTGGTTAGCCTACTCAACGTAAATTACACACGAACAACATGAAGCTACTCACGCAGAGAAGAACGGCTGCTGCTGCATCATCATCCTCATCATTTCTGCTACACTGGCAGGGCTAGGGGCCAGGACTCTATTCTTCGGGTTTTTGGGGGATGTTGCTCCGGGTCCGATAACTGGCAACCCACCCAACGTGCACAGTGTGAGGTCTCGCAGCAAGCTATCAAATACGGCGCATTTCTCGGCTTTAAAATAAAACACTATGCGTCGCCAGGTGTTTCATCGGATTTGAGGAGTTACCTCCTTTGACAGTATCACAGTATCAGCTTAAAGCACTTGTTGCTGCTGAGTTTGCATATTTTGCTGTGAAGTACAACCAGACTTTTGACCGCTTCGCCTTGGACATTTTTAATCTGTAGCTCTGCTCTAACTGAACGTACGTACCTGGCCCCGCCTACTATCCTGGGAAACGTAAAATGATTGGCTAGAAGTCTATCACAGCTCAGGGAAAAAAAGCACCGAAATAAAGCACCGAAATGTGCGCTGCTTTTCGGTCTGGTTACTACCGTTTGTCAGAACCGGTGCCATCATGGCACCCGACACCGGTACCCATCCCTATTTAAGAGCATCTTAGTCCGACAAATACGACAATAACGACGGCCGCTTGCATGTTCTGCAAAAAAATGTGCTTTGTCGTGTATCTGACGGACAAACACCAAACCAGTTTCACATCACTGAAGCTGCACCATTTTTACAAACCAATTCTGGTTCATCTGTTTCACTCAACAATCAGCCATGTGCGTATGAAAACAAAGGCACCGCGCATGCACGTTTTACTCATATTCTATCGCGATATTTCATTTTCCTATCGTTGCCTAACATTATACCAGTATTACCGTGAACGGTATAATATGGCCCAGCCCTAACTGGAAGTATCTACAGTTCTCAGTGCTGTGATACAGGCCGGCAGGAGTTAGTGGGGAACTGTCAACGCTTTTGTTTTGAAGGCAGAGCTGGGTTAAAGAGCAAATCTAATCTGTGAGACGAGCAGCAGACGACAGGATGCATACGTGTATATAGAAACTGAATTCATGACTGTTTTTACACGTCTTTTAAACCACTTTAAATACAACTTGAAAGCAAACTTGTTCTGGTTACTCCTCTAAACGATATCTCACCGTCTCCCCGAGCATGTCCAGCTGCAGTATAATCGTTCATTTCAGGGAATATCCGACACATCTATCGCCTTCTTCATCTAAAAGGTTTCCATTAATGAAAGCCTGATGCCGTGTGAACTAGAAAGCACAGCCTGCATGAACCTGCATGAACCTGCATGATGCAGTCACACTGGATGATCCAAGTCCGACTGAAAATCTAAACCGTGTGCAGAGGCTTTCCCAGTCTGAATTCATTTGCCTGACTATTGATCTTATTGATCTTAGTCTTTGGCGCCAAAGAAAAACGATTACAGGTCACCAGAGAACTTCAATCTATACATCTAAAAACCACAAACCAGGCGAGAAATTTGGGTGTAGTGATGGATGCAGACCTAAACTTAGAAAAACACATTAAGACAATAACAAAGTCAGCTTACTATCACCTCAAGAATATATCAAGGATAAAATATCTGATGTCTCAACAGGACCTGGAAAAACTAGTCCATGCATTCATCTTTAGTAGGCTTGATTACTGTAACAGCATCTTTACAGGTCTACCTAAAAAATCAGTCAGACAACTACAGCTCATTCAGAACTCTGCTGCTCGAGTCCTCACTAAGACCAAAAAAGTGGACCACATCAGTCCAGCTCTGAGGTCCTTACACTGGCTGCCTGTCCGTCAGAGGATAGACTTTAAAGTTCTGATGCTGGTCTATAAAGCTCTGAATGGTTTAGGACCAAAATACATCAGTGACCTCCTGACCCAGTATAAACCTTCCAGATCCCTCAGGTCATCTGGATCCGGTCTTTTATCAGTTCCCAGAGTCAGAACCAGACACGGAGAAGCTGCATTCAGCTTTTATGCTCCTTATATCTGGAACAAACTCCCAGAAAGCCTCAGATCAGCTGAAACACTCAGTTTATTTAAATCCAGGTTGAAGACTCACCTGTTCTCAGCTGCATTTGAATAAAGCACCAAATCCACACTTTAAGCTTAAATTTCAAAACTTACATTTAACTACTGATTTTATCTATCGTTCTGATCTGTTTTGATTTTATATACTGTTGTTTGTTTGTTTGTTTGTTAATTAGTTAGTTAGTTTATTTGCTTGTTTTAATCAATTTTAAATCATGCTTTTTATTTGTTCTTGTTTCTAATGTCTCTGTAAAGCACTTTGAATCACCTTGTTGTTGAATTGTGCTATACAAATAAACTTGCCTTGCCTTGCCTTGCCTTACTGTGATTTGCTTTGATTCCTGGAGAGGTTGTGGTTTGTATGTGCCTCAGAATCTTGTATTGCCTGAGCTAAGTTCTGTTCTGGTTCTTGTGTACTTGTTCTTTTTGTCATTGTCTGTTACTATGAACAAAATCCTAATAAAAATATATTAAAAAAAAAAATGTGCAGAAACTCACGTGCCATCTGACTAAAGTCATATTCACTTGTAGACCCATCTGAACTAGATTTAAGGCATCTTAAGTAATATGTGTGTTTTAAACATTTTCCAAGACGTGGACATGTCTGAGCCACCACCCTTCATTTGCATCCACCTTAGAGACAACCGTGTTACTCTGATACACTTGATCTCATTCTTTAAATAACACAGTAGCTGCTCTGTGCTGATGTGACGCCCCGTTATGCAGTAGTGAGAAACTAAAGTTAGCCTTACCTCACTTCCTGTGAAATGGCACGGAGGAAGAGCCGGGGCTTCGCCTTGATGTCTGCTGGGAAGTTTTCCAAAGTGATACTTGGCCAAATCGATGAGCTCGTCATGACAGACACCTGATCAGAGAGGGAGCGAGTCCTGGAGATCAGATCAACTTTACTCTGGTTCAGAATTTATTGCATACTTTGAGCAGTGCTCATGCATCAGTGACTGTTTGTTGCAGGTTTACAGAAAATGTTAACGAAATGTGAGCAGAAAACAGCTCTAACCTCCAGCAGCAGCCAACACTATTCTGGGTCCTTTATAGTGAGCGGTGATATACTCCACCAGGTCTCCTCTGTTGATGGTCCTGCGTCACAAACACACAGCAGGAAGCTAAGCTGTGCAGGATGCTTTCAGCAAACCTCAGAGTACTTTGTGTTTTTTAGGTGTTTGGTCTCACTTGATGTTCTCAGTGGGGCCCAGGATGGTTCTTCCCAGCGCTGTGGACTGGTACGCTGTAGCATGCAGATAATCAAAGACCACCTCTTGCAGATTGGTCTCCACTTCCTGCATCTCTCGAAGGATCACCCCTCGCTCCCTCTCGATCTCCGCCTCTCCCAGCGTGCTGTTCTGGATGATGTCAGCCAGAATCTCCACAGCTTTGACACAGAGAGATATTTTATTGTGCTTTAACACATTCCAGGTTTTTCGTTTGAGATGTTGCCATGTAACATTCAGCCCCTCTGCCCTCCCGTACCTCTCGGAAGATCCTTGGAGAAAGCTTTGGCATAGTAAACAGTCTGCTCGCGGGATGTGTAGGCATTGAGGTGAGCCCCCATGTTCTCGATCTCCAACTCCAGATCAAGCTGAGAGCGTTTCCTGGTGCCCTGTCACACATTTATACAGACAAAGTGAACAAAGTCTTGAATGTTACTTTCATTTATAAAGAAACTCTGAAATATTACATTTATGTCATTATTTTGTTATTATACTGCTGTGAACTATTAGAATGCATTCTTCCCTCTCTGCATAGGCCAGATACATTCAAATAAAGACCACTGCTTTAAAAACTTTGCTGCGTAGCTGCCATCTCACCTTAAATGCCATGTGCTCCAGAAAGTGCGCTGTGCCGTTATTTCTCTCGTTCTCATAGCGACTCCCGGCATCTATCCACAAGCCCACCTGGAACAAAGCAGGAATTAATATACGCTTCCACAAACTG
The DNA here is from genome assembly GCF_057381915.1 of Diplotaxodon limnothrissa. Lineage (NCBI taxonomy): Eukaryota > Metazoa > Chordata > Actinopteri > Cichliformes > Cichlidae > Diplotaxodon > Diplotaxodon limnothrissa. The sequence goes on from NC_140612.1 coordinate 487,140, forward strand.
CTGCTACTGTACCACAACCCCACATCTCAGCCTGTAGTGGCAAAGCTAGCAGATGCTAACATTTTTTGTCATGCCTATTACATTTGGCTGGCTGCTTCACAATGGTTATGGTATTTTAACAACATATTTACGTGCATGTATTAAAGCAGCCTGTTTTAAACTGTTTACTTCCAGCTTACTGTGCAGGTGGGGAGCCCCGAGTCCTCAGATGCCACCCGGAGTCCGTTCTCTAAAGCAGTCACCTTGGTTTCAGGAACATTTAGCGCCACCTGGTGAGCAGCTTGGGTAACCAAGAGTCTGTGCGGTCCAGCAGTGAACTACGGGAGAAGGACAGCCAGTCACCATGACGCTTCAAAACTTAGAGCGTTACGTTTGCTGCTACCAGTCAGCGATAATGAATGAATCTGCCCCATTGGCGGTTCTGTTACACAGGGACATCCAAACATCACAGTAAGAGTTGATCACGTGATAGCTAAGCTAGCTTAAATAGCTGTTCGCAAACAAGCCGGCCATGCGCAGAGCTTTTCCTCCATGACACTGAGCACTGGCAGCTGTCACGGGCATATCAATTAAATGAGACACTCCAAACATGACTATGAATCAATTCTTCTTACCCTGCTTATCGAATTCTTCTTCAGTAAATGTCTTTGTAAGAAAAATCTCCCAGCAGACGTGAGGCACTGTACGGACATTGCCATATTGTTTATCTGTAACGGTGCCGTTCTGCTGACGCAACATCCGCCGGAGATGACGACTTACTTTTTTCATAGTAGGGAAAAAATACCACAGGATTTGATGACAACCGCACAAAGAAATCTATTCTTACACTCTCCTTAAACCAATAAAAAACAGAGATAAACACACCTGAACAAATAACTTTATATTTCAGACATTGATCAACCTATTATATGGAAATATGAAAATTGCTGCCACACGACTAACTGCCTATGTGACCTATTGGTTTGCACGTTAGCTGTAAATAAAGTATTGAAGTAATATATATTTACATTTAGGATACTTCTCAACCATATTTGACGTGGTTCGTTTATAACGAACGTTCTAACGTTTAATCGCTTTTGTTTATTTTGAAAGGGTGTCAGAATTTGAAGGCGGAAGTGTCGGTTTAGCCTAGCGCGGATTTTTTTTCTGTGAGTTTCAAGTTGGTCTGTCAGCTTCTTCCTAGCAGTTCAGTGTGTGACTGAAATAGTAGAGCAAGGCTGAAGCCCAGCTGTATACAGAGCCTGCTGCTGTAGCCTGCACTGGAGGTATTTCCTCTGTAACCCGGACTTAATTAATTCTCTGTTGGGTTCAACGGTGTCGTTAGCCGCTAACGGTGCAGCGTTAGCTGTTCACGCTAATTAGTGGCCTCAACTTTAGCCGATGTAATAAAACAGGAGTGTACGGCCATTAGCTTCGGTGTGGCTTTCAGACAAGAAATGGCGGGAGGCAGAGATCTCATGGACGGTGACCTGGAAGATGGAGAGATCTCTGGGTCCAGCTCGGATACTGAGATGGGACCAGCCACAGCAGCACAAGAAGCTCGACCCCAGGTTCCCCCGGCTTTCTGCGGCCAGTCTTTCCAGAACAGAGCCTATGCTCAGACACTTCCAGCCGCAGCTTATCGCAGCACAGGTAGGACGGCAGAGTCTAGTGACAGTGACCCGGAGTCCTCTGACGAGGAGGCGGCTGTTTGGCGCCGGAAACGCCAGAAAGTGTCCAGTGCTCCACAGCCGCCTGCATGCAGCGCCCGGCTAGGGCCGACCCCTGTGCCCGCCCAGGGGACGACGGGTGGCCGCAAGGTGAATAACATTTGGGGCTCTGTAGTACAAGAGCAGTGCCAGGACGCTATCACTGCAGAACTTGGCATATTTGGCATGGATGGTGTTGGCATGTCCACCAGGAATGTGGAGACTTATAATTTCGTCCTAGCTCGGAAGATAATGGAGAAGGAGAGGGAGATGGAGGCACAGTCAAAGGAAGGAGGAGAAGTGAGCATGCTGGATGCTGAGCTGGAGGAGTACATGAAGGGTAGGGGGTCAGAGGAGAACACAGGAGGTGATGCAAAGAGAAAGAGACCTGCAAAGGAGCGGCTGGGCCCCAGAGCAGAGATGGACATCAAGGGCCGCTATGAGATCACAGAAGGTGACCCGGATGATAAGGTGATAGAGGAGATTGCGTTCAGGCTGCAGGAGCCCAAAAAGGAGCTGATCACTCGAGTTGTCAAAGTAGTTGGCAAGAAAAAAGCCATAGAACTTCTCGGAGAGACCGCCACCCTGGAGGAGAGTGGCGGTGTGTACACCATGGACGGCAGCAGGCGTCGGACACCGGGTGGGGTGTATCTCAACCTGCTGAAGAACACCCCCAGTATCACCAAGGCCCAGATCAAGCAGATATTCTTTGAGGAACAGGTGAAGGAGTACAAGAGCAAGAAGGCTGCCCAGAAGAGGAGGCGACATTTGGTGGCCAAAAAGATGAAGCAGGCCATCGGCACCCTAAACCTGCAGGAGCATGATGACGTCTCCAGAGAGACTTTTGCCAGTGATACCAACGAGGCTTTGGAGTCTCTGGAGGAAGCTGCAGAAGACGAGGAGGCTCAAGAGGAAGCTGCTGTGGGCACTGAGGAGACAGCAGTGGTCTACAACGCTGCAGACCTGGAGGTGTTTTGAAAATAGCCTGCTGTCTGAACAACGATGTTAATGAAACACTGAAAGCACTGAATATGTGATTGATTCAAAATCCACACTGGTGTCCTTTTTTGTTTTTTGTTTGAAACCTTAGCAATAAAAGCAGCGCTTCTGTTAACAAATAGTTACAGCATGAACATGTTGATTGGAGCTTTTGCCGTTCAAATGTTGTTTTGCCTTTTAAAACCAGTCCTTCTCAACAAAATGATGTTGTGAGAGTCAAATTCATAACCATTTGTTGCTGTAAGTGTCATTATACAAACAGGTCTTGAGTTATTACTTTCATGGATGCACCTCGGTCTGGAAAATAATAAAAGTGGTGACTCAGGTAAAAGAATTAAAAAACTGTAGGGTTCTTTTTTTGTGCACTCACTTCCAAACACAAAATAACATAAATGTTATATAAGGTGAGTTTTAGTATCATCAGATCAGGATTCCTGTACTGACATTCATACCAAGTGGGGCTTCTCAAAGAAAACAAAGGCATTGAATGGCTGATGTAAAAGTGCTGAAGTGTCCACTAGATGGCAGCCATGTTCCAACTTCTGCAAGAGTGGAGAGCCCTTTTAGTCCAAGGCTGTATATAGAAAGAACCCTTAACCGTTCCGTACAGCATATATAAAAACGTATAATATAAAAGAATAACTCACGAATTAAACTGAAAAATGCAAAACTGCATGCATATGAAGTGCTGCCTGCTATAGTAAAGGTTAAACTACCAGGTCACAGGTGTCCTGTTTAATTTGTATAACTCTGGTACAAATGTACACAGTCTGCCTGGCTCAGGCGTGTCAAACATATGGCCTGAGGGCGAGAATCAGGCACACGTGATTATGAAAATGTAAAGGAGAAATTCTGTTTTTACAATGAAAAATAAATATATTCATCCATTGAGCACCACAAATGATAAACGTCCACCACGTTAGACCTTTCACATTTGTCATTCTTTATGCAGGTGGTTAGGACAGAGTGTACTCGTAAATGACATCCTCATCTCCAACTTAAACATCTCTGCACTGATGAAAATGTCAGTTCCTGCTTTTGTTTGGGGGTTTTTTTTGCGACACCACTACTCAACGAGTGGTGTCTTAAACAGGAATCCTAAATGTCAGCTGAAGAATGATGATTTCTACAAGAAAATCCTGAAAAACCATCGGCTCACGCCCTGAAGCTGAAGCACATTTAGGTCATGCATCAGTACAATGATCACACGTCAGCAATTAGTTTTTCACATAAGACCAGGTGGGTTTGGATAGCATTTTTTTCTTTAATACATGAATACACCATTTACAAACTGCACTTTATATTTACTCAGGTTATCTTTGTCTAGTATTAAAATTAGTTTGACAGTTATGCAAAAACCAAACACGTTTGATTCAGAGGAATCAAATATATGTTTGTTTTTTTAGAATTTGTGAAACCTGTGCTGTGCTTTCAACATCTGCAAAGGCCCAAAACCTGAAATCTGAAGACACAAATCTTCGTTGAGGTTCACTAACATTTTGTTTTACAAAGTCTCGCTTCTAAGTGTGAATGGTTGTCTGTCTCTGTGTGTTAGCCCAGGGTGTACCCCGCCTCCTGCCCTAAGACAGCTGGGATAGGCTCCAGCCCCCCTATATATATGTACAAAAAAAACAAGCTCAAGCTCCCAGGCCTCTGGTAGAGGACCCGAGCTTGAGGGTCCTGCAGTATCTTAGCTGTTCCCAGGACTGCGCTCTTCTGGACAGAGATCTCCGAAGTTGTTCCCGGGATCTGCTGGAGCCACTCGCCTAGCTTGGGAGTCACCGCACCTAGTGCTCCGATTACCACGGGGACCACCGTTACCTTCACCCTCCACATCCTCTCGAGCTCTTCTCTGAGCCCTTGGTATTTCTCCAGCTTCTCGTGTTCCTTCTTCCTGATATTGCTGTCATTCGGAACCGCTACATCGATCACTACGGCCGTCTTCTTCTGTTTGTCTACCACCACTATGTCCGGTTGGTTAGCCACCACCATTTTGTCCGTCTGTATCTGGAAGTCCCACAGGATCTTAGCTCGGTCATTCTCCACCACCCTTGGGGGCATCTCCCATTTTGACCTCAGGACTTCCAGGTTATACTCGGCACAGATGTTCCTGTACACTATGCTGGCCACTTGGTTATGGCGTTCCATGTATGCCTTGCCTGCTAGCATCTTGCACCCTGCTGTTATGTGCTGGATTGTCTCTGGGGCATCTTTACACAGTCTGCACCTGGGGTCTTGCCTGGTGTGATAGACCCCAGCCTCTATGGATCTTGTGCTCAGAGCTTGTTCTTGTGCTGCCATATATATACATATATATATATACATATATATATAGGGTTTTGGAGTTGACGTCACGCCGCAGTGCACTGTGGGATCGCGGCGCCACGTCAGTAGGCCAGGAAGCAGAACAAGCGCACAGTGTTGGAGTGTTGGAATCGGGACTGCCAGAACCATGCTCAAAATCAGCGCAAAAGACTGGGGCTGTAAGGGGCTGTATCGCGACCGATTGTGCCCAGACGCCAAGAGACGGTACTTTGAAAAAATTGCGTGCATCCGTAATGTGGACCCGTATGAAATAAGGAAGTGTAGTGGAAACCCAGACGACCACTGTGACCGCGTTGTGTGGACACAGAGAGACCTTGCTGTGATATGCATCTTCCCTGATGTGGATTTCTGGGAACCGCGCTTAAAGCAAGCACAAGACTTCTTTCGTAAAGTGTGCCTTCCTGAACTTGTTGGGAAATACTTCTCCAAACAACGTGCTGCTCTAAATAACCTGTAATGTTTCATTTTGTGGTTCAAGATTAATGCCAGCTGTGTGTTACCATGTAAATAGTTTGCATTTCATTTTTATGTGATTGCTAAGTACATGTGAACAGATCAAGAATAAAACAAACAAACAAATATACTATTCTTTTTTGTTTTATTAAAACAACTTCACACAAAGTACAACTATTTACAATGTACTGTACATCCAAAAAAACAGCTTTAAGAATACTCAACAGGAGCAAGTGTCATTTGGCCCTGGTTTGACAACAACACTGGGGCACATATTCACCAAAACACAGCAAACCTTAACGATCTTATCAAGAAGTGTTGTCTTCAGCCTCACATGATAAGAGTAATCGGATTGGCATTGTAGTGTGTAACATTTTGAACTTGTTGCGCTAACTACCTATTACTCGCTCAACATGAATTCTCAGGTGGGCAATTGCTCTTGTTTGTTCAACGTCCCTTGCATCAAGTGACAGTAGCCTTTTGTGAAAGCTGGAATCTTGACCTCCGCACACATCATTCCTACAGCATTTCTGATGTCAAAGCCTCTGTCAGCCAATACTACGTCCCCTGGTAACAGCTTTTGAAGAATGCCACATCTCTCTGTGATGTGTTTATCTGATGCACGACCCCCCATCCCCTGGAAATGAAAGAAATATCTCCATGGGGTGTAATCCCGATGAGGTATTTATGGTGTGTGTACCCTTGTAATGAGAGTATGTTTGTGCACGTGCCTTTAAATTAGATGGTCTTTCTGTTCGAATCTCAAAACAGTCAACAATGTTGGCTACTCGTTTTCCAAAAGTTTCAGTAAACTGTGGAGGCATTGTCGCCTGCAGACAGTGCCTCTCAGGCCAGTGCACCAGTGCTCCTAAGCGGGCATACAAAACATCAATGGTATCGGTGAAGACAGAAGACAGTGTTTTGTGGGACACATCGAATGGATGACAAAGATGCTGGACTGGAAGATCAAGTCTCAGACGCATTAGTGTGAGTAAGAGCATTTGGAAACCTGTCAGTTTCTTCGATATTGGCAGGAAATCTTTGACAGTGTTGAAGAGGGACATTAAGACAGCATAACAATGTAGTCCAGTGTAATATCTTACTTTTTCAGTATCATCCTTTAAGAAACTTTCATTCAGCTCTGTCTTTTGCAACTGTATTCGAAGCAGTCTGTTCTCCTCTAGCAGCCGGTTTATTTCTGCTCTGCTCTGTTCATTGCACACACAATCCTTCGTCTGCCCTTTAGCTTCCGTGACGCTGTCTGTCCAATGACCACTGTCTGTCCGATGACCACTGTCCACATTTGCAGCTGCTACCTCAACCTCCACTTGTCCAACACAACTGCTGTCCACTGCCTCCATGACATTGTGATTTTGTTGTTGGTCTGTCAGATCTTCATCGATCACTTCTGCACGGGGCACACCTTCAGACTCTGCAGCTGCATAACTGAAGGCCTGTAAGATAAAATTAGACATAAGGTAAATGTACACCAATATTCCAATGACAGGTGTGTTATTCATCTGGAAGTTATGTGCGGATTAGTGTACAGTGATAGCAATTTAGTATGTTTTTAGAGGGGGGGGGGGGGGGGGGGGTTACCTGCAATGGGTGCTCTTTTTCGCTGTTTCTGTTGCATACGCCTTGAGTGCTGGTCCAAGTCTGACACAGGTATGTCGCCGTGCCCCATGTGCAGTGTTGGTGCCCAGTCTGGATTTGTTACATCCATTTCATATGCTGGTTTGCCTGCAATAATGCCAAATCATAAGCAACTCAGTCGACATGACGTGGTTCTGCAGCATCACACATTAGCATGTTTTATCTCATTATCTATGACCTCAGCACATTGAAAGTAACACTAAAAGCCTTTCAAGAGTGATATGAATTAATTTAGAACTCACCGGAAAGAAAATGCCGTGAGCAAACCAACAAAAAGCTGGGGATTGCAGAGAACTCGATATCCCCTCGTCTCACCGCTGCAATCCAAGCCTGACGTCTTTGTTTAGTCATATCGGATACATGGGATCCCTCACGTTGCCTCCAGGATGGAAAACGATGAAAAGAGAGCCCATTATCCAGCTTCTTGCCTTCACGATCGTGTGATCTAACGTTGCAACCGACAACACAACACGTACGATCCATAGCTGAAATGGTATCCTTTGGCTGGCCTACTTGGCCTACTAGGCTGGCCACATATGTGTGTGTATATATATATATATATACACATATATATATACACACACACACACACACACACACATACATATATATATATATATATATATATATATGTGTGTGTGTGTGTGTGTGTGTGTGTGTGTGTATATAAAAAAAAAAAAAAACACCCAGCACGCCCCTGCGGGCGGTTTATCCTTCAAGCTCGGGTCCTCTACCAGAGGTCCGAGCTTGAGGGTCCTGCGCAGTATCTTAGCTGTTCCCAGGACTGCGCTCTTCTGGACAGAGATCTCCGATGTTATTCCCGGGATCTGCTGGAGCCACTCGCCTAGCTTGGGAGTCACCGCACCTAGTGCTCCGATTACCACGGGGCCCACCGTTACCTTCACCCTCCACATCCTCTCGAGCTCTTCTCTGAGCCCTTGGTATTTCTTTGTGGATGTTGGGTATCGAAGAATCCATAGGTCCGTCATCCTATTCATGTAGCCCCTGCCGCCGGGGTTACTTGCGTA